>NC_060185.1:11523866-11693866 GCF_021184085.1 Oncorhynchus gorbuscha | reverse complement strand
GTGCCATCTGGTGGCCAACATCTAAATGACACCTAGACTCCTATCTGAAAGTATGGCCTTTCTCTTGCATTTCAAAGATGCATGTTTTTCATTGTAATCTATTTTACCAGATCTAATGTGTTATATTCTCTGACATGAATTTCACATTTCCACAAACTTAAAAGTGTTTCCTTACAAATAGTAACACAAATATTAATATGCATATTTAAGAAGTGTGGTTTGGCATGTCATTTTTTGGATAGTGTGTGTGTATGTGTCAGTGTGTGCATGTGTGAGTGTGTGTGTTTGTGTGTGTGTGTGTGTGTGTGTGTGTTGTTGGCCTGCCTCCATATCCCTTTAGTGTGTCAATGAAAGGTGTTTGATCTGGTCTGTATTATGTATTTCCCAGTGATGCTTTTCCCTGTGGGATGTAAACTGTGATGCCGTGGGGTGCAAACTGTGATGCCATTCTCTGTGGGTTGTAAACTGTGATACTGTGGGGTTTAAACTGTGATGCTGTGGGGTGCAAAACCATGATTCTGTGGGGTGTAAACGGTGACACTGTGGAGAGTGTAATCTGTCACTTTGATGGACACTCCCATTTACTTCCCATGCTGTTGTCACTGTGCGTTTGTTTCTGTGCATGTGTTTCCATCCTCTTTCACCATTCTACTCTAAGCCTCTTCCCCCATTCTCCTCTCTGCCTCTTTGCCCATTCTACTCTAAGCCTCTTCCCCCATTCTACTCTCTGCATTTTTCCCCATTCTACACTCTGCATCTTTCCCCATTCTACTCTATGCCTCTTTCCCCATTATACTCTATGCCTCTTTCCCCATTCTACTCTATGCCTCTTTCCCCATTCAACTCTATGCCTCTTTCCACCAAAGTAGCTAATTGGACATAAATAACTGACATTTTCGAACAAATCAAGCATTTATTGTGGACCTGGGATTCCTAGGACTGCATTCTGATGAAGTTCACCAAAGGTAAGCAAACATTTATCATGTATTTTCTGGTTTCTGTTGACTCCAACATGGAGGCTAATTTGGCTACTGTTCTGAGCTCCGTCTCAGATTATTGCATGGGTTGCTTTTTCCGTCAACTTTAAAAAAGATCTGACACAGCGGTTGCATTAAGGAGAGGTATGTTTATAATTCCATGTGTATAACTTGTATTATCATCTACATTTATGATGAGTATTTCTGTTGAAACGATGTGACTATGCAAAATCACCTGATGTTTTTGGAACTAGTGAATCTAATATGCCAATGTAAACTCACTTTTTTGATATAAATATGAACTTTATCAAACAAAACATGCATGTATTGTGTAACATGAAGTCCTATGAGTGTCATCTGATGAAGATAATTCAAGGTTAGTGATTAATTTTATCTCTATTTCTGCTTTTTGTGAATGCTATATTTCGCTGGAAAATGGCTTTGCTTATTAAGGTTTGGTGGAGACCTAACATAATTGTTTGTAATGCTTTTGCTAAAAAGCATATTTGAAATAGGACACTTTGGTGGGATTAACAATTCATTAAAAAATTCTATAAGACACATGTATGTTTTAGGAATTGTAATTATAAGATTTCTGTGGTTTAAATTTGGCGCCCTCTATTTTCACTGGTAGTTGTCATATCGATCCCATTAGCGGGATTGGAGCCATAACAAGTTTTAACTCAAAAAGCGTTGAGGCCTTGATGCCATCTTGTTTCTGGGATAAAAGCCCATTTGGCCAAACCTGTGCTCAGCGAGTTTCGTCTAAAAACTAAAACAAACGAAAACTAAATGTCCGAGAGACTTTATTGGATGACTCCCGGAAGATCCGGAACTGGGGTACAACCTGAGTCCATCGGCCTATTTTAATAACACTTGCGGACGTCTTGTAATGGACCTTAGATTTGCAAAATGGAGATCCTCATCAACCATACGGGTAATGCCATCGGTGTCCCTTATGTATAGGACATTTACAAGTCTGCTGTTTATGCTAATGCACAGGATTGACCCAACGTTGCTGTTGACGCATATCCCAAGGTCGTTATCCTCTCTGGGTTAGGGGGCAGTATTTTGACATCCGGATGAAAAGTGTGCCAAAAGTAAACTGCCTGTTACTCAGGACCAGAAGCAAGGATATGCATTTAATTGGTCGATTTAGATAGAAAAAACTCTAAAGTTTCCAAAAATGTTAAAACAATGTCTGTGAGTATAACAAACCGATTTGGCAGGCGAATACCTGACAAAAACCCATCCAGGAAGTGGGATTTTTTTTTATGTCTGTAGAGTTCCATTGACTCCCTATACCGTCTCCAATGACTTAGGATTCAGATTGCACTTCCTATGGCTTCCACTAGATGTCAACAGTCTTCAGAAATGGTTTCAGGCTTGTATTCTGAAAAAAAGGGAATAAGACCACTCTGAGTAAGTGGACCCTGGGAAGTCACAAAGAAGCTTGCTGCGCACTACCGAGAGCACGCCATTCTTATTTTTCTTTTCTATTGACGAAGCTATTGTCCGGTTGCAATATTATCGGTTATTGTGACAAAAAAAAACCTGAGGATTGATTATAAACTTCGTTTGACATGTTTCTACAAAGTTTACTGATACTTTTAGGATTTTTCATCTGCCTGTTGTGACTGCCTTTGCGCAAATGGATTACTGGATATAAAGAAGGACTTTATCGAACAAAACAAACAGGCTCTGGAGCAAAGAACCGCCCTTGCTGTCTCTGCCTGGCCGGTTCCCCTCTTTCCACTGGGATTCTCTGCCTCTAACCCTATTACAGGGGCTGAGTCACTGGTTTACTGGGGCTCTCTCATGCCGTCCCTGCAGGGGGTGCGTCACCTGAGTGGGTTGATTCACTGTTGTGGTCATCCTGTCTGGGTTGGCGCCCACCCCCCCCTTGGGTTGTGTCGTGGCGGAGATCTTTGTGGGCTATACTCAGCCTTGTCTCAGGATGGTAAGTTGGTGGTTGAAGATATCCCTCTAGTGGTGTGGGGGCTGTGCTTTGGCAAAGTGGGTGGGGTTATATCCTTCCTGTTTGGCCCTGTCCGGGGGTGTCCTCGGATGGGGCCACAGTGTCTCCTGTCCCCTCCTGTCTCAGTCTCCAGTATTTATGCTGCAGTAGTTTGTTTCGGGGGGCTTAGGGTCAGTTTGTTATATCTGGAGTACTTCTCCTGTCCTATTCAGTGTCCTGTGTGAATCTAAGTGTGCGTTCTCTAATTCTCTCCTTCTTTCTTTCTCTCTCTCGGAGGACCTGAGCCCTAGGACCATGCCCCAGGACTACCTGACATGATGACTCCTTGCTGTCCCCAGTCCACCTGGCCATGCTGCTGCTCCAGTTTCAACTGACTTGAGCCCTAGGACCATGCCCCAGGACTACCTGACATGATGACTCTTTGCTGTCCCCAGTCCACCTGGCCATGCTGCTGCTCCAGTTTCAACTGTTCTGCCTTACTATTATTCGACCATGTTGGTCATTTATGAACATTTGAACATCTTGGCCATGTTCTGTTATAATCTCCACCCGGCACAGCCAGAAGAGGACTGGCCACCCCACATATGCTCTCTCTAATTCTCTCTTTCTTTCTCTCTCTCGGAGGACCTGAGCCCTAGGACCGTGCCCCAGGACAACCTGACATGATGACTCCTTGCTGTCCCCGGTCCACCTGACTGTGCTGCTGCTCCAGTTTCAACTGTTCTGCCTTGTTATTATTCGACCATGCTGGTCATTTATGAACATTTGAACATCTTAGCCATGTTCTGTTATAATCTCCACCCGGCACAGCCAGAAGAGGACTGGCCACCCCACATAGCCTGGTTCCTCTCTAGGTTTCTTCCTAGGTTTTGGCCTTTCTAGGGAGTTTTCCCTAGCCACCGTGCTTCTACACCTGCATTGCTTTCTGTTTGGGGTTTTAGGCTGGGTTTCTGTACAGCACTTTGAGATATCAGCTGATGTACGAAGGGCTATATAAATAAATTCGATTTTGATTTGATATTGTGTAACTGGTAGTCTTGTGAGTGCAACCATATGAAGATCATCAAAGGTAAGTGATTATTTTTTTTAGCTATTTCTGACTTTTGTTATTCCTCTACTTGGCTGGTAACTGTTTGTAATGTTTTGTGCGCTGGGCGCTGTCCTCAGATAATAACATGGCATGCTTTCGCCGTAAAGCCTTTTTGAAATCTGCACAACGGTTGGATTAACAAGAAGTTAATCTTTATGCCGATGCACAACACTTGTATGTTTTATGTATTTTTATTATGAGTATTTCTGTTTTTGAATTTGGCACTCTGCAGTTTTACCGGATGTTGGAAAGGTGAAATGGTAACATCCCACATACCCTAGAGAGGTTATTGGAGTCAAATTTGTCTCCACTTTTCTGGATTGGGGTGATCAGTCCTTGGTTCCAAATACTGGGTAATTTTCCCGAGCAGAGGATGAGGTTAAAGAGTTTAAGTATAGCCAATTGGAATTTGTCGTTTGTATATTTGATCATTTCATTTAGGATACCATTAACCCCGCAGGCCTTTTTTGGGTTGTTATTGATTGTATTTTGTCCTGTAGTTCATTTAATGTAATTGGAGAATCCAGTTGGTTCTGGTAGTCTTTAATAGCTGAATCTAAGATTTGTATT
The DNA here is from genome assembly GCF_021184085.1 of Oncorhynchus gorbuscha. Taxonomy (NCBI): domain Eukaryota; kingdom Metazoa; phylum Chordata; class Actinopteri; order Salmoniformes; family Salmonidae; genus Oncorhynchus; species Oncorhynchus gorbuscha. The sequence goes on along the minus strand of NC_060185.1, from coordinate 11,689,251 downwards.
TGAGTCAAAAGTTTGGACACACCTACTCATTCAAGGGTTTTTGTTTCTTTTAGCTATTTTACTATATTGTGGAATAATAGTGAAGACATCAAAACTACATTATAATTTATCTTTATTTAACTAGGCATGTCAGTTAAGAACAAATTATTATTTTCAATGACGGCCTAGGAACAGTGGGTTAACTGCCTGTTCAGGGGCAGAACGACAGAACGACAGTACCTTGTCAGCTCGGGATTTGAACTTGCAACCTTCCGGTTACTAGTCAAACGCTCTAACCACTAGGCTACCCTGCCACCCAAAATATGTTTTATATTTGAGATTCTTCAAACTAGTCACTCTTTGCATTTATGACAGCTTTTCACACTCCCCCAAATTAGCATACCCCCTTCGTCTCTTCCACGTTTCACACTTGGTAGTTTGGTGGATGGGACTACCAGCTCTCTGTAACCTAGAGGGCAACCAGTGGTTCGGTCTCCTTTAAACCATGTTTCTTGTAGGATGACAATGTCTGGTTCCTTCTCTTTGACCCGACCTTGTATATGTTAAGGATACCGCCCCACTTTGTGCAATTTCCGCCTGAAGACATACCCTATTCTAACAGCCTGTAGCTCAGACCCAGAAGCAAGGATATGCATATTCTTGTTACCATTTGATTAAAAACACTCTGAAGTTTGTGTAAATGTGAATTGAATGTAGGAGAATATAACACAATAGATCTGGTAGAAGAAAATACAAGGAAATAAACAGGCATTTTTCAGTTATTTTATTGTTGTAGCATCTTTAAAATCAACTAGAACATCAACATATTCAGTTATGATACTCTGGATACTTTTACATGAGAGAATAACCAGGCAACAGTATTTCCCCAAAGTTTCAGACAGATGCCTCTAGGAATGAGTGAGGTACATGCCATTGGGTATGTAGTCACCCAGGTGTCCCTCACAAGTTTCCCAAATGTACCCAAGTGGCCGAATTGGTACATGGGTACATTGCTGAAAATAACTATATACAAAATTAAAAAAAAATATTCACAGATACCCAGAAACATATATTTTGGAAAATTGAAGAAAAAAATGAACATTTCCAAAATGTTTCGGTTAGGCTATAGAAATGGATTATATGAACAAAACAACCCTTTATTGTTTCATGGTGACCTTTACTGTTGCCAAAAGAAGAAGATATTCAAAGGTAATTGATTAATTTTAGTGCAATTTTTGACTTTTGTGAAAAATGTACTTTGCTGTAACTTACCCAATGTGTTGTCTACTGATCAATAAGCGGATTGGCTGGATTTAAAAAAAATCTGACATGGTGACTGGATTAGCAAGAGGTTTAGCTTTCATTTGGTGTGCTGCATTTCTGATTTAATTGAAGTTAAATATTTTTGATAATTACATATTAGGCAATTTATGTAGAAACGTTCCCAACTGGGAACGGGTTTCCCCCAACAGGATATTCCAGGATGAGACAGTATAAGCTTTGTGTTCCATAGTGCTGTTTTTGTGGTTAAGGTCCGAACCATCACAGTAGGTGTGAGCAAAGAATGTTGAGCATCAGATACATACTTCTTAGGTTGCAGGATGGGGCTTGGACTGGTGTAATAGTGGGGGTTGGGTTTGTCTGGTCTGTCTGGGCATATGTCTGCTGTCATGTTGAGGTCCTTGCCTCAGGGGCAGGGGGCATGGGGTGGGTAGAAGGGGCATAGGTATGATATAGGGGGTCCTATATAGGGTGTGGCCAGGGTTTGCTTGGGGTGGTCTTAGCTGGTTGGGGTGTGGCTGGTGATGCTGTGGTCTGGGTGTAGGTCCTCATGGTGTGGGTTCTCTCACTGAAGGTCCTTCAAGAGGGGGTCTTGCAGGTCTGGTAGGCTGTCTCGCTGGTCTGGGCGGGGTGTCCGTTTCTCTGTTGCTCCTGTATGAGGTGCAGGGACTACGGTTTAGGGTTATGTCCTTCAGGGTTCTGGCAAAAGTTGGGATTGCTGCCTTGTAGAGATGTACCTGGTCGTAAAGGCTGTTCAAGTCCAGGGTGGAGTGGTGGGCAATTAGTCATAAATGTAACCCCTTCCTACTAACAGGGGTCCGGCTGGGCTACCGTATCCTGGACAGCTGTAGTCATCACCCCTGGAGCCTGTGAGGGGCACTGTACCTGGTGTCAGGGGGGAACATCAGATGTGAAACTACAGAGATTTATAACCTCAAATGTAATTTTAACCACTAACATCAACCTCATCTTTATCCAGAATTAAAATGTATTGACATGTATTTGCCAAAGAGCCAATAATATTGTGGAGATCCTACACTAAATTAATAACAAATACTGTAGTTCATGTACTTGGTATCATGTAGTTCTGATTAAACATCCATGTTATGGGTATTCTGTCCTGTCCAGCACGGCCATCTAGTGACTGCCCTGTTCCTCTGGTCATTGGTGATGCATCGTCCACTCAGACCATCTGTAGCGGGGTGTGTAATTGGCGGCAGAGAAGTCAGGCGCAGGAGAGCAGAACTGGGTAATAACCGGAGATTTATTAAGCAAATCTAATGGAATTGAAACCAGATTTGTGGAAAAACAAGACAAAAAAGTGGAAAATTAAAAGTGGATCAACGATGGTTAGAAGACCGGTGATGCCGAACGCCGTGTGCCGCCCGAACAAGGAGAAGGCCCGACCTCAGACTCCTGGAGCGGGCCAAACACCACCGGCCTGAGTAGAGACACATGGAATGAGGGGTTAATACGGTGATCTGGGGGAAGCTGTAACCTGTAACTCACCTCGTTCAGTCTCCTCAGGACTTTAAATGGCTCCACAAACCGTGGTCCCAGCTTCCGGCAGGGCAGGCAGAGGAGCAGGTTTCGTGTCGAGAGCCAGACCCAGACCCGGTGTGAACACCGGGGCCTCACTGTGGTGACGGTCTGCGCTGGCTTTCTGGCGCAGCACGGCCTGCTGGAGGTGAACATGACCTGCATCCCATGTCTTCTCCGCACGCCTGAACCAGTCGTCCACCGCAGGAACCTCGGTCTGACTCTGATGCCAAGGCACCAGAACCGGCTGGTACCCCAATACGCACTGGAAGGTGGAGAGGTTAGTGGAGGAGTGGCAGAGCGAGTTATGAGCCACCGCGCCCACTGACCCGGCTGATCCTGGCAATACGACCGCAGATACCTGCCCACATTCTGGTTCACTCTCTCCACCTGCCCATTACTCTCAAGATTTACCCTAGAGGAAAGGCTGATCGAGACCCCCAGAAGTTCCATGAATGCCTTCCAGACCCTGGAAGTGAACTGGGGACCTCGATCAGACAATATATCTTCAGACACCCTGTAGTGCCGAAAGACATGCTTAAACAAGGCCTCCGCAGTCTGTAGGGCTGTAGGGAGACCGGGCAGAGGGAAGAGACGGCACATACTCACATATTATTATTATTATTATTATATATTATTATTATTATTATAGAACCGATCCACAACAACCAGGATCGTGGTCTTTCCCTGTGAGGGGGGAGATCCACCGACAGGTGCGACCAAGGCCTCTGTGGAAAGGGTAAGGGGTGTAGCTTCCCTCTGGGCAGGTGCACGTAATGGCCAGGAGTATGGGAGTGGGATCCATAGGCCACTCCTCTGTATCATACAGCTGGGACAGTGAGTCTGCCTTCACGTTCTGGGAACCTGGTCTGTTGGAAAGGGAACAAACAAAATGGGTGAAAAACATGACCCACCTTGCCTGACGAGGGTTCAATCTCCTCGCTGCCTGGATATACTCCGGATTGCAGTGGTACGTCCAGATGAAAAAAGTGTGTTTAGCCCCCTCAATGTCTCCACTCCTTCAGAAGGCACAGGGGCGGAGCTTCGGTGGTGTACCCGAGCGCTGAGAGAGCACAGCTCCTATCCCAGCCTTGGACGCGTCCACCTCCACTATGAATGCCAAAGAGGGATCCGTAAGGGCCAGCATGGGAGCCGAGGTAAACAGAGCCCTCAGGTAACTAAAATCTCTGTCCGCCTCAGCCGACCACTGCACATGTACCGGACCCCCCTTCAGCAGTGAGGTAATGGGAGCCGCAACTTGACCAAAACCCTGGATAAACCACCGGTAGTAATTGGCAAACCTAGGAACCGCTGCACTTCTTTTACCGTAGTGGGAGTCGGCCAATTACAAACGGCTGAAATGCGGTCACTCTCCATCTCCACCCCCGAGGTGGAAATGTGGTACCCTAGGAAGGAGACGGACTGCTGGAAGAACAGGCATTTCTCAGCCTTGACGTACAGGTCATGATCCAACAGTCAACCAAACACCCTGCGCACCAGGAACACATGCTCAGCACGTGTAGCGGAGTATAGAATGTCATCAATATACACCACTACACCCTGCCCGTGCAGGTCCATGAAAATCTCATCTACAAAGGCTTGGAAGACTGATGGAGCATTCATCAACCTGTACAGCATGACGAGGTACTCATAATGCCCTGAGGTCGTACTGAACGCCGTCTTCCACTCGTCTCCCTCCCTGATACGCACCAGGTTGTAAGCACTCCTGATATCTACTTTGGTGAAGAAACGCACCCCGTGCATTGACTCAATCGCTGTAGCGATGAGCGGTAGCGGTTAACTTCTTGCGTCGAGCCATCCCAGATCCGGTATCGTGACTACAGCCTCAAGCTCATTGCCATAACGCAATGTTAACTATTCATGAAAATCGCAAATGAAATTAAATTAATCTATTTGCTCTCAAGCTTAGCCTTTTGTTAACAACACTGTCATCTCAGATTTTCAAAATATGCTTTTGAACCATAGCTAAACAAGCATTTGTGTAACAGTATTGATAGCCTAGCATAGGATTATGCCTCTCTTTCAGCATGCAACATTTTCACAAAAAACAGAAAAGGATTCAAATAAAATCATTTACCTTTGAAGAACTTCAGATGTTTTTAATGAGGAGACTCTCAGTTAGATCGCAAATGTTCAGTTTTTACAAAAAATATTATTTGTGTCGACTAATTGCTCCGTTTTGTTCATCACGTTTGGGTAAGGAATAAAAATAAAAATAAATATTAAGTCATTAAAACGCGAACTTTTTTCCAAACTAACTCCATAATATCGACAGAAACATGGCAAACCGATGTTTAGAATCAATCCTCAAGGTGTTTTTCACATATCTATCTACCCTGACCCTAATGGTTGACTGTCTAAAGCTTGAACGGGGAAGGGCACAGCCACGGGAACAATGGGGATCCCTAAACTAAGGGCGAACGATCTGTCTATAAAATTCCCAGCCGCGCCTGAATCGACGAGTGTTTAATGCTGGGATTGCGGGGAAAACTCTGGTAAAGTAACGAACAAAAACATGGAGCAACTGAGGGCTCTGGGTGAGAATGGTGCCGGCTCACCTGGGATGACGCCAGAGTGCCCTGCCTACTGCCTCGATTACCAGAGGAACCAACCCGGCACCGACCGGCAGTGTGACCTCTGCAGCCACAGATGGTTCACAAGACGGAACCTTCTCCTGTCTCCCTACGCACAGCACCTCCCAGCTCCCTGGGCACAGAAGCGGTGGTGCTGGGGGATGGAACCGACAGAACTGGACGTCTGCGGGTAGCCAGCAGGTTATCCAGCCGAATGGACAGGTCCACCAGCTGGTTGAAGGTGAGGGTGGTGTCCCTGCAGGTCAACTCCCAGTGGACGTCCTCGTGCAAACTGCAGCGATAGTGGTCGACCAGGGCCCTATCGTTCCATCCCGCGCCGGGGGCCAGGGTTTGAAAATCCATGGCGAACTCCTGGGCGCTCCTCGTCCCCTGCCTCAGATGGAAGAGACGTTACCCGCCGCTCTACTCTCCTAGAAATGGTCCAGCTCCGCATCTCCTGCCCCCCACATGGCGTTGGCCCAATACAAGGCTTTCCCAGAGAGGCACAAGTTTAGGGCGGACACCTTCGTCTCGCCCTTCCCCCGGACACCTTCGTCTCACCCTTCCCCCTTCGTCTCACCCTTCGCCCTTCCATCTTCTCCGGCCTGAAGGAGCCAGGTGGATGGTTGCCAGGTAGAGGTCTAGCTGCAACAGGAAACCCTGGCAGCGTGCAGCCGTCCCATCATACTCCCTGTGAAGGGTGAGACGAATCCCACTGGGACCGGGTGAAGGGGGAGCAAGTAGTGGAGACCCCGGTTGTGCTGGTGGAGGTGCTGGAGGAACTCCCTCTCTCTCCCAGGGGTCCATGGTTTGGACAACGCGGTCCATGGCGCCGCCAAAATGGTGGAGCATCGCCGCATGCCCCCGGATGCGATCCTCCACCCCTTTTCCAGGGGCACCTGCTGACTCATATGTTGAGGTGTGGGATTTTGTAGCGGGGTGAGTAATTTGCGGCAGAGAAGTCAGGTGCAGGAGAGCAGAACTGGGTAATAACCTGAGATTTATTAAGCAAAACCAACTGCATCCAGAACAACAAAGATTACTGGGCACAAAATAACCCGCTGTGCGCTCCCGGGGAACGTGCACAAGCACAATAAACAATCCCACACAAAGACATGGGGGGAACAGAGGGTTAAATCCACAACAAGTAAATGAGGGAATTGAAACCAGGTGTGTGGAAAAACAAGACAAAACAAATGGAAAATGAAAAGTGGATCGACGTTGTCATGTTTTGTCATTTATTATCATGTCTTGTCCCTGTGCTTCCCATTCTATTCGTTTCCCTCTGCTGGTCTTATTAGGTTCTTTCCCTCTTTCTATCCCTCTCTCTCCCCCTCCCTCTCTCACTCTCTCGCTCTCTCTTCTCTCTATCGTTCCGTTCCTGCTCCCAGCTGTTCCTATTCCCCTAATCATCATTTAGTCTTCCCACACCTGTTCCCGATCCTTTTCCCTGATTAGAGTCCCTATTTCACTCCTTGTTTCCCGTACCTGCCCTGTCGGATCCTCATGTATAATTCACCGTGCTGTGTCTATGTTTTGCCCTGTCGTGTCGTGTTTTCCTCAGATGCTGCGTGGTGAGCAGGTGTCTGAGTCTGCTAGGTTCAAGTGCCTTCCCGAGGCAACCTGCAGTTCTCGATCAAGTCTCCAGTCTGTTCTTGTCTTTACGTGTAGTATTATGCTTTTTGTTTTGTAAAGTTTATTCTGGATTAAATACTCTGTTTTCGCCAAGTCGCTTTTGGGTCCTCATTCACCAGCATGACAGAAGGATCCGACCGAGGAATGGACCCAGCGACTACAGACGCTCGTAACACTGCCGTCGAGATCCAAGGAGCCATGCTCGGCAGACACGAGCAGGAATTGTCTGCTGCTCGCCATGCCGTGGAGAACCTGGCCGCTCAGGTTTCCGACCTCTCTGGACAGTTCCAGAGTCTTCGTCTCGTGCCACCTGTTACTTCCTGGCCTGCCGAGCCTCCAGAACCTAGGGTTAATAACCCACCTTGCTACTCCGGGCAGCCCACTGAGTGCCGCTCCTTTCTCACCCAGTGTGAGATTGTGTTCTCTCTCCAACCCAACACATACTCTAGAGAGAGAGCTCGGGTTGCTTACGTCATTTCACTCCTTACTGGCCGGGCCCGAGAGTGGGGCACAGCTATCTGGGAGGCAAGGGCTGATTGTTCTAACAATTACCAGAACTTTAAAGAGGAGATGATTCGGGTTTTTGACCGTTCAGTTTTTGGTGGGGAGGCTTCTAGGGTCCTGGCTTCCCTATGCCAAGGTGATCGATCCATAACGGATTACTCTATAGAGTTTCGTACTCTTGCTGCCTCTAGTGACTGGAACGAGCCGGCGCTGCTCGCTCGTTTTCTGGAGGGACTCCACACAGTGGTCAAAGATGAGATTCTCTCTCGGGAGGTTCCTTCCTGTGTGGACTCTTTGATTGCTCTCGCCATCCGCATAGAACGACGGGTAGATCTTCGTCACCAGGCTCGTGGAAGAGAGCTCGCATCAACGGTGTTTCCCTGCTCCGCATCGCAACCATCTCCCTCCTCTGGCTCTGAGACTGAGCCCATGCAGCTGGGAGGGATTCGCATCTCGACTAAGGAGAGGGAACGGAGGATCACCAACCGCCTGTGCCTCTATTGCGGATTTGATGGACATTTTGTTAATTCATGTCCAGTAAGAGGCCAGAGCCCATCAGTAAGCGGAGGGCTACTGGTGAGCGCTACTACTCAGGTCTCTTCATCTAGATCTTGTACTACTATGTCGGTCCATCTACGCTGGACCGGTTCGGGTGCTACATGCAGTGCCTTGATTGACTCTGGGGCTGAGGGTTGTTTCATGGACGAAGCATGGGTTCGGAAACATAACATTCCTTTCAGACAGTTAGACAAGCCTACGCCCATGTTTGCCTTAGATGGTAGTCATCTTCCCAGTATCAAATTTGAGACACTACCTTTAACTCTCACAGTATCTGGTAACCACAGTGAGACTATTTCTTTTTGATTTTTCATTCACCTTTCACACCTGTTGTTTTGGGTCATCCCTGGCTAGTATGTCATAATCCTTCTATTAATTGGTCTTGTAATTCTATCCTATCCTGGAACGTATCTTGTCATGTGAAGTGCTTAATGTCTGCCATCCCTCCCATTTCTTCTGTCCCCACTTCTCAGGAGGAACCTGGCGATTTGACAGGAGTGCCGGAGGAATATCATGATCTGCGCACGGTCTTCAGTCGGTCCCGAGCCAACTCCCTTCCTCCTCACCGGTCGTATGATTGTAGTATTGATCTCCTTCCGGGGACCACTCCTCCTCGGGGTAGACTATACTCTCTGTCGGCTCCCGAACGTAAGGCTCTCGAGGATTATTTATCTGTGTCTCTTGACGCCGGTACCATAGTGCCTTCTTCCTCTCCGGCCGGGGCGGGGTTCTTTTTGTTAAGAAGAAGGACGGTACTCTGCGCCCCTGCGTGGATTATCGAGGGCTGAATGACATAACGGTTAAGAATCGTTATCCGCTTCCCCTTATGTCATCAGCCTTCGAGATTCTGCAGGGAGCCAGGTGCTTTACTAAGTTGGACCTTCGTAACGCTTACCATCTCGTGCGCATCAGAGAGGGGGACGAGTGGAAAACGGCGTTTAACACTCCGTTAGGGCATTTTGAGTACCGGGTTCTGCCGTTTGGTCTCGCCAATGCGCCAGCTGTTTTTCAGGCATTAGTTAATGATGTTCTGAGAGACATGCTGAACATCTTTGTTTTTGTCTATCTTGACGATATCCTGATTTTTTCACCGTCACTCGAGATTCATGTTCAGCACGTTCGACGTGTTCTACAGCGCCTTTTAGAGAATTGTCTCTACGTAAAGGCTGAGAAGTGTTCTTTTCATGTCTCCTCCGTTACTTTTCTCGGTTCCGTTATTTCCGCTGAAGGCATTCAGATGGATTCCGCTAAGGTCCAAGCTGTCAGTGATTGCCCCGTTCCAAGGTCACGTGTCGAGTTGCAGCGCTTTTTAGGTTTCGCTAATTTCTATCGGCGTTTCATTCGTAATTTCGGTCAAGTTGCTGCCCCTCTCACAGCTCTTACTTCTGTCAAGACGTGTTTTAAGTGGTCCGGTTCCGCCCAGGGAGCTTTTGATCTTCTAAAAGAACGTTTTACGTCCGCTCCTATCCTCGTTACTCCTGACGTCACTAGACAATTCATTGTCGAGGTTGACGCTTCAGAGGTAGGCGTGGGAGCCATTCTATCCCAGCGCTTCCAGTCTGACGATAAGGTTCATCCTTGCGCTTATTTTTCTCATCGCCTGTCGCCATCTGAGCGCAACTATGATGTGGGTAACCGTGAACTGCTCGCCATCCGCTTAGCCCTAGGCGAATGGCGACAGTGGTTGGAGGGGGCGACCGTTCCTTTTGTCGTTTGGACAGACCATAAGAACCTTGAGTACATCCGTTCTGCCAAACGACTTAATGCCCGTCAAGCTCGTTGGGCGTTGTTTTTCGCTCGTTTCGAGTTTGTGATTTCTTACCGTCCGGGTAGCAAGAACACCAAGCCTGATGCCTTATCCCGTCTGTTTAGTTCTTCTGTGGCTTCTACTGATCCCGAGGGGATTCTTCCTTATGGGCGTGTTGTCGGGTTGACAGTCTGGGGAATTGAAAGACAGGTTAAGCAAGCACTCACGCACACTGCGTCGCCGCGCGCTTGTCCTAGTAACCTCCTTTTCGTTCCTGTTTCCACTCGTCTGGCTGTTCTTCAGTGGGCTCACTCTGCCAAGTTAGCTGGTCATCCCGGTGTTCGAGGCACTCTTGCGTCTATTCGCCAGCGATTTTGGTGGCCGACTCAGGAGCGTGACACGCGCCGTTTCGTGGCTGCTTGTTCGGACTGCGCGCAGACTAAGTCGGGTAACTCTCCTCCTGCCGGTCGTCTCAGACCGCTCCCCATTCCTTCTCGACCATGGTCTCACATCGCCCTAGACTTCATTACCGGTCTGCCTTTGTCTGCGGGGAAGACTGTGATTCTTACGGTTGTCGATAGGTTCTCTAAGGCGGCACATTTCATTCCCCTCGCTAAACTTCCTTCCGCTAAGGAGACGGCACAAATCATTATCGAGAATGTGTTCAGAATTCATGGCCTCCCGTTAGACGCCGTTTCAGACAGAGGCCCGCAATTCACGTCACAATTTTGGAGGGAGTTCTGTCGTTTGATTGGTGCGTCCGTCAGTCTCTCTTCCGGGTTTCATCCCCAGTCTAACGGTCAAGCAGAGAGGGCCAATCAGACGATTGGTCGCATACTACGCAGCCTTTCTTTCAGAAACCCTGCGTCTTGGGCAGAACAGCTCCCCTGGGCAGAATACGCTCACAACTCGCTTCCTTCGTCTGCTACCGGGTTATCTCCGTTTCAGAGTAGTCTGGGTTACCAGCCTCCTCTATTCTCTTCCCAGCTTGCCGAGTCCAGCGTTCCCTCCGCTCAAGCGTTTGTCCAACGTTGTGAGCGCACCTGGAGGAGGGTGAGGTCTGCACTTTGCCGCTACAGGGCACAGACTGTGAGAGCCGCCAATAAACGCAGGATTAAGAGTCCTAGGTATTGTTGCGGCCAGAGAGTGTGGCTTTCCACTCGCAACCTTCCTCTTACGACAGCTTCTCGTAAGTTGACTCCGCGGTTCATTGGTCCGTTCCGTGTCTCCCAGGTCGTCAATCCTGTCGCTGTGCGACTGCTTCTTCCGCGACATCTTCGTCGCGTCCATCCTGTCTTCCATGTCTCCTGTGTTAAGCCCTTTCTTCGCACCCCCGTTCGTCTTCCCTCCCCCTCCCGTCCTTGTCGAGAGCGCACCTATTTACAAGGTACATAAGATCATGGACATGCGTTCTCGGGGACGGGGTCACCAATACTTAGTGGATTGGGAGGGTTACGGTCCTGAGGAGAGGAGTTGGGTTCCGTCTCGGGACGTGCTGGACCGTTCGCTCATTGATGATTTCCTCCGTTGCCGCCAGGATTCCTCCTCGAGTGCGCCAGGAGGCGCTCGGTGAGTGGGGGGTACTGTCATGTTTTGTCATTTATTATCATGTCTTGTCCCTGTGCTTCCCATTCTATTCGTTTCCCTCTGCTGGTCTTATTAGGTTCTTTCCCTCTTTCTATCCCTCTCTCTCCCCCTCCCTCTCTCACTCTCTCGCTCTCTCTTCTCTCTATCGTTCCGTTCCTGCTCCCAGCTGTTCCTATTCCCCTAATCATCATTTAGTCTTCCCACACCTGTTCCCGATCCTTTTCCCTGATTAGAGTCCCTATTTCACTCCTTGTTTCCCGTACCTGCCCTGTCGGATCCTCATGTATAATTCACCGTGCTGTGTCTATGTTTTGCCCTGTCGTGTCGTGTTTTCCTCAGATGCTGCGTGGTGAGCAGGTGTCTGAGTCTGCTAGGTTCAAGTGCCTTCCCGAGGCAACCTGCAGTTCTCGATCAAGTCTCCAGTCTGTTCTTGTCTTTACGTGTAGTATTATGCTTTTTGTTTTGTAAAGTTTATTCTGGATTAAATACTCTGTTTTCGCCAAGTCGCTTTTGGGTCCTCATTCACCAGCATGACAGACGTTGGCTAGAAGACCGGCGACGCCGACCGCCGTGTGCCGCCCGAACAAAGAGAGGACCCGAATTCAGTGGAAGTCGTGACCCCATCATTCTGGCCAGGACCCTGGGGCCAGCCACTCTGTGCCTGTGGTAAGTCTCTCTCCACACAACCTGGAAGTGCAATGGCTAGAACAATTGCTATAAAACTTTAATTGATCATATTTCAGATAGTCTAGTATTTACTGAGACAATTTTTGAGGTTATTTAGTACTTCATAAGAAACATATTGATATCATTGTGTCCTTAGTCTCTCTCTCAACAACCAGGTTATATACTGAGTGGACAAAACTTTAGGAACAGCTGCTCTTCCCATGACATAGACTGACCAAGTGAATCCAAGTGAAAGCTAAGATCTGTTCTTGATGGCACTTCAATCAGTGTAGATGAAGGGGATGAGACTGGTTAGAAGGATAAAAAAACAATCCTTGAGAAAATAGAGACATGGATTGTGTATATTGGCCATTCAGAGGGTGAATGTGCAAGACAAAAGATTGTGAACGTGGTATGGTAGTAGGTGCCAGGCACACCGGTTTGTGTCAAGAACTGCAGTGCTGCTGGGGTTTTCACGCTCAACAGTTACCCATGTGTATCAAGAATGATCCACCACCCAAAGGACATCCAGCCAACTTGAACAACTGTGGGAATCATTGGAGTCAACATGGACCAGCATCCCTGTGGAACGCTTTCGACACCTTGTAGAGTCCATGCCCCAACGAACTGAGTTTGTTTTGAGGGCAAAAGGGGGTCCAATTTAAAGTGTTCCTAATATTTTGTACACTCATGGACCTGTGTTGGGGCTATCGCTGTGGACAATGACTACGATCGTCTGGCCATAAAAGTATTTTTTTGTTTTACTTCGAATTTTAACTTTGACTTTAGAAATTCTTGCTCAGTTTACAAAAAAATAAATGCAGAATTGAATTTACAGTCGTGTCTAAATTTTTGAGAATGACAGAAATATTAATTTTCACGAAGTCTGCTGCCCACCTTCGAATTCTCCACCCCTCTTGTCGTCCCGGAGATGTCCTGTTGAAGGAACTCTGGGAAACTGAGTTTGGGTGTAGCACTGGAGCAGCACATGCCCTTGCACTTCTCTGCTCCCCTCTCCCCTTCCTCCAACCCCCTCTGTGTTACTACCACACACCCCTCCTCCCACCTCCAGTTCCCCTCGTCCACGCCTGGCCTCCTGCAGTGGGGCAGAGACTCTGGAGGGGATACAGAGCCCCTTCACAGACACCTCCCAGCTGAGAATAACTTATAACATGTACCTGGCTGTGTATGCTGCATTGAATTCGTCATGCCAATGTAATCCTTTTTGTTATTTAATATCAATAAATATTCATGTCCACTTAACAGTCACTATGGGGATATGTTTTGAGTTATTACATCATATTAACAGTGTAATGGTCATGTTTGTGTCTCCTCTCCTCCAAGCTGTTGCAGCACCTGAACCAGGTTAACTTCACCACTCCACTTGGGGAGCCGTTCTTCTTCCGGGGCGCGGACGTCCCTGCTGTGTACGACCTTGTGAACTGGCAGGCCACGCCCCAGGGGTTGCTCAAACTAGTCACAATTGGCCTTGTAGACGGGTCCAATCTTCTCATCAACCATTTTTAAAACATGAAGTGAATGGTTTTGTTCAAATGAAATGAATTACATGGCATGTACAGGTGCCTGTGTCAGTGTGCATTGACAGCTGTCCCCCAGGCACCCGTGTAGCCAGGAGGAAGGGGGAGCCTGTCTGCTGCTTCGACTGCATCTCCTGTGCTGAGGGAGAGGTCAGCAACACCACAGGCACAGGGACGGAGATTTGTCTTCCAACAAGACAATGATCCAAATCATAAAGCAAAATCTACAATGGAATGGTTCAAAAATAAACACATCCAGGTGTTAGAATGGCCAAGTCAAAGTCCAGACCTGAATCCAATCGAGAATCTGTGGAAAGAACTGAAAACTGCTGTTCACAAATGCTCTCCACCCAACCTCACTGAGCTCGAGCTGTTTTGCAAGGAGGAATGGGAAACAATTTCAGTCTCTCGATGAGCAAAACTGATAGAGACATACCGCAAGCGACTTACAGCTGTAATCGCAGCAAAAGGGGGCTGAATAATTTTGCACGCCCAATTTTTCAGATTTTGATTTGTTAAAAAAGTTTGAAATATCCAATAAATGTCGGTCCACTTCGTGATTGTGTCACACTTGTTGTTGATTCTTCACAGAAAAATACAGTTTTATATCTTTATGTTTGAAGCCTGAAATGTGGCAAAAGGTAGCAAAGTTCAAGGGGGCCGAATACTTTCGCAAGGCACTGTATATCAACCGGGACTTTAGCTTTGTCAATAAGAGAGAGAGACAAAATGGCTGCTCCAAACTGTTGCGCAAGCAAAATTCTGGTGACACCCAGCTATACACTGACGCGATGTGATCTTTCTCGCTAATTTTTACAAATAAAAGCCTGAAACTATGTCTAAAGAGTTCACAACATGGGGAAGCCATAGGAAAAAAAGGAATCTGGATGATATCCCTTTAAATGGAGGGAAGGCATTCAATGGAACATGGATCTTTCCAAATAGAGTCCACTTCCTGGTTGAATGTTCCTCAGGTTTTGTTCTGTTATCAGTTAATAATAATAATAATAATATATGCCATTTAGCAGAGGCTTTTATCCAAAGCGACTTACAGTCATGTGTGCATACATTCTACGTATGGGTGGTCCCGGGGATCGAACCCACTACCCTGGCGTTGCAAGCGCCATGCTCTACCAACTGAGCTACAGAGTTCTACAGAGTTCTATTATCAGTTCTGTTATACTCACAGACAATATTCTGACCGTTTGGGAAACTTTATAGAGTCTTTTCTATCCTAATCTGAATTATATGCATATTCTAGATTCTGGGCCTGAAAAATAGGCAGTTAAATTTGGGTACGTTTTTCATCCAAAAATCAAAATACTGCCCCCTACACTCAGCAGGTTAAGACTTATTAGACTGAATGAGTAATGATGCTTTTCAATCATTATAGTAATGAGTTAAATCTCGCAGGCTCTATGCAATGTGACCGCTGTCCTCTGGAGTTCTGGTCCAACAGCCATCGGACCGCCTGCGTCCTTCGTCAGCTCGAGTTCCTCTCCTTCAACGACGTCATGGGCGTCACCCTGACCACTGTTGCCGTGTGCGGCGCTGTGGCAACAGTGGCTGTGTTTATGTTCTTTGTGTACCACCGCCACACCCCTCTGGTAAGAGCTTTAATAAAGTGTTAATTGGGATCATATTGAGTAATCTTATACGGTACCATGTATGTGTAACCCTTCCAGGTGCGGGCCAACAACTCAGAGCTGAGCTTCCTGTTTCTAACTAATCAATAACTTATAAGATAAGTAAATTGTGTTTGTAAACACATGTGATCATTTGTGCAGTGTGGCTGTCCGTGAGCCCTCCCCTGCTTTACCTTGACCTAGGCGTCAAGGGGTCAAAAGTCATCCTCGAGTGTGAGGTTGGCTCTGCGGTCAGTTTCTCTCTGGTGCTGGGCTACATCAGCCTGCTGGCCTCCCTCTGTCTCCTCTTAGCCTTCCTGGCCAAGAAACTCCAAGACAACTTCAACGAGGACAAGCATATCAACTTCAGCATGCTGATCTTCTGTGGTGTGTGGATTTCATTTGTCCCTGACTACGTCAGCTCTCCTGGTAGATACTTAGATGCTGTGACGATATTCGACATCTTAGCTTCCAGCTTTGGGTTACTGCTCTGCAACTTCACTCTGAAGTGTTACATCATCTTCCTGAGACCAGAGAGAAACACCAAGAAACACATGATGTCCAAATAGGAACCACCAAGAAACACATGATGTCCAATTAGAAACCACCAAGAAACACGATGTCCAATTAGAAACCACCAAGAAACACATGATGTCCAATTAGAAACCAGCAAGGAACACATGATGTCCAAATAAAAACCACCAAGAAACACATGATGTCCAATTAGAAACCACAAAGAAACACATGATGTCCAAATATTGTCATCTTTGTGTTTAGTTAATCACACCATCTCACTATAGTTCTGTATGGATAAACTTAACAAAGAATGACATGATACACTGTATAATACTTACCAGCAAGTTACATATTTAACAGACAATACCTAAAGTTGATGGACACAAATGAACAGGACTTTCCTACCCTGCTGGTTGCGTATGTTTCTAATGATTCAACAGTGAGTCAGAAGTGACGCACGGTTGAGTCATCAGTGATTCAATAGTGAGTCAACAGTGAGTCTACAGTGAATCAACAGTGAGTCAACAGAACAGAACTTCTTCCTCTGAATCACAACATGACTTTTCTTTTACCATCATCAATAGACTTTAATGACATCCAGTTCTCCCCTGAAAGTCAGTTCTGAAAACCAATCAATTCAATTAGATATAGATATGGTTAATGAGCATGTTGTTCATTCCTTTCACATTTTATAAGGTGTGTAATTCTCTTTCCCCATATGACAGTTTCCTGATATTTTAATAAAGTATCTTTGTAAATTTCAACGGTTCAATAAAACACATTCTGCAACTCCTTTCAAGTCAAACTGTTTTATTAAATGAAAATGTGCATTAATGAATAATTCATTCATTGGTGAATAAGTGTGGCAGCATAATCCTTTAGAAGGAACAATTGAAGTTAAGCTGTTCCACGCGATGTGATGATACGATCGAAAGCCTTTCGATACAGAAACCCACTCATCGGGGATTACCTATCCCCTAGAACTTTAAAGCGACACACAGAGACAAATAAAATAAATCAAAATCCTTCTTAACTGCCCAGGGAAATAAATAATTTATTATGTGATTAATATTTACTCACAGAAGGTTCAATTATAATTAATAACATGCTACTACACATAACTAGGGTACTAACAGAATGATAAAAACTATTTGATTTGATTTGATTTATTGCCATCAAACTACAAACAGAAGTGGATACTAAAAGGAGCTACTTCAAACTATTTGAGACCATCAAACTATGTTACTTTTCATGTCTCCTTTCCTTTCTTTGCATGAAAGAGTGTGAAGCAAATCGCCAGCAGGCATAGTACCTCCACCTAGTGTTCATATTTCAGATCAGCGCAGAGGACGTGAAGAAGACGAGGAGAGGAATCCACTGTAAACTGCTGTTATGCTATTGAGCCTATGGGAGAATCTCAAATAAATTTCTGTGATTCCTCGTGTCCTCTCTCCTCGGTCTCCAATTCAAAACCCAATGAATGAGAAGGTTAGATGTCCCGCTCCACCTAATCTTCACATCCAATTGGTTTTGAGAAGAAGGTGAGGAGAGAGGACATGAGAAATCAAGGAAATTAAATTGAAATTCTCCCTATGTCTTGGTTGTGGCCCGGCCCATCAGAGCCTTCTTGGTGTTCCTCTCTGGCCTCAGCAGGATGATGTAACACTTTGGGCCGAACAGAGCCACCAGAAGGCCAAAGCTGGAAGCTAAGATGGCGAATATCTCCACAGCGTCTGCGTACATCCCAGGAGAGCTGATGTAGGCAGGGACGAATGAAATCCACACAGCACAGAAGATGAGCATGCTGAAGGTGATGAACTTGGCCTCGTTGAAGTTGTCTGGAAGATTCCTGGCCAGGAAAGCCAAGAGGAAGCTAAGGAATGCCAGGAGGCCGATATAGCCTAACAACGCTCCGAACCCTGCTACCGACCCCACCACACACTCATATACAATCTTATCATTATGGTAGCGCGTGTTTTTGTGTGGAGTTGGAGAGGCTGAAACCAGCCAGGCTGTGCAGATAGCAGCCTGGAATGAGGTGAGAATCAGGACTGTTCCTCTCTGCTGCCCAGCACCAAACCACTTCAGGCTGGCATTGCCCCCGGGCTTAGAGGTCCTAAACACAGCCAGCACCACCATTGTCTTCACCAGTATACAAGAGACACAGAGAACAAAGCTGATACCAAATGCTGCATGCCTCAGCTGACACGTCCAGAGCCGGGGCCGGCCAATGAACAGCAGCGAGCACAGGAAGCAGAGTTTGAGTGACAGCAGAAGCAGGAAGCTGAGCTCAGAGTTGTTGGCCTTGACAACAGGCGTGTTCCGGTAGCGGGTGAAGATTCCGAGGACCAATGCACAGATGAGGGCTCCTAACAACGAGGCGGTCATCAAGGAGAGTCCCAGGGATTCCTGGTAGGAGAGGAACTCAACCCCCTTAGGGATGCAGAGGTCACGATCCGGGCTGGACCAGAAGTCCTCTGGACATCTCAAGCACTCGGCAGAGTCTAACAGAAAGACAGACAAAGCAAATGTGGGCAACCTTTTCATCAGCCCCAAACCACCCTCAAAATCTTTAAATGGTATTAATTTCACTGACCTGTGATGTTGCTGACCTCTCCCTCAGCACAGGAGATGCAGTTGAAGCAGCAGACAGGCTCCCCCTTCTTCCTGGCTACACGGGTGCCTGGGGGACAGCTCTCACTGCACACTGATCGTGGAGGCTATAAGGACGAAGGTGAGGGGGAATTTAAGTTGTATTTAACTAGTCAAGTCAGTTAAAGAACAAATTCTTATTTACAAGACATCCTAGGAGGGAGAACATCAGACTTTTATACGCCCATATTTATACTCCCATATTTACACACCCATATTTAATGCTTCTTTGCCCTCCACTGCTAATGAGTTTACACGGTTTCTGTTGCAGTAGTGAAATATGCTCTGTAGCTATATAACTTTACAAATAACCTTTCTTGACTCAAAATTCCAGAAAATTCTGTCCTCGTCCAGTGTGAGCTCTTGTCCTGTGGGGGCTGATTCGTCAATCACACCCACAGTCTCCACCTCTATGCTCCCGTCCTGGAGCCACACCCAGTTCAGGATGTCATAGATGGCCAAGGCGTCCCCGTTGTCATCGAAAGAAACGCGATCGCCAAACCCTGTGGTGAAGTTAACCCTCTGCAGGTAATGGACCAGCTGGTCAGAGGAGGGGGAAGGAGGGAACAGAGGGAAGAGAGGAATGAGGAGGAGATTATGTAGACAAAAGACAGTATGAAGTAAGGGAACCTTGACTTAGAAAAAAGTGTTTGTGTGCTTGAGTATGAATATATCCCACCTGCCAGTGCTCCAGTCTCTGTAGACTGGCACAGCTGTGCCCACTGAAAGGTCCTCTCCCTGGCACACACTGCAGCAGGTCATGCAGGGCATGGGCCAGGGCGTACACTGCCTTATACACGTTATACTCCGGCCTGAGCTCAGATAAATCCCCACAGTTGGTCTCCACATCCCTCAGGTCCTCCTGACCTGTACATACATCACCCCCAGCCTCCACCCAACCTGCTGTGGGCTCCAACCTGCACCCAAACACAGCCTCCCAGAACTGTCTCACCTTATCAGAACAGAGAAGGGAATGTTTTAGAGGAACACTAGTTTTTATCTTCTGTAATGTAGTATTTGTAGGCAAAGTAGCCCTTTAAATGTTTTAAACATAATGTATGAAGTAATTAAATGGTTGGAGTTAAAAGACAACTACTTCACCATGTTGTTTCCAGGGTTATTGTCAGGATGGTCGTCGGGGCGGATGCTAAGCAGGAAGTCCCTGAGGCCGGGAATCTCTCCACGACGGATGGCGATACCCAGCGTACCCCCCAGGTAGGGCATGAGACGGGGGGTGTGAAACACAGAGGAAGTGCTCCAGGCTTCACTGGCAATCCACTGGAGACCCTTCACATTCTGCACCACCACCTTGTAAAACGGGTTTTATACTTTATAATCTTGGTATCAAGAACAACACAATGGTAATACACTGTAACACTTTTATACACTGTTGTTTGTGAGAGTAACATCCTACAGCTGTTATGGCTGTAATAATGTCTGTAGAATGCATTTGATGATAAAACCTACTTAATAATACCGTGACGTGTGGTTGTCCCCCCCTAGATATCTTAATAAGATGGACGCACTAACTGTCCAGGGACACCGATATGTAAAATATATGCACACATCACTGACTGTAAGTGTCTTTGGATAAAAGCATCTGCTAAATGGTATTACTAATATTATTATTATGAAGTGAAAATCTCTCTGGATTAGAGCCTCTGATACTAAAATGTGAATGTATTGTAAGAGTTATTTTAGATCAACTGTCAAGATAAAATAATCTCTGAACCTCATCCACCAGAGGGAGCAGGTAGGCCTCATTGGAGAACACCACCACCACACGAGCAGAGGAGCTCTTGATCTCTCCCACGATCCTCTGCAGCTCAGTGGGGCGGTTGTCTTTGGGCAGGACCTGGGAATAGGCCACACAGCCCCCTGACTCGGCCAGGCTTGAGTGGAAGGACCGGGCAGCATGAACTCCGTAGTCATCATCACTGAACACCAGTCCCACCCAGGTCCAACCCAACCGACGTAGGATCTGGATCATGGCTCGCACCTGAGATCACATCAACAGAGATTAGACATTACTGGTGTTATTACAGAGACTGGAGAGTATAGAGAGATCAACATAAACTACATACATTATTTTTGTCACCTTTTATTTAACCTTATCTATTCTTTTTAAAAATTATTATTTACCCTTATATTTAACAGTAATGCCATTACACAGTATAAAGTGTATAGTGAGTATACATGGGAGCTGACGGTTCACGGTGTAATTATGTCATTGTAGTCTTCTTAGAGACAGACCTGGAAGGCGTCACTGGGGATGGTTCTGAAGAAGGATGGGTATTTTCCCCGGTTGCTCAGACAGGAACATGTGGAGTAGTGACTCACCTGATGGAGAGAAATATAAAATGATTAATTATATTTTCTTCAATTAATTAATGAAATAGAAAGCTTTCATGCCTAGACACATTTAAGACCTCGTGTTTCTCACTCAAAGTGTGCTTTTAGAATACAAGAAGGACATTTCCAATAGTGTTGTCATCTTTCTATTCTTTCTGATTTACCATGGGAACCCGGAACAGCCCTAGGACACTGGAGATGGCGATGGAGTGTGTGGACCCTGGGTCTCCCACAATCCCTAGCACCGGGGGTGACCCAGAACAAGTCTCATACAATAGGAACTCTTCCTCTGTCCCACTGGCCAATGACATGGCAGCACGGAGCGCTACTCCCAGCTTCAGGCAGTTGTCGTAGAGCTGGTATCCGAGCTTGATGTTGGGCAGAAGGTCAGGGTTTCTGTTGATTTCCTCTACTGCAAACGCCATAGTCTGGGCCTGCTGGAAACCACAACTGGTAAAACTGAAAAGGAACATTCAATCAATTTGTAAATGTTTTAAATCGCTCTAGATGTGTTGAACCCTGTGCACCTCTTAAGTGGTGTGTGTGAGAGAGTTGTCATAAGGGGTTGAGAGGAAAAAACAAGTTACTTTTGTCAAGGATAGATAATAAAATAGCTTTATCTTAAAGGTAAATTTGCTTAGAAAACAGGAATAATGATAGAAAACAATGGAATACACACAATTTATTCACATATATTTTGAAACCGCAATGTACTATTCACCAATGTAACAAGAACCCAGTAGGTCTCCGGCACCAGGGTTGGTTAACACTGATCATAGTGAGGCTTCTTATAGTAGGGATGTCTATCTGTCTTTTTTAAGAGAGGTGCAGACACACATCCAGTCCAGTCCAGTCCAGTAGATGAATACTCACCCCTCACAGTAGAGCTGCTGGGGTTCTGATGTGAAAGATAGCTCAGGGAACACAGTGAAGTAGTGGACCTCAAACAAACCTCCCAGAATCACATCACCCTTCTGGTACATCCCATTCAGACTGAAATGCTCCCGCAGACGACAGGACGAGGAAGTGGAGTAGTTCAATTGAAGGCTCAGAGATGAGGAGTTCAGTATCATGACTATAGATAAGTAAAGGTTAATATATTGCCTGACTCTCATAGCTGTACTCATAGCTGTACTCTCCCCCTCTCTCTCTTGCTTACTCTCTCTCCCTCTCTTTTATAGTGTCATTGGAGGTTGACACTATATGGCGTTTAGTGGAGTTGCAGGGGTAGGGGAGGCAGGGGGAGGGTTGTTAGGGGAGGGGAGTCGGGGGGGTCAGAGTTGCAGGTAGGAGTTGAGACGTGGGAGTGTCAGAGAAAGACGATATGTGAACTGTTGCCACACGAAAAGTGCAACCAGGGAAGAACAAATACCATTCTACATACAACACATAGTCATGTTTATTTATTTTCCCTTTTGAGCTTTAAGTATTGACACATCGTTACAACACTGTATAGAGACATAATATGACATTTGAAATGTCTCTGTTCCTTTGAAACTTTTGTGAGTTTAATGTCAGATTTTTTATTTAACTTTTGTTTATTATATATTTAACTTGCTTTGGCAATGTGGTCATATGATCCCAATGCCAATAAAACCTTTTGAATTTAATTGAAAGAACTATTACACAACTCCAAGTTATTCTACCATGTGTCCTGTAGGTGAGTTGTTTTTCTCCCTCTCCCCCTCTCAATCTCCCCCTCTCTACCTCTCTCTCTGCCTCTAACTTCCTCTCCCTCTCCCTCTCCCTTCCTCTCTCCCCCTCTCAATCTCCCCCTCTCTACCTCTCTCTCTGCCTCTAACTTCCTCTCCCTCTCCCTCTCCCTTCCTCTCTCTCCCTCTCAATCTCCCCCTCTCTACCTCTCTCTCTGCCTCTATCTTCCTCTCCCTCTCCCTTCCTCTCTCCCCCACTCAATCTCCCCCTCTCTACCTCTCTCTCTGCCTCTAACTTCCTCTCCCTCTCCCTCTCCCTTCCTCTCTCCCCCTCTCAATCTCCCCCTCTCTACCTCTCTCTCTGCCTCTAACTTCCTCTCCCTCTCCCTCTCCCTTCCTCTCTCCCCCTCTCAATCTCCCCCTCTCTACCTCTCTCTCTGCCTCTAACTTCCTCTCCCTCTCCCTCTCCCTTCCTCTCTCCCCTCTCTTCTTCCTCCCCCTCTCCCCCTCTCCCCCTCTCCCCCCTCCCCTCTCCCCCTCTCCCCCCTCCCTCCCTCCCTCCCTCCCTCCCTCCCTCCCTCCCCCTCCCTCCCTCCCTCCCTCCCTCCCTCCCTCCCTCCCTCCCTCCCTCCCTCCCTCCCTCCCTCCCTCCTTCACAGATGTTCCAGTTTATTGCTTGGTGTCTGTTAAAAGGGTTCATTAGCTCCAGGTTAATAATGAGGTTGTGATGAATCAAGAGACACACACACACACAAATCCAAATCAAATCTAATTTCATTGGTTGCGTACACATATTTTGCTAAATGTTATTGTAGATGTAATGAAATGCTTATGTTCCAACAGTGCAGTAATAGAAAACAATACACGCAACATCAACAACATGGAAATAAGACATATACAAATATTAGAACATGCAATGTCAAAAATATTGTACATGAAATGTGTGTTTGGATGTTACGTACAATATATGAATAAAAAATGTGTGTACAGGCCTCCTGAGTGGTGCAGTGGTCTAAGGCACTGGATTGCAGTGCTTGTGGCATTACTACAGTCCCGGATTTGATCCCTGGCTGTGTCAAGACGGGCCGTGACTGGGAATCCCATAGGGCAGGGAAAATTGGCCCTGCATCGCCCGTGTTAGGGGACTGTTAGGCCCGGGGGGGTCTTTACTTGGCTCATCGTGCTGGAGCGACTCGTTGTGGTTCCCCGGGTACTGCAGGCTGTCAACGACATCAGGTGAACGGTGTTTCTTCCTGCACATTGGTGCTACCGGCTTAAGCAGGCGAGTGAATATGCAGATCAATAATTTACATATCCTTGCATCAGGTCCTGAACTACAGGCAGATAGATTTGGGTATGCCATTATAGGAGACATTTTTAAAAAGCGTACGATCCTTAATAAGAGTTTAAATATTCATATTCTTGTTACCATTTTAAAGGAAACACTTTTAAGTTTGTGGAAAAATTAAATGAATTTAGGAGAATATAACACATTAGATCTGGTAAAATAGATTACAAAGAAAAACATACATATTTGAAATGCAAGAGAAAGGCCATACTTTCAGATAGTAGTATAGGTGTAATTTAGATGTTGGCCACCAGATGTCACCAGTGTGTGTACAAAGTTTCAGACGAATCCAGTGAAGAATTACATTACTGCACAATATGTTGTAGTAAGTCTGCCAGGTGTTTGCCAAAATCTGCCTAATTGGTCAATTGATACTTGTTCAATTACTTAACTATAGAGAACATACAAATTGCTATGGTTATATATATGTTTTAGTTTACACACTCCCAGAAATGTCATAGATGACAGATCATTAGTTTATACACTAACTTTCACACATCTAGATGGCCGGCGGGGTGGGTGTAGAGCCAGAGACAGCAGTGAGGTCAACCTGTAGAACCCAGACCCTTCTTTTGAAGATAAAAATAGATTTTAATAAATCAAATGATGCTACATTGTATCTCAGGGACCCTCAGGATGACAAGTCAGAGCAAGATTACTGAATGTAAGTACATTATTTACCTTCAGAGGTGAATGTATCAAACCAGTTTCTATGATAAAAGTGTTTTGTTGTTGTGCACTCTCCTCAAACAATAACATGTTATTTTCTCACTGTAATAGCTACTGTAAATTGTACACTACTGTTAGATTAACACACCTTTAAGCTTTCTGCCCATGTCAGATATGTCTTTGTCCTGGAAAGTTGTCTGTTATATACAATGTCATTGTAGTTACATTAGCGCACATTAGCAACAACAGTCCAAGATTAGGGGCACCCATCCTGTAGAGATTTTTGGTTTGGCTTGTCATTTTCTGGAGGTGTGTGTGTGTGTTTGTTTGCTGTTGGCCTGCCTCCATAACCCTTTAGTGTGTCAATAAAAGCTGTTAGATCTGGTTTGTATTAGGTATTTCCCTGTGAAGTTCTTCCCTATGGGTGTAAACTGTGATGTTCTCCCCTGAGGGGTGTAAACTGTGATGTTCTCCCCTGAGGGGTGTAAACTGTGATGTTCTCCCCTCTGGGTGTAAACTGTGATGTTCTCCACTCTGGGTGTAAACTGTGATGCTGTGGGGTGTAAACTGTGATGTTCTCCCCTGAGGGATGTAAACTGTGATGTTCTCCCCTATGGGTGTAAACTGTGATGTTCTCCCCTGAGGGGTGTAAACTGTGATGTTCTCCCCTGAGGGGTGTAAACTGTGATGTTCTCCCCTGAGGGGTGTAAACTGTGATGTTCTCCCCTGAGGGGTGTAAACTGTGATGTTCTCCCCTGAGGGGTGTAAACTGTGATGTTCTCCCCTGAGGGGTGTAAACTGTGATGTTCTCCCCTGAGGGGTGTAAACTGTGATGTTCTCCCCTCTGGGTGTAAACTGTGATGTTCTCCACTCTGGGTGTAAACTGTGATGCTGTGGGGTGTAAACTGTGATGTTCTCCCCTGAGGGATGTAAACTGTGATGTTCTCCCCTCTGGGTGTAAACTGTGATGTTCTCCCCTCTGGGTGTAAACTGTGATGTTCTCCCCTCTGGGTGTAAACTGTGATGTTCTCCACTCTGGGTGTAAACTGTGATGCTGTGGGGTGTAAACTGTGATGTTCTCCCCTGAGGGGTGTAAACTGTGATGTTCTCCCCTCTGGGTGTAAACTGTGATGTTCTCCCCTCTGGGTGTAAACTGTGATGTTCTCCCCTCTGGGTGTAAACTGTGATGTTCCCCTCTGGGTGCAAACTGTGATGCTGTGGGGTGTAAACGGTGATACCCTTCTGTTAAGAGAATTATGTTCTCAATGTTCATAAACCAATTCAATCGAACTAGAGGCTAAAATAGTCAATAAGGTTTATTCACGGGAATGTTGTAAAGTCAAGAATACAAAACAATTAATTTTATACAACCATACGCACACATATTCACACTAACATTCGCACACAATGTCCTGCTACGCACACACATTCACACTAACAGAAGGTATCCTACGCACATAGTGTCTCACTACCCAGCCGACAGAGATTAGACCTTGAGACGTACTCCCCGTTCTCTCCCAAATCTCTAGGCAGGTCAGCGCCAAATTTTGCTCAGACAGTCTGTCTTTTTCGGCGAAAAGCATAACAAGTATTTATGTATGGACATCTCTCTCCGCAGACAAAACATTACAAACAGCTAGCAGCCAAGTAGATTGGTCACGGATGAATTGCTTACCTTTCATGATCTTCGGATGTTTGCACTCACGGGACTCCCAGTTATACAATAAATGTTCCCTTTGTTCCATAAATATCATTTTTATATCCAAAATACCCCCATTTCGTTGGCCCGTTCTGTTCAGAAATCCACAGGCTCGAGCGGTCACGACCGGTCAGATGAAAATTCCAAATAGTATTCGTAAAGTTCGTAGAAACGTGTCAAACGTTTTTTATAATCAATCATCAGGTTGTTTTTACAATATATATTCGATAATATTTCAACCGCACTGTACCTTCTTCAATAGGAGAGAGAGATAAAATGTTTGCTCCAAGCTGTTGCGCATGCAAAACGCTGCTGGTACCCAGGCATACAATGACGCGATGTAATCTTTCTCGCTCATTGTTCAAAATAAAAGCCTGAAACTATGTCTAAAGACTGTTCACACCATGTGGAAGCCATGGGAAAAGGAATCTGGTTGATATCCCGTTAATAAATGGAGCGAAGGCAGGCAATGGAACAGAGAGCTTTCAGGAATAACAGCACTTCCGGGTTGGATTTTCCTCAGGTTTTCGCCTGCAATATCAGTTCTCTTATACTCACAGACAATATTTTGACAGTTTTGGAAACTTTAGAGTGTTTTCTATCGTAATCCGATAATTATAGGCATATTCTAGATTCTGTGCCTGAGAAATAGGCAGTTTCATTTGGGTACATTTTTCATACAAACATCAAAATACTGCCCCCTACACTCAACAGGTTAAAGCAGAAAGCACCAGTGACCCGGTCTATAAAAAAAGTGGTCAGATGACTGGAATATGATCCGGGATTCTTCCGATGGCATTGAGCAATACATCACATCAGTCATCAGTCATCACATCACATCAGTCACTGGCTTTATCAATAAGTGCATCCAGGACATCGTGCCCACAGTGACTGTACGTACATACCCCAAACAGAAGCCATGGATTACAGGCTACATTCACACTGAGCTAAAGGGTAGGGCTGCCGCTTTCAAGGTGCAGGACTCGAAATCGGAAGCTTACAAAAATTCCTGCTAGACCCTCCAACGAACCATCAAACAGGCAGTGTCAATACAGGGCTAAGATTGAATCACACTACACCGGCTCTAACGCTTGTCTTATGTGGCAGGGCTTGCAAACTGTAACAGACTACAAAGGGAAGCACAACTGCGAGCTACCCAGTGACACGAGCCTACCAGACGAGCTAAATCACGTCCATGTTCACGTCGAGGCTAGCAACACTGAGGCATGCATTAGAGCATCAGCTTTTCCGGATGACTGTGTGATCACACTCTCCGTAGCTGACGTGAGTAAAAACTTTAAACAGGTCAACATACACAAGGCTGTGGGGCCAGACGGATTACCAGGACGTGTGCTCCGGGCATCTGCTGACCAACCGGCAGGTGTCTTCACTGACATTTTCAGCATGTCCCTGATTGAGTCTGTAATCCCAACATGTTTCACAAGCAGACCATCATTACATTTACATTTAAGTCATTTAGCAGACGCTCTTATCCAGAGCGACTTACAAATTGGTGCATTCACCTTATGACATCCAGTGGGACAGTCACTTAACACTAGTGCATCTAAAACTTAGGGGGGGTGGGGTGAGAGGGATTACTTAACCTATCCTAGGTATTCCTTAAAGAGGTGGGGTTTCAGGTGTCTCCGGAAGGTGGTGATTGACTCCGCTGTCCTGGCGTCGTGAGGGAGTTTGTTCCACCATTGGGGGGCCAGGGCAGCGAACAGTTTTGACTGGGCTGAGCGGGAGCTGTACTTCCTCAGTGGTAGGGAGGCGAGCAGGCCAGAGGTGGATGAACGCAGTGCCCTTGTTTGGGTGTAGGGCCTGATCAGAGCCTGGAGGTACTGAGGTGCCGTTCCCCTCACAGCTCCGTAGGCAAGCACCATGGTCTTGTAGCGGATGCGAGCTTCAACTGGAAGCCAGTGGAGAGAACGGAGGAGCGGGGTGACGTGAGAGAACTTGGGAAGGTTGAACACCAGACGGGCTGCGGCGTTCTGGATGAGTTGAAGGGGTTTAATGGCACAGGCAGGGAGCCCAGCCAACAGCGAGTTGCAGTAATCCAGACGGGAGATGACAAGTGCCTGGATTAGGACCTGCGCCGCTTCCTGTGTGAGGCAGGGTCGTACTCTGCGGATGTTGTAGAGCATGAACCTACAGGAACGGGCCACCGCCTTGATGTTAGTTGAGAACGACAGGGTGTTGTCCAGGATCACGCCAAGGTTCTTGGCGCTCTGGGAGGAGGACACAATGGAGTTGTCGACCGTGATGGCGAGATCATGGAACGGGCAGTCCTTCCCCGGGAGGAAGAGCAGCTCCGTCTTGCCGAGGTTCAGCTTGAGGTGGTGATCCGTCATCCACACTGATATGTCTGCCAGACATGCAGAGATGCGATTCTCCACCTGGTCATCAGAAGGGGGAAAGGAGAAGATTAATTGTGTGTCGTCTGCATAGCAATGATAAGAGAGACCATGTGAGGTTATGACAGAGCCAAGTGACTTGGTGTATAGCGAGAATAGGAGAGGGCCAAGAACAGAGCCCTGGGGGACACCAGTGGTGAGAGCGCGTGGTGAGGAGACAGATTCTCGCCACGCCACCTGGTAGGAGCGACCTGTCAGGTAGGACGCAATCCAAGCGTGGGCCGCCCCGGAGATGCCCAACTCGGAGAGGGTGGAGAGGAGGATCTGATGGTTCACAGTATCGAAGGCAGCCGATAGATCTAGAAGGATGAGAGCAGAGGAGAGAGAGTTAGCTTTAGCAGTGCGGAGCGCCTCCGTGATACAGAGGAGAGCAGTCTCAGTTGAATGACTAGTCTTGAAACCTGACTGATTTGGATCAAGAAGGTCATTCAGAGAGAGATAGCGGGAGAGCTGGCCAAGGACGGCACGTTCAAGAGTTTTGGAGAGAAAAGAAAGAAGGGATACTGGTCTGTAATTGTTGACATCGGAGGGATCGAGTGTAGGTTTTTTCAGAAGGGGTGCAGAAGGGGTGCAACATAGTCCCTGTGCCCAAGAACACAAAGGCAACCTGCCTAAATTACTACAGACCCGTTGCACTCACGTACGTAGCCATGAAGTGGTTTGAAAGGCTGGTAATGGCTCACATCAACACCATTTTCCCAGAATCCCTAGACCCACTCCAATTTGCATACCGCCCAAACAGATCCACAGATGATGCAATCTCTATTGCACTCCACACTGCCCTTTCCCACCTGGACAAAAGGAACACTTATGTGAGAATGTTATTCGTTGACTACAGCTCAGCGTTCAATACCTTTGTACCCTCAAAGCTCATCACTAAGCTAAGGATCCTGGGACTAAACACCTCGCTCTGCAACTGGATCCTGGACTTCCTGACGGGCCGCCCCCATGTGGTGAGGGTAGGTAGAAATACATCTGCACGCTGATCCTCAACACTGGAGCTCCCCATGGGTGCGTGCTCAGTCCCCCCTCCTGTACTCCCTGTTCACCCAAGACTGCATGGCCAGGCATGACTCCAACACCATCGTTAAGTTTGCAGATGACACAACAGTGGTAGGCCTGATTACGAACAACGACGAGACAGTCTATAGGGAGGTGGTCAGAGACCTGGCCGGGTGGTGCCATAACAACAACTTATCCCTCAACGTAACCAAGACAAAGGAGATGATTGTGGACTACAGGAAAAGGAGGACTGAGCACACCCTCTTTCAAATCAAATCAAATTTTATTTGTCACATACACATGGTTAGCAGATGTTAATGTGAGTGTAGCGAAATGCTTGTGCTTCTAGTTCCGACAATGCAGTGATAACCAACAAGTAATCTAACTAACAATTCCAAAACTACTGTCTTATACACAGTGTAAGGGGATAAGGAATATGTACATAAGGATATATGAATGAGTGATGGTACAGAGCAGCATACAGTAGATGGTATCGAGTACAGTATATACATATGAGATGAGTATGTAGACAAAGTAAACAAAGTGGCATCGTTAAAGTGGCTAGTGATACAAGTATTACATAAGGATGCAGTCGATGATGTAGAGTACAGTATATACATATGCATATGAGATGAATAATGTAGGGTAAGTAACATTATATAAGGTAGCATTGCTTAAAGTGGCTAGTGATATATTTACATCATTTCCCATCAATTCCCATTATTAAAGTGGCTGGAGTTGGGTCAGTGTCAATGACAGTGTGTTGGCAGCAGCCACTCAATGTTAGTGGTGGCTGTTTAACAGTCTGATGGCCTTGAGATAGAAGCTGTTTTTCAGTCTCTCGGTCCCAGCTTTGATGCACCTGTACTGACCTCGCCTTCTGGATGATAGCGGGGTGAATAGGCAGTGGTTCGGGTGGTTGATGTCCTTCATGATCTTTATGGCCTTCCTGTAACATCGGGTGGTGTAGGTGTCCTGGAGGGCAGGTAGTTTGCCCCCGGTGATACGTTGTGCAGTCCTCACTACCCTCTGGAGAGCCTTACGGTTGAGGGCGGAGCAGTTGCCGTACCAGGCAGTGATACAGCCCGCCAGGATGCTCTCGATTGTGCATCTGTAGAAGTTTGTGAGTGCTTTTGGTGACAAGCCGACAACCTCAGGAGGCTGAAGAGGCGCTGCTGCGCCTTCTTCACGAAGCTGTCAGTGTGAGTGGACCAATTCAGTTTGTCTGTGATGTGTATGCCGAGGAACTTAAAACTTGCTACCCTCTCCACTACTGTTCCATCGATGTGGATAGGGGGGTGTTCCCTCTGCTGTTTCCTGAAGTCCACAATCATCTCCTTAGTTTTGTTGACGTTGAGTGTGAGGTTATTTTCCTGACACCACACTCAGAGGGCCCTCACCTCCTCCCTTTAGGCCGTCTCGTCGTTGTTGGTAATCAAGCCTACCACTGTTGTGTCGTCCGCAAACTTGATGATTGAGTTGGAGGCGTGCGTGGCCACGCAGTCGTGGGTGAACAGGGAGTACAGGAGAGGGCTCAGAACGCACCCTTGTGGGGCCCCCGTGTTGAGGATCAGCGGGGAGGAGATGTTGTTGCCTACCCTCACCACCTGGGGGCGGCCCATCAGGAAGTCCAGTACCCAGTTGCACAGGGCGGGGTCGAGACCCAGGGTCTCGAGCTTGATGACGAGCTTGGAGGGTACTATGGTGTTGAATGCCGAGCTGTAGTCGATGAACAGCATTCTCACATAGGTATTCCTCCTGTCCAGGTGGGTTAGGGCAGTGTGCAGTGTGGTTGAGATTGCATCGTCTGTGGACCTATTTGGGCGGTAAGCAAATTGGAGTGGGTCTAGGGTGTCAGGTAGGGTGGAGATGATATGGTCCATGACTAGTCTCTCAAAGCACTTCATGATGACGGAAGTGAGTGCTACGGGGCGGTAGTCGTTTAGCTCAGTTACCTTAGCTTTCTTGGGAACAGGAACAATGGTGGCCCTCTTGAAGCATGTGGGAACAGCAGACTGGTATAGGGATTGATTGAATATGTCCGTAAACACACCGGCCAGCTGGTCTGCGCATGCTCTGAGGGCGCGGCTGGGGATGCTGTCTGGGCCTGCAGCCTTGCGAGGGTTAACACGTTTAAATGTCTTACTCACCTTGGCTGCAGTGAAGGACAGACCGCATGTTTTCGTTGCAGGCCATGTCAGTGGCACTGTATTGTCCTCAAAGCAGGCAAAAAAGTTATTTCGTCTGCCTGGGAGCAAGACATCCTGGTCCGTGACTGGGCTGGGTTTCATCTTGTAGTCCGTGATTGACTGTAGACCCTGCCACATGCCTCTTGTGTCTGAGCCATTGAATTGAGATTCCACTTTGTCTCTGTACTGACGCTTAGCTTGTTTAATAGCCTTGCGGAGGGAATAGCTGCATTGTTTATATTCGGACATGTTACCAGACACCTTGCCCTGATTAAAAGCAGTGGTTCGCGCTTTCAGTTTCACGCGAATGCTGCCATCAATCCACGGTTTCTGGTTTGGGAATGTTTTTATCGTTGCTATGGGAACGACATCTTCGACGCACGTTCTAATGAACTCGCACACCGAATCAGCGTATTCGTCAATATTTCCATCTGACGCAATACGAAACATGTCCCAGTCCACGTGATGGAAGTAGTCTTGGAGTGTAGAGTCAGCTTGGTCTGACCAGCGTTGGACAGACCTCAGCGTGGGAGCCTCTTGTTTTAGCTTCTGCCTGTAGGCAGGGATCAACAAAATGGAGTCGTGGTCAGCTTTCCTGAAAGGGGGGCGGGGCAGGGCCTTATATGCGTCGCGGAAGTTAGAGTAACAATGATCCAAGGTTTTACCACCCCTGGTTGCGCAATCGATATGCTGATAAAATTTAGGGAGTCTTGTTTTCAGATTAGCTTTGTTAAAATCCCCAGCTACAATGAATGCAGCCTCCGGATAAATGGTTTCCAGTTTGCAAAGAGTTAAATAAAGTTCGTTCAGAGCCATCGATGTGTCTGCTTGGGGGTGGATATATACGGCTGTGATTATAATCGAAGAGAATTTTCTTGGAAGATAATGCGGTCTACATTTGATTGTGAGGAATTCTAAATCAGATGAACAGAAGGATTTGAGTTCCTGTATGTTTCCTTCATCACACCATGTCCCGTTAGTCATGAAGCATACGCCCCCGCCACTCTTCTTACCAGAGAGATGTATGTTTCTGTCGGCGCAATGCGTGGAGAAACCCGTTGGCTGCACCGCCCTGGATAGCGTCTTCCCAGTAAGCCATGTTTCCGTGAAGCAGAGAACGTTGCAGTCTCTGATGTCCCTCTGGAATGCCACCCTTGCTCGGATTTCGTCAACCTTGTTGTCAAGAGACTGGACATTGGCAAGAAGAATGCTGGGAAGTGGTGCGCGATGTGTCCTTTTTCGGAGTCTGACCAGAACACTGCCTCGTTTCCCTCTTTTTCGGAGTCGTTTCCTTGGGTCGCTGCATGCGATCCATTCCGTTGTCCTGTTTGTAAGGCAGAACACAGGATCCGCGTCGCGGAAAACATATTCTTGGTCATACTGATGGTGAGTTGACGCTGATCTTATATTCAGTAGTTCGTCTCGACTGTATGTAATGAAACCTAAGATGACCTGGGGTACTAATGTAAGAAATAACATGTAAAAAAACAAAAAACTGCATAGTTTCCTAGGAACGCGAAGCGAGGCGGCCATCTCAGTCGGCGCCGGAAGTATAGGTATAGTATAGTATAGTATATTCTCATCGATAGGGCTGTAGTGGAGCAGGTTGACAGCTTCAAGTTCCTTGATGTCCACATCAAGGGCACGACAAGGCCTGTTCCCCCTCAGGAAACTTGGCATGGGTACTGAGTTCCTCAAAAGGTTCTACAGCTGCAACATCGAGAGCATGACTGACTGGTATGGCAATTACTCGGCCTCCAACCGCAAGGCACTACAGAAGGAAGTGCGTACGGCCCAGAACATCACTGGGGCTAAGCTGCCTGCCATCCAGGACCTCTACACCAGGCGGTAACAGAGGAAGGACATAAAAATTGTCAAAGACCCCAGCCACCCCAGTCATTGACTGTTCTCTCTACTAGCGCATAGCAAGTGGTACCGGAGTGCCGAGTCTAGGACAAAAAGGCTTCTCAACAGTTTTACCCCAAAGCCACTCCTTTAACAGGTAATCAAATGGCTACCCGGACTATTTGCATTGTGTAACCCCCCCCAACCCCTCTTTTACGCTGCTGTTATCATGTATGCATAGTCACATTAACTATACATTCATCTACATACTACCTCAGTTAGCCCGACCAACCAGTGCTCCCGCACATTGGCTAACCGGCCTATCTGCATTGTACCCGGCCACCTACCACCCGCCAACCCCTCTTTTACGCTACTGCTACTCTCTGTTCATCATATATGCATAGTCACTATAACCATATCTACATGTACATACTACCTCAATTAGCCTGACTAACCGGTGTCTGTATGTAGCCTCGCTACTTTTATAACCTCGCTACTGTATATAGCCTCTCTACTGTTAATAGCCTCGCTACTTTTATTTTTCACTGCCTTTTTACTGTTGTTGTATTTCTTTACTTACCTATTGCTCACCTAATACCTTTTTTTGTACTGTTGGTTAAAGCCTGTAAGTAAGCATTTCACAGTAAGATCTGCACCTGTTGTATTCGGCGCACGTGACAAATAAACTTGGATTTGATTTGATTGCAGGCTCTGTGTAAGCCTCATACTGTGTCACTCCCTATTGACTGTGTGTGTGTGTGTGTGTGTGTGTGTGTGTGTGTGTGTGTGTGTGTGTGTGTGTGTGTGTGTGTGTGTGTGTGTGTGTGTGTGTGAGTTCATAAAATCACATAAAATCACAGAAATCATGTTGAGCTCCAAAAGCTGCCTTAACGGATTTGTCTGAACACGCTGCAATTGTGTCTATAACTTTTTTGAAAAAAACAAACAAATTTCTTTAACCATCAATCAACGGACATTGAATTATTTCATTTCATCATTACATTAGATAAATTGTTGGTTATTTTCTTCCTTACACCATAGGTTCATGACCATTAACTTCTTGTTGGCTGGTGGCAGTATTCGGTATTTCGGATGACTGACGTGCCCAAAGTAAACTGCCTGTTACTCAGCCCGGAAGCAAGGATATGCATATAATTGGATAGAAACAGTTTCCAAAACTGTTAAAATAATGTCTGTGAGTATAACAGAACTGATATAGCAAGTGAAAACCCAACGAGAATCCATCCGGGAATTTTTGTTGTTGTTGAGCTCACCACTAATTAAATTGGCTGTCTATGGGAATATCAAAGGAATACCTCCCAGATTGCAGTTCCTAGGGCTTCCAGTAGATGTCAAAAGTCTTTAGAAAGAGTTTAATGCTTATTTTTTGAACAATTTGCTGGAATTTGTAGTTTTTCTAAGTGGCTCCCATTTTGGCTGTAATGTTGTGGCGCTCGTTGGTGAGGGCGCGAAGTTCGTTATTTATCTCCGGTAATGAACATACTATTCTCAGTCTTAAATTTGATCGTTTATTTACATATAAGGGTACCTGAGGATTGACTAGAAATGTTGTTTGACTTGTTTGGACAAAGTTTATTGGTAACCTTTGGGATTCATTTGTATGCATTTTGAATGAGGGAAACCGGTGGATTACTGAATCAAGAGTGCGAACTATACTGACTTTTTTGGGATATAAAGAAGGACTTTATCGAACAAAAGGACCATTTGTTATGTAGCTGGGTAAGTTATTTATTTGATCACTATTTCTGACTTCCATGACGCCTCCACATGATTGGAGAATGTTTGTAATGCTTTTGTATGCGGGGTGCTGTCCTCAGATAATTGCGTGGTATGCTTTCACCGTAAAGCCTTTTTGAAATCTGACAAAGCGGCTGGATTAACCTGTTACTCCTACCCCCTACTTTTTCGAACATTCTGTTAAAAATCGCGCAACATTTCAGCGCCCTGCTGCTCATGCCAGGAATATAGTATATGCATATGATTAGTATGTGTGGATAGAAAACACTCAGACGTTTATAAAACTGGTTAAATCACGGCTGTGACTATAACAGAACGTGCGTTTCATCGAAAAGTACAGGAAAATCTGATCACTGAAAATGGAAAAATATATCCATGCGCGACTTGAACCCATTGATAAAGGTGAACCACATTTAATGGGGCTGAGGTTGCAATACCCACAGCTTCCACACGTTGTCTAGAGTCTTGTCATTTGCCTACTATTTGTTTCTTGGTCACACAGACGCAAGGCAGCGCAGTTCTTCCGGTCACCGACCGGATATTTTGGTTGAGATTTACCCGGACATTATTTCAAGACGTACAGCTATAGAATATACATCGACTCGTGATCAATTTGATCGATTATTAACGTTTACTAATACCTAAAGTTGCATTACAAAAGTATTTCGAAGTGTTTTGTGAAAGTTTATCGTCAACTTTTTTAATTGTAAAAAATGACGTTGCGTTATAAAACGCTATTTTTTTCCTTGATCACACAGTCTTCATAGATCGATATCTAGGCTATATATGGACCGATTTAATCGAAAAAAAGACCCAATGGTGATGTTTATGGGACATCTAGGAGTGCCAAAGGTAATTAAGATGGTCAAAGGTATTGAATGTTTTATATTTTATTTCTGCATTTTGTATAGCGCCGACTATGCTAATTCTTTTGTTTACGTCCCCTTCGGGTCTTTAGGGGTGTTGCATGCTATCAGATAATAGCTTCTCATGCTTTCGCCAAAAAGCATTTTAAAAATCTGACTTGTTGGCTGGATTCACAACGAGTGTAGCTTTAATTGGGGCGGCAGGGTAGCCTAGTGGTTAGAGCGTTGGACTAGTAACCGGAAGGTTGCAAGTTCCAAACCCCTGTGCTGACAAGGTACAAATCTGTCGTTCTGCCTCTGAACAAGCAGTTCCTAGGCCGTTATTGAAAATAAGAATTTGTATGACCTGCTTGGTTAAATAAAGGTAAAATAAAAAATTCAGTACCCTGCATGTGTATTTTAATGAACGTTTGAGTTTTAAGGAGTGCTATTAGCATTTAGTGTAGCGCATTTGCATTTCCAGATGTCTAGATGGGACGCCTGCATGTCGGGTGGAGATAAGAGGTTAAGAACTGACTAATTTATGGAGGGTTTAGTGAGTGTGTGTTATTTCAGAAAATCACAGAAAATCACAGAAATCTCGCAGAGCTCCGAAGCACACTTTAAGTGAACATTTTGACATTTGCCATATGGTTAGTGAGTAAGACCACATTGCAAATGATCGGTCCCTTACTAGACGTCCGAAAATGTTTGTAAAATTTGCGGACGGCGTTGGGCCGTGCGGCAGGGCCGGATCTTCCAAGAAGTCATCAAACACACTTTCTCGTACATTCGGTTTCCGTTTTATGAAAAAATCACATTTTGGTCATTTTTCCGCTGTCCCGGTAAATCCCACAAGAGGGCGAATGGAATCATATTGCAAATGTACAAAACATCACGTATCACGATGTGGCCGATGTCAAATTGGTGATGTTCAAAAATATGTATATATATTTTTGAAAAAAGTTACAGATCCAGTTGCAGCGTGTTCATACGAAACTTTTTAAGGTGTGCTTTTTGAAATCTGACAAAGCGGCTGGATTAACGAGACGTTAAGTTTTAAACGATGTAAGAGACTTGTATTATCATAAATGTTTAATATTACGATTTTGTATCTTGATTTTGGCTAGCTCCGATTTCACCGGATGTTGTCGGATTTGATTCTGGTAATGGAATTTCCGCTGTAAGTGTGAAGCGGTGAAATTAGTGCTCTATTCCAGTTTTTTTACCTTTAATCCCAGAAAATGGACCTTAACTCAAAAATCGTTGAGGCCTCGATGCCATCTTGTTTCTGGGCTAAAAACCTATTTGGCCAAACCCATGCTCACCGAGTTTCGTCTTCGAAGTCTTTACCATTTAGGAGAATTGGCCATGTCCGTTTGGTGATGTTTTGTCGATTTGCAATAAGCAGCCAGTCACCATCAGGTGGAATTGTCAGCGTAAAATTAAATAAAAAATGTTTAAGTATAAAACGGAAAGCAAATATCCGAGAGACTTTATGTAATGACTTCCCTACATAAGGGACGCAAATGGCATTTGCTGTGTGATTGATGAGGATCTCCATATTGCAAATGTACGGCCCCTTACTAGAAGTCCGCAAATGTTTTTAAAATACGCAGACGGTCTTGGGCCATACTCCTGGGCCACATCTTCCGGGAAGTCATAAAATAAATAAAGTCTCTCGGACATTTGGTTTCCGTTTTATAACATTTTCAGATTGTGGAAATGTTTCCACTGACCAGGTAAATTCCACCAGATGGCAAATGGCTTATTATTGCAAATGCACAAAACATCACATATCATGACATCGCCATTTCTCCTAAACGGAAAAGACTTCAAAGACGAAACTTGGTGGGCATAAGTTTGGTCTAATGGGCTGTTAGCCCAGAAACAAGGTGGGGTCGAGGCCTCAATGCTTTTTGATTGAAGGCAATTTTTCTGGGATTAAAGCTCAAAAACTAAAATAGAGTGCTAATTTGACCCCTTCACGTCAAAGTACATGACCCTACGGTGTCAGGAAAAAAGAACCAGCCATTTCTCTATCGTAATTTACGGAAAATCATATAATGTACAATTGGTGATGGTCAATTTTTTTTTCTTTAAAAAAAAGTTACAGATCCAGTGGCGGCGTGTTCAGATGAATCCGTTAAGGCCGGTTTAGGAGCTCTACAAGATTTCTGTGAATTTCTGTGATTTTCTGTGATTTTCTGAAATCACACACACACAGTCAATGGGGAGTAACACTGTGAGGCTTAAAGACACACAGAGCCTGCAATTGTTACATGCGTTCGAACTATCAAAGAACCATCGGACGTAGAGAACTGAAACTTTATATACTTGTTCGAGAGCTTATGTCGATCGTGAACAGTGAGTTATGTGGCTCTAGAAGGTTCTCAGGCCAAGGAAAAAGTCTAGTACATTTGCAATGATTTCAATTAATTTTGACCATCATGAAAATTACAATATTTAGAAAAATCACAGAGTCACAAGTCTAGGTGCATTGAAACTGCCTTGGCCCATAGAGACAGACCCTAAAGTTTCTGTCCGATAGCTCATTCAGGGACCCCATAGCAAAGCCATGAAAAAGGGACATTTTAGCACTAATTAAGGTCGCTGATCGGGCTCCGAATGACCTATCGAGCCGAAACTCGGGATTCGGGGTCACCTCAGCTAGGCCTAAACATAATGTCGGAACTGGACCCGTAGCTAGAATGTAACCACGTGTTTTAATTTTTTATTAAGGTTTAAACAGAAACTATGAATTTTGGGTCTGCTCTGAAATATTTGTTAGTTGGCTTCTAAACGAGTTGGACAAAGTGGGTTTGGTGTCAGTTTGTATCAGTTTGGTGTCAGAATGATCTCTAATTGACTGATGAACGCTGACTTGATGTGTGACTTTTGTACATTTGCAATATGTTTATAGAGTGATGAACTATAACCAAAATGACAGACTGAAATCAACACTATATAAATGGCATCACCATAGTCTCTAGGCCGTGCCGAGTTCAACGAGACGCCCCGCTTGACCGTAGCATGCTCTGAGTGCAACAACCGTGAAAAAAAGTAGGCCCAAAATTAAGCCCTAAATTTCAGGTGCTTTTGGGTGACAGTGGCAGAACCGTTAGGGTTAGAAGCACAATTCAACCTCAGGAACGTTCTTAAGGTCCTCCCGATCTGTGCAAGCCTAACCTTGTCTGTGTGGAATTAACCCGTAACAGTGAAAAGAAGGTGTTTACATTAAACAGTTTGCAATGACTTCACTCCCGATAGGAATATATTGCCTGCTCCTCTAAATTCAACCTGAAGCCTATGTGGGTTATGAATGCCTAATTAACCTGTCTTCGATGACAATTCATCAGGCCACCTGGAAGTGGTTCAATTCACCCTAAAGGTGTTTTGATATACCCAACCTGCAGTTTGTGAAAAACCCTGCATTCAACCCTGTGTAAATCTGTCAATTCTTAACGTAAAGACTTAAAACTCAGGATTCTGTAAAAGCCTACCCAATTAGGATATGTGTTTACTTTCAGCTTCCTGTGCCAACCGGAAGAGCCTTAAATTGGGGTCATAGGGGTAGTTTCGAAGGGTTAAATAAGTCACATCTTTCCAAAACCTCATATGTGTGATTAGGCAACCCTCATGAACTGTAAATCAGTCATTTCTCCAATCAGATTTGCAATAAAAACTCACTCGCACACACAGCAAGGATGGAGTGACACAGTGTGGGGTTTAGAGACACACAGAGCCTACAATAGTTACATTCGTTCAAACTATCAAAGAACCGTCAGACCTAGAAATCTGAAACTTTAGAAACCTGTTCGATAGTGCACGGTGATAGTGCATGGTGAGTTATGTGGCTCTACAAGGCTCTCAGACAGAGAAACAGCCTCATACATTTGCAATAACTGACGACATTTAGAAAAGTCCCAGAGTCACAAGACTAGGTGTATTGAAACTGCCTCGGCCCATAGAAACGGACCCTAATGTTTCTTTCCGATAGCTCATTCAAGGACCCCGTAGCAACACGTTGGAAAAAGTAGATTTTCAACACCAATTAAGGTTGCTGCTCAGGTTCCGAATGACCTATCGAGTCAAAACTCGGGATTCGGGGTCGCCTCACAAAAGCCTACACATAATGTAAGAACTGGACCCACATCTAGAACACAACTACGTGGTTTATGCTTTTATTATGGTTTAAACAGAAGATGCTGTGAATTTTGGGCCTGCTCTGAAAAATGTTGGCTTCTAAACAAGTTGGACAAAGTGGGATTGGTGTTATTCTTTTATCAGTTTGGTGTCAAAATGATATCTTATTGACTGATGGATGTTGACTTGCTGGCTGACTTTTGTACTTTTGCAATATGTTTAACCTCTAGTGACTCCCCATCCCGGGTGCGGGAGCGTAATCATCGACTGACACTAATTAGCATAACGCAACGGACATAAATATTACTAGAAAATAGTCCTATTCATGAAAATCACAAGTGAAATATATTGAGACACAGCTTAGCCTTTTGTTAAGCCATGAATAAACCTAGAAGGTCTATTTGTCATGTATGATGAGGGAGAAGTGGGACTCGATGTTTTGAAAAAGATCCAAAATGACCCTATAGGATAGGCACGGGTGGGGGGTGCTCCCAGCCATGGACCCCTTTTACCCTCAAAACCGTTTAAAATATTTGCTCCTGGTAACCCGTTCCATTCACCAGGCGCACGGCTGTCCATTTGCAATATGTTTCAATGTGCATTTACAATCACGAATTTGACATGATCAAAAATACTGCAGAAATGTGAAATTGACTGGCCTACTGAACTCGGGATGGCCGGGCAGTGATAGTGGTTCCTCTCCATCGCTCGTTGTGTTGATTTCATCATGTCCATTTGGTGAAGGTTTTTCACTGTTGAATCTTATTACAAATATACTGCCCATTTTTAATATGTTTCAATGGGCATTTACCATCACGAATTTGACATGCTCAAAAATACTGCAGAAATGCGTAATTGACTAGCCCAATGAACGCAGGATGGCCGGGCAGTGATTGTGGTTCCTCTCCATCACTCATTGTGTTGATTTCATTTTTCACTT
This sequence comes from Oncorhynchus gorbuscha, assembly GCF_021184085.1. NCBI lineage: Eukaryota > Metazoa > Chordata > Actinopteri > Salmoniformes > Salmonidae > Oncorhynchus > Oncorhynchus gorbuscha. The sequence goes on along the minus strand of NC_060185.1, from coordinate 11,647,968 downwards.
GTTTAACATAGTGCTATATATAATTTGGGACGTATAATTGCCTTTTGGACATGGTTCACAACCTTTTGGGTTTGGAAATCGACATCCTATGAACATACATGGCAAACAGACATAACATCCCGATTTGGCACTTTCAAAACTTTTATATTGCATTTGGACATTTCTTATGGCATTTGGCCATGGTTCACTGACTTTTGACTTCCTATGATATCATATTGCAAATGGTCAAAACATATGCCTTATGGACATGTAAACAAAATATGACAATGAAATATGACAAAGATATGTTCATACTGTTCTTAAATATGTGGAATTGACAAAAACAAAAATCGAATGAATCTCGAAAAACGGTCCAGAAAGCACTTTTTTAGAGGGTGATACAATTTGGAATTTTTTGGGACTTGATGTCCATTTGCAATATGAAAATTAACTTCTTGATGCACCCATCCCGTTACCGGGAACATTTTCGTCAATATCCGCTGAATTGCAGAGCGCCAAATTCAAATTAAATAACTAAAAACATGTATTTACATGAAAGCACAAGTGCAATATAGCAAAATACAGTTTAGCTTGTTGTTAATCCACCTGGCGTGTCAGATTTCAAAAAAGCTTTTCCGCGAAAGCATACCAAGCTTTTATGTAAGTGACCGTACATTTGCAATATGGACTTTCTCACTAACCATACAGCAACTGCCGAAATGTTCCAGAAATGTTCCCTCAGCAGACAAAACATTACAAACAGCTAGCAGCCAAGTAAATTGGTCACAAAAGTCAGAAAAGCAATAAAATGAATCGCTTACCTTTGATGATCTTCAGATTTTTGCACTCATGAGTCTCCCAGTTACATAATACATGTTCTTTTTGTCCCATAAAGATTATTTTTATATCCAAAATACCTCCATTTGGTTGGCGGGTTATATTCAGAAATCCACAGCCTCGAGCGATCACGACCAGACAGAAGAAAATTCCAAATAGTATTTGTAAAGTTCGTAGAAACATGTCAAATGTTTTTATAATCAATCCTCAGGTTGTTTTTACAATATATAATCAATAATATTTCAACCGGGACTGTAGCTTTTTCAACAGGAGAGACAGAGAAAATGTCTGCTCCAAGCTGTTGCGCATGCAAAACGCTGCTGGCAACCAGCCATACAATGACGCGGTGTGATCTTTCTCGCTCATTTATCAAAATAAAAGCCTGAAACTATGTCTAAAGTCTGTTCACACCATGGGGAAAGCATAGGAAAGGAATCTGGTTGATATCCCTTTAAATAGAGCGAAGGCAGGCAATGGAACAGAGAGCTTTCAGGTAAAACAGTTCTTCCGGGTTGGATTTTTCTCAGATTTTCGCCTGTAATATCAGTACTGTTATACTCATAGACAATATTTTGACAGGTTTGGAAACTTTAGAGTGTTTTCTTGTAACGAGTCCGACCAAGGGTGTTTCCCCTTCCCGGGTGGGTGGCGCTCGGCGGTCGTCATCACCGGCCTATTAGCTGCCACTGATTGTTTTTCCTCCCCCTCCTTGTATGTTTAGTGGTAGCACCTGTTCATGTTTAATTAGTTTGTCTTTATTAGACAGCCGGCCCGCCTGGTTGTTGTGCGGGATTATTTCAATGTAACCTTCGGCTCTGTTGTAGAGGTACGTGTTAGTGCCTGGTTGTGATTTTTTTCCATTGTACTTTTTGATTCCCTGTGGTTGGGAACGTAACTTGTGTGAGCACCCTGTGGTGCGTTGGTGCTATTAAAAGACGCACAGCATTGAAATCTGTCTCCTGCATTTGACTCCACACCCACGACACCCGGAGCATTACAGAATCCCGCACCTATCAAATTGAATGGAGTTAGCAGGAGCAGCAGCCAACCCTCTCCCATCGATGGAGGAACGGGATCTCCACCACACCACCGTCCTCCATCGGATCGGATCCGCGATGGAGAGAATGGACAGATGGGAGAGGAGTGGTCTCCTCTCTCCACCTTCGGCACCCACGGTTCCGGACTCCCCAGCTTCCGACTCCAGCACCCTCCGTCTGACGCTACCGAAGAGTTATGAAGGAGCGGCGGCGGGTTGCCAGGTGTTTCTGCTTCAGCTCATCTCCTGCCTCATGGGTCGTGCTCTGGAGTGGGCGAACGCAGTCTGGAATGGCCCAGACTCAGCGCGGGAGCACAACATAGAGTTTTCCCGCCGCTTCCGTGCCGTGTTTGATCACCCTCTAGACAGCCGAGCGGTGGGAGAACGACTATTTCATCTCAGGCAGGAGAGGAGGAGCGCCCAGGATTACGTGCTGGAGTTCCGGACCTTGGCAGCCGGATCTGGGTGGAACGACAGGGCCCTTATGGACCACTACAGGTGTAGTCTCCGAGAGGACGTCCGCCGGGAGTTAGCGTGTCGGGACACCACTCTGTCACTGGATCAGCTGATTGACATGTCCATTTGACTGGATAATCTGCTGGCTGCCCGCGGGCGTTCAGAGAGGGTCCTGTGCGTTCCACCACCCAGCCCCTCCGCTCCCATTCCAATGGAGTTGGGAGGGGCTGCGCCGAGGGGTACCGGAGGAGGAGGCTTTCCCTGCACCAACTGTGGTCGGAGAGGACACACGTCTGATCGGTGCTGGGGGGGTCCGTCTGTGAGTAGAGATGGCAGGCGGAACGCTTCTCGGTCACCCCAGGTGAGTCAGCATCAAACTCACCCAGAACCCCTTGTTGGCCACATGTTTGTCTTAACTTTTTTCCTTCACTTTTTTCCCTCTTCCCAGCATAGGGCGCTAGTCGATTCAGGCGCAGCTGGGAACTTTATGGATCGCGGACTTGCCCTTAAGTTAGGGGTTCCGCTGGTGCCGATAGATTCTCCTTTCCCCGTGCACTCCCTAGATAGCCGGCCATTAGGGTCAGGGATGGTCAGGGAGACCACGGTCCCACTGGACATGGTGACGCAGGGGAATCATAGGGAGCGTATCAGTTTCTTTATTATTGATTCGCCTGCGTTTCCAGTGGTGCTGGGGAGTCCCTGGCTGGCCCGGCACAATTCTAAAATTTAGTGGAGACAGGGGGTTCTCCAGGGGTGGTCAGAGGAGTGTTCTGGAAGGTGTTTGGGTGTTTCCATCGGTGCCACGTCAGTGGAGAGTCCAGACCAAGGTTCCACGGTGTGCATTCCACCCGAGTATGCTGATTTGGCAATCGCTTTCAGTAAAGTGAAAGCGACTAAATTACCACCTTATCGACCGGGAAGGGATTGTACGATAGATCTCCAGGTAGACGCTGCGCTTCCCAAGAGTCACGTGTACCCGCTGTCCCAGGAGGAGACGTTGGCAATGGAGACATATGTCACGGAGTCGCTGGGACAGGGGTACATTCAGCCCTCCATTTCACCCGTCTCCTCGAGTTTCTTTTTTTGTGAGGAAAAAGGAGGGAGGTTTGCGTCCGTGTATCGATTATAGAGGTCTAAACGCCATCACAGTGGGGTATAGTTACCCTCTACCTCTCATCGCTACGGCGGTGGAATCGTTCCACGGAGCGCAGTTCTTCACAAAACTGGATCTCAGGAGCGCGTATAGTCTGGTGCGTATTCGGAAGGGAGACGAGTGGAAAATCGCATTTAGTACTACATCAGGCCACTATGAGTACCTCGTCATGCCGTATGGGTTAAAAAATGCTCCAGCCGTTTTTCAATCCTTTGTAGATGAGATTCTCAGGGACCTGTGCGGGCAGGGAGTGGTTGTTTACATCGATGACATTCTGATCTACTCGGCCACTCACACCGTGCATGTGTCTCTGGTGCGCCAGGTGCTTGGTAGACTGCTGGAGCATGACCTATACGTCAAGGCTGAGAAATGCGTGTTCTCTAAACAAGCCATCTCTTTTCTGGGATATCGCATTTCCACCTCAGGGGTAGTGATGGAGGGTGACCGCATTAGGGCCGTGCGTAATTGGCCGACTCCGACCACGGTAAAGGAGGTGCAGCGGTTTTTGGGTTTTGCCAACTACTACCGGAGGTTTATCCGGGGTTTTGGCCAGATAGCGGCTCCCATCACCTCACTGCTGAAGGGGGGCCCGGTGCGGTTGCAGTGGTCAACAGAGGCGGACGGAGCATTCAACAAGTTGAAGGCGCTTTTCACTGATGCGCCCGTGTTGGCGCATCCGGACCCCTCTCTAGCATTCATAGTGGAGGTGGACGCGTCCGAGGCTGGGGTGGGTACGCCACCAAAACTCCGCCCATGCGCTTTCTTCTCAAGGAAGCTCATCCCAGCGGAGCGTAACTATGATGTGGGGGACCGGGAGTTGCTAGCGGTGGTTAGAGCTCTGAAGGTGTGGAGACACTGGCTTGAGGGGGCTAAGCACCCCTTTCTCATCTGGACCGACCACCAGAATCTGGAGTATATTCGGGCAGCTAGGAGACTTAACCCACGTCAGGCAAGGTGGGCCATATTCTTCACACGGTTCCGGTTTACTTTGTCTTATAGACCGGGCTCCCAGAACGTGAAGGCTGACGCACTGTCCCGTCTTTACAACACGGAGGATGGGTCCACCGAACCTACTCCCATCCTTCCCGCCTCAAAGCTGGTAGCCCCAGTGGTATGGGAGGTGGACTCGGACATCGAGCGGGCGTTACGGGCTGAACCCGCGCCTCCTCAGTGTCCAGCGGGGCGAAGGTACGTGCCGCTTGGTGTTCGGGACAAACTGATTCGGTGGGCTCACGTCCTACCCTCCTCGGGTCACCCTGGGGTAATGAAGACAGTGGGGAGCCTTCAGGGGAGGTATTGGTGGCCTACGTTGGCTAAGAACGTTAAGGGTTTTGTCTCCTCCTGTTCAGTGTGCACTCAGAGTAAGGCTCCTAGGCACCTTCATAGAGGGAAGCTACAACCCCTCCCCGTTCCACACGGCCATGGTACATCTGTCCATAGATTTCCTGACCGATCTTCCGCCGTCTCAGGGGAACACCACGGTTCTAGTGATTGTGGATCGGTTCTCTAAGTCCTGCTGTCTCCTCCCATTGCCCGGTATCCCTACAGCCCTACAGACTGCGGAGGCATTATTCACCCATGTCTTTCGGTACTACGGGGTGCCGGAGGACATCGTTTCTGATCGGGGCCCCCAATTCACGTCTCGGGTATGGAGAGCGTTCATGGAACGCTTGGGGTCTCTGTCAGCCTGACCTCCGGTTATCACCCCGAGAGTAATGGGCAGGTGGAGAGAATGAACCAGGAGGTGGGTAGGTTTCTGCGGTCGTATTGCCAGGATCGGCCAGGGGAGTGGGCACGATACATTCCCTGGGCTGAAATGGCTCAGAACTCACTACGCCACTCCTCTACTAACGTGTCCCCTTTTCAGTGTGTGTTTGGGTACCAGCCGGTCCTGGCACCAGGGCATCCGAGCCAGACAGAGGCTCCTGCGGTGGAGGAATGGGTACAGCGCTCCAAGGAGACCTGGAGGGCCGTCCAGGAATTTCTACGACAAGCGAGTGGACGGCAGAAGAGGAGTGCTGACCGCCACCGCAGTGAGGCCCCCGTGTTTGTACTGGGGGACAGGGTCTGGCTCTCGACCTGAAACCTACCTCTCCGCTTGCCCTGCCAGAAGCTGGGTCCGCAGTGTGTAGGGCCCTTTAATGTCCTGAGGAGAATAAACGAGGTGTGTTATCGATTACAACTCCCTTCCTATTATCGTATTAACCCCTCGTTTCATGTGTCTCTCCTCAGGCCGGTGGTAGCTGGTCCCCTGCAGGACAGTGAGGTACTGCAGGTCCCTCCTCCCCCTCTGGACATCGAGGGGTCTCCGGAGTCCATTCTGGACTCAAGACGCCGGGTGAGGGGCCTGCAGTACCTTGTGGACTGGGTACGGTCCGGAGGAGAGGTGCTGGGTACCGGTGGGGGACATCTTGGATCCATCCATGTTGAGGGATTTCCATCGCCTCCATCCGGATCGCCATGCACCTCGTCCTCCGGGGCGACCTCGAGGCCGGTGTCGGCGCGCTGTGGGAGCCGCGCGTCGGAGGGGGTTACTGTCACGAGTCCGACCGAGGGTGTTTCCCCTTCCCGGACGGGTGGCGCTCGGCGGTCGTCGTCACCGGCCTATTAGCTGCCACTGATTGTTTTTCCTCCCCCTCCTTGTATGTTTAGTGGTAGCACCTGTTCATGTTTAATTAGTTTGTCTTTATTAGACAACCTTCGGCTCTGTTGGAGAGGTACGTGTTAGTGCCTGGTCGTGATTTTTTTCCATTGTACTTTTTGATTCCTTGTGGTTGGGAACGTATCATTTGTGAGGACCCTGTGGTGTGTTGGTGCTATTAAAAGACGCACAGCATTGAACTCTGTCTCCTGCATTTGACTCCACACCCACGACACCCGGAGCATTACATTTCTATCCTAATCTGACAATTATATGCATATTCAAGATTCTTCGCCTGAGAAATAGTTAGTTTCATGTGGGTAAGTTTTTCATCCAAACATCAAAATACTGCCCCTTACACTCAGCAGGGGACAGTATTAACAGGGGGCAGTAGTATCGGTGGAGCGCGCTCACCCTCCTTTAGATTTTTGCTGTTTGACACTTGTCATTTGCCATATGCCATTTTCAATATGGTTTGAATGAATTGGTGTCGAATTGAGTGGGATTTGCCATCGTGTATATGTTTCATACACTGCCAAAATTGTCCCATTCATTTTATCCATTTCAGGGGGGTTTTGTCTTCCCGGAAGACCCAGCCCTGGGGCACGACCTGAGTCCATTGGCCTATTTTAATAACACTCGCGGATGTCTACTAATCGACCTTACATTTGCAAAATGTAGATCCTCATTATTAACCATACGGGTAATGCCATCGGATTCCTTTATGTAGGATATGTACGAGTCTGCTGTTTATGATAATGCAGAGGATTTTACAAAGGTTGCTGTTGACGCATATCCCAAGGTAGTTATTGGGGTCAAATTTGTTTCCACTCTCGTGGATTGGGGTGATCAGTCCTTGGTTCCAAATATTGTGGAATAAGCCAAGCCAGAGGATGATGTTAAAGAGTTTAAGTACAGCCAATTTGTGGTTTGTATATTTTATAATTTCATTTAGGACACCACAAACCCCAAAGGCTTTTTTGGGGTGTTAGGGATTGTATTTTGTCCTGTACTTCAGTACGTGTAATTGGAGAATCCAGTGGGTTCTGCTAGTCCTTAATAGCTGAATCTAAGATTTGTATTTGAGTCAAAAGTTTGGACACACCTACTCGGGGGAGCTTCCATTAAAATTAAGTTCTGAAAACAAATCAATTCAATTAGATACCGTTAATGAGCATGTTGTTCATTCCTTTCACATTTTATAAGGTAATTCTCTTTCCCCATATGACAGTTTCCTGATATTTTAATAAAGTATCTTTGTAAATTTCAACGGTTCAATAGAAACACATTCTGCAAGTCCTTTCAAGTCTGAATGTTTTATTAAATTAACATTTGCATAAATGTATAATCAATTAATGGGTGAATGAGTGTGGCAGCAGATTCCTTTAGAAGGAACAGGTATGTTATGCTGTTCCACACGATGTGATGATTCAATTAATGGGTGAATGAGTGTGGCAGCAGATTCCTTTAGAAGGAACAGGTATGTTATGCTGTTCCACACGATGTGATGATTCAATTAATGGGTGAATGAGTGTGGCAGCAGATTCCTTTAGAAGGAACAGGTATGTTATGCTGTTCCACACGATGTGATGATTCAATTAATGGGTGAATGATTGTGGCAGCAGATTCCTTTAGAAGGAACAGGTATGTTATGCTGTTCCACACGATGTGATGATTCAATTAATGGGTGAATGAGTGTGGCAGCAGATTCCTTTAGAAGGAACAGGTATGTTATGCTGTTCCACACGATGTGATGATTCAATTAATGGGTGAATGAGTGTGGCAGCAGATTCCTTTAGAAGGAACAGGTATGTTATGCTGTTCCACACGATGTGATGATTCAATTAATGGGTGAATGAGTGTGGCAGCAGAATCCTTTAGAAGGAACAGGTATGTTATGCTGTTCCACACGATGTGATGATTCAATTAATGGGTGAATGAGTGTGGCAGCAGATTCCTTTAGAAGGAACAGGTATGTTATGCTGTTCCACACGATGTGATGATTCAATCGAAAGCCTTTCGATGCAGAAACCCACTCATCGGGGATAACCTATACCTTAGAAGATTAAAGCCACACACATAGACAAATTAAATAAATCAAAAGCCTACTAAACAGCCCAAGGAAATAAATAATTTATTATGTGATTAATATTTACACAACATCTTACAGAATATTAAATTATAAGCAATAACATGCTACTACACATCACTAGAGTGCTAACAAAACAATAACATCTGTCTAAGTTCAAACAGAAGTGGAAACTAAAAGGAGCTACTTCAAACTAATTGAGGCGATCATACTGTGTTACTCTACATTTCTCCTTTCCTTTCTTTGCATGGCAGAGTGTGAAGCAAATCCCTAGCAGGCATAGTACCTCCACCTAGTGTTCATATTTCAGATCAGCACAGAGGACGTGAAGAAGACGAGGAGAGGAATCCACTGTAAACTGCTGTTACGGTATTGAGCCTATGGGAGAATCTCAATGGAATTTCTGTGATTCCTCGTGTCCTCTCTCCTCTGTCTCCTTTTCAAAACCCAATGAACGAGAAGGTTAGATATCACACCCCTCCAAACCTTCTCATCTAATGGGTTTTGAGAAAAAGGTGAAGAGAGAGGACATGAAGAATCAAAGAAATTGATTGAAGACTCTCCCTATGTCTTGGTTGTGGCCCGGCCCATCAGAGCCTTCTTGGTGTTCCTCTCTGGCCTCAGCAGGATGATGTAACACTTTGGGCCGAACAGCGCCACCAGAAGGCCAAAGCTGGAAGCTAAGATGGCGAATATCTCCACAGCGTCTGCATACTTCCCAGGAGAGCTGATGTAGGCCGGGACGAAAGATATCCAGACAGCACAGAAGATGAGCATGCTGAAGGTGATGAACTTGGCCTCGTTGAAGTTGTCTGGAAGATTCCTAGCCAGGAAAGCCAAGAGGAAGCTAAGGAACGCCAGGAGGCCGATGTAGCCTAACAACGCTCCGAACCCTGCTACCGACCCCACCACACACTCATATACAATCTTATCAATATGGTAGCGTGTATTTTTGTGTGGAGTTGGAGAGGCTGAAACCAGCCAGGCTGTGCAGATAGCAGCCTGGAATGAGGTGAGAACCAGGACTGTTCCTCTCTGCTGCCCAGCACCAAACCACTTCAGGCTGGCATTGCCCCCGGGCTTAGAGGTCCTAAACACAGCCAGCACCACCATTGTCTTCACCAGTATACAGGAGACACAGAGAACAAAGCTGATACCAAATGCTGCATGCCTCAGCTGACACGTCCACAGCCGGGGCCGGCCAATGAACAGCAGCGAGCACAGGAAGCAGAGTTTGAGTGAAAGCAGAAGCAGGAAGCTGAGCTCAGAGTTGTTGGCCTTGACAACAGGTGTGTTCCGGTAACGGGTGAAGATTCCGAGGACCACTGCACAGATGAGGGCTCCTAGCAACGAGGCGGTCATCAAGGAGATGCCCAGGGATTCCTGGTAGGAGAGGAACTCAACCCCCTTAGGGATGCAGAGGTCACGATCCGGGCTGGACCAGAAGTCCTCTGGACATCTCAAGCACTCGGCAGAGTCTGACAGAAAGACAGACAAAGCAAATGTGGGCAACCTTTTCATCAGCCCCAAACCACCCTCAAAATCTTTAAATTATATTAATTTCACTGACCTGTGGTGTTGCTGACCTCTCCCTCCGCACAGGAGATGCAGTCGAAGCAGCAGACAGGCTCCCCCTTCTTCCTGGCTACACGGGTGCCTGGGGGACAGCTCTCACTGCATACTGATCGTGGGGGCTATAAGGATGAAGGTGAGGGGAAATTTAAGTTTTATTTAACTAGGCAAGTCAGTTAAATACGCAGTTTTATATGCCAATATTAATACATCCATATTTACACACTCATTTCTAATGATTCTTTGCCCTCCACTGGTATATGTTTACACTGTTTTTGTTGCAGTAGTGAAATATGCTATATTACTGTATAATTTATATATAACCTTTTTTGACTCAAAGTTCCAGAAAATTCTGTCCTCGTCCAGTGTGAGCTCTTGTCCTGCGGGGGCTGATTCGTCGATCACACCCACATTCTCCACCTGTACGCTCCCATCCTGGAGCCACGCCCAGTTCATAATGTCATAGATGGCCAGGGCGTCCCCGTTGTCATCAAAAGAAATGCGATCGCCTAACCCTGTGGTGAAGTTAACCCTCTGCAGGTAATGGACCAGCTGGTCAGAGGAGGGGGATGGAGGGATGGAGGGAACAGAGGGAAGAGAGGAAAGAGGAGGAGATTATGTAGACAAAAGACACTATGAAGTAAGGGAACCTTGACTAAGAAAACAGGAAACAGAAATAAACAGTTGGCAAGGTGTATATCTGCATCTGTTTGTGCGTAAGTGTGTGTGTGTGTATCCCACCTGCCAGTGCTCCAGTCTCTGTAGGCTGGCACAGCGGTTCCCACTGAAAGGTCCTCTCCCTGGCACACACTGCAGTAAGTCATGCAGGGCATGGGCCAGGGCGTACACTGCCTTATACACGTTATACTCCGGCCTGAGCTCAGACACGTCCCCATAGTTGGTCTCCACATCCCTCAGGTCCTCCTGACCTGTACATACATCACCCCCAGCCTCCACCCAACCTGCTGGGGGCTCCAACCTGCACCCAAACACAGCCTCCCAGAACTGTCTCACCTTACCAGAACAGAGAAGGAAATGTTAAAGAGAAACACTAGTTTTTTTCTTCTATATTGTAGAATGTATGGGCAAAGCCATTTAAATGTTTTAAACATAATGTATGAAGTAATTAAATAAATGGTTGGAGTTAAAAGACAACTACTTCACCATGTTGTTTCCAGGGTTATTGTCAGGATGGTCGTTGGGGCGGATGCTAAGCAGGAAGTCCCTGAGGCCGGGAATCTCTCCACGACGGATGGCGATACCCAGGGTACCCCCCAGGTAGGGCATGAGACGGGGGGTGTGAAACACAGAGGAGGAGGACCAGGCTTCACTGGCAATCCACTGGAGACCCTTCACATTCTGCACCACCACCTTGTAAAACGGGTTTTATACTTTATAATCTTGGCATCAAGAACAACACAGTGGTAATACACTGTAACACTTTAATACACTGTTGTTTGTGAGAGTAACATCCTACAGCTGTTATAGCTGTAATTATGGCTTTAGAATTCATTTGCTGATACTTTATTGAGGAAAAAACATACTTACTATGATTGCAATATGTGGTTGGCCCGCTAGATATCTTAATAAGATGGACGCACTAACTGTCCAGGGACACCGATATGTAAAATATATGCACACATCACTGACTGTAAGTGTCTTTAGATAAAAGCATCTGCTAAATGATATTACTAATATTATTATTATGATGTGTAAATCTCTCTGGATTAGAGCCTCTGATACTAAAATGTGAATGTATTGTAAGAGTTATTTTAGATCAACTGTCAAGATAAAATCATCTCTGAACCTCATCCACCAGAGGGAGCAGGTAGGCCTCGTTGGAGAACACCACCACCACACGAGCAGAGGAGCTCTTGATCTCTCCCACGATCCTCTGCAGCTCAGTGGGGCGGTTGTCTTTGGGCAGGACCTGGGAATAGGCCACACAGCCCCCTGACTCGGCCAGGCTTGAGTGGAAGGACCGGGCAGCATGAACTCCGTAGTCATCATCACTGAACACCAGTCCCACCCAGGTCCAACCCAACCGACGTAGGATCTGGATCATGGCTCGCACCTGAGATCACATCAACAGAGATTATACATTACTGGTGTTATTACAGAGACTGGAGAGTATAGAGAGATCAACATAAACTACATACATTATTTTTGTCACCTTTTATTTAACCTAATATAATCTTTAAAAAAAATATATTTAACATTTTTTAAAAATTGTAATGCCATTACACAGTATAAAGTGTATAGTGAGTATACATGGGAGCTGACGGTTCACTGTGTAATTATGTCATTGTAGTCTTCTTAGAGACAGACCTGGAAGGCGTCACTGGGGATGGTTCTGAAGAAGGATGGGTATTTTCCCCCGGTCGCTCAGACAGGAACACGTGGCGTAATGACTCACCTGAGGGAAATAAATATACAATGATTATTTTGTTATTCTTCAATGAATTAATATAATCTAAAGGTTTCATACCTAGACAGATTTAAGACCTAAACATGCTGTTTCTCACTCAAAGTGGGGTTTTGGAATACAAGAAGGATATTTCCAATAATGATGTCATCTTTCTATTCTTTCTGATTTACCATGGGAACCCGGAACAGCCCTAGGACACTGGAGATGGCGATGGAGTGTGTGGACCCTGGGTCTCCCACAATCCCTAGCACCGGGGGGTGACCCAGAACAAGACTCATCCAATAGGAACTCTTCCTCTGTCCCACTGGCCAATGACATGGCAGCACGGAACGATACTCCCAGCTTCAGGCAGTTGTCGTAGAGCTGGTATCCGAGCTTGATGTTGGGCAGAAGGTCAGGGTTTCTGTTGATCTCATCTACAGCAAACACCATAGTCTGGGCCTGCTGGAAACCAAAACTGTCAAAACTGACAGAGAAAAGGAACATTAAATCAATTTGTAAATGTTTTAAATCTCTCTAGAGGTGTTGAACCCTGTGCACCTCTTAAGGAGTGTGTGTGAGAGAGTGCTGTCTTAAGGGGTTGAGAGGAAAAAACAAGTTACTTTTGTCAAGGATAGATAATAAAATAGGTTAGTCTTTAGAAAGGGAAATTTGCTTAGAAAACAATGGAATACACACAATTTATTCAGAGATATTTTGAAACCGCAATGTACTATTCACCAATGTAACAAGAACCCAGTAGTTCTCCTGCACTAGGGTTGGTTAACACTGATCATAGTGAGGCTTCTTATAGTAGGGATGTCTATCTGTCCTTTTTAGGAGAGGTGCAGACACACATCCAGTCCAGTCCAGTCCAGTAGATGAATACTCACCCCTCACAGTAGAGCTGCTGGGGTTCTGATGTGAAAGATAGCTCAGGGAACACAGTGAAGTAGTGGACCTCAAACAGACCTCCCAGAATCACATCACCCTTCTGGTACATCCCATTCAGACTGAACTGCTCCCGCAGACGACAGGACGAGGAAGTGGACGAGGCAGAGGAGTAGTTCAATAGAAGGCTCAGAGATGAGGAGTTCAGTATCATGACTATAGATAGGTAAAGGTTAATATATTGCCTGAACCTCATAGCTGTACTCTGTCTCTCCCCGTCTCTCTCTTGCTTACTCTCTCTCCCTCTCTTTTATAGTGTAGAGTTGGGGGGGGGGGCATTGGGAGGGGAGGCAGGGTGGAGGGATTGCAGGGGTAGGGGAGGCAGGGGTTGGCTGGTAAGGGAGGGGAGTTAGGGTGGAGGTGGACACAGTTGCAGGTAGGATCTGAAACGTGGGAGTGTCAGAGAAAGACGATATGTGAACTGTTGCCACACGAAAAGGGCAACCAGGGAAGAACAAACACCATTTTAAATACATATTCATGTTTATTTATTTTCCCTTTTGTTAGCACATCGTTACAACACTGTATATAGACATAATATGACATTTGAAATGTCTCTTTTCCTTTGGAACTTTTGTCAGTTGAATGTCAGATTTTTTATTGCACTTTTGTTTATTATCTATTTCACTTGCTTTGGCAAAGTGAACATATGATTCACATGCCATTAAAACCCTTTGAATTTAATTGAAAAAACTATTACACACCTCCAAGTTATTCCACCATGTGTCCTGTAGGTGAACTGTTTTTCTCCCTCTCCCTCTCCCTCTCCCTCTCCCTCTCCCTCTCCCTCTCCCTCTCCCTCTCCCTCTCCCTCTCCCTCTCCCTCTCCCTCTCCCTCTCCCTCTCCCTCTCCCTCTCCCCCCTCTTCATCCTACATATCAATTGCAGGTCACATACCTGGCCACTGAGCCCCACACATTTTTATTGAGCTCCTCTGTGGACACACACACACACACACAAACACACCTCCATGTGTTCAATTTCATTTTCTCTGATCTGTACTGGAAGCTGCGCTGCTGAACACCCTATCCGTTGGCAACACAGTCTGTCTGCAGTGGTCTGTCTGCACCGTCATCATGTCACAAACTCTCTGTAACTCTCTCTCACTACAAAGAGTTTACTGTCATATCATTGCACAATGCAGATGTACAAAACGTAGGAAGAGCAACAGAGCGTTACATTCTATGAATGGATTATCTTCTCATCCCTTACATTGTTAGTGGTCTTCATATTCATACAATTTGATATTATTTAACTCGGTAATTTCCTACAGTTCAGTATTTAGTGTCATGAAAATCATCAGGCACTGCTCTACTTCTGTGTGGGTCCTAGTGATTGGCCTGTCCTGCTGTCAATCATCTGATTTTGTCACGCCCTGACCTTAGTTATTTTGTTTTCTTTATTATTTTTGGTTAGGTCAGGGTGTGACAAGGGTGGTTGGTTTAGTTTCTGTATTTTCTCGGTGCTTTTATCCTGTCTAGGGTTTTGTATATCTATTAGGTTTTTAGAATGTCTAGGTATATGTAGGTCTATGGTGGCCGGAATTGGTTCCCAATCAGAGGCAGCTGTTTATCGTTGTCTCTGATTGGGGATCCTATTTAGCTTGCCATTTTCCATGTTGGTCTTGTGGGTTATTATTCTATGTTTAGTTGCCTGTTTGGCACTAGTCATATTGCATCAAAGTTCGTTTTGTTATTTTGTATAGTTTTGTTCAGTGTTGCATTCGTTTAATAAAATAGAATGTCCACTTATCACGCTGCACCTTGGTCTCCTCCTTATGATGAACATGACAGATTTATACAGTAAAGCCGGTGTGATGACCTCAATAAGGCAGCTCAACTAACTGTCTGAGATACATCACACAAGCCTCCTCTCTAGCATAAACCACAAATATTCTCACCTTCTCACCCACTCTAAGTCTATACCCCCTTTGGCCACTTGCAGGTCACACACCTGGCAGGTCGCACACACCAGTCCTTGGCTTTGTCCACAATGCGGAAACAGTCATTGGGATTCCCCCCTCTGCTACCGTTTGCTGTCTGCACCTGCCCACCTGCCCGCCTGCCCGCCTGCCCGCCTGCCCACCTGCCCACCTGCCCACCTGCCCACCTGCCCACCTGCCCACCTGCCCACCTGCCCACCTGCCCACCTGCCCACCTGCCCGCCTGCCCGCCTGCCCACCTGCCCACCTGCCCACCTACCCGCCTGCCCACCTGCCCACCTGCCCACCTGCCCGCCTGCCCGCCCTCCAAGCATCACTACTCTGAACGGTTCTGACTTAGAATATATGGACAACTACAAATACCTAGGTGTCTGGTTAGAGTGTAAACTCTTCTTCTAGACTCACATTAAGCATCTCCAATCCAAAATCAAATCTATAATCGGCTTCCTATTTCGCAACAAAGCATCCTTCACTCATGTTGCCAAACATACAGTACCCTCATAAAACTGACTATCCTACCGATCCTTGACTTCGGCGATTTCATTTACAAAATAGCCTCCGACACTCTACTTAGCAAATTGGATGTAGTCTATCACAGTGCCATCCGTTTCATCACCAAAGCCTCATCTACTACCCAACGCTGCGACCTGTATGCACTCGTTGGCTGGCCCTTGTTACATATTCATTGCCAAACCCACTGGCTCCAGGCCATCTATAAGTCTTTGCTAGGTAAAGCCCCGCCTTACCTCAGCTCTCTGGTCTCTATAGCAGCACCCACCCGTAGCACGCGCTCCAGCAGGTATATTTCACTGGCCATCCCCAAAGCCAACACCTCCTTTGGCCACCTTTCCTTCCAGTTCTCTGCTGCCAATGACTGGATCGAATTGCAAAAATCACTGAAGCTGGTTACTCATATCTCCCTCACTAACTTTAAGCATCAGCTGTCAGAGCAGCTTACCGATCACTGTATGTGTACACAGCCTATCTGTAAATAGCACACTCAACTCATCCCCATATTGTTATTTTTTTGTTGCTATTTTGCACCCCAGTATCCCCACTGGCACATCATCATCTGCACATCACTTCAGTGTTAATGCTAAATTTAAATTAGTTCACCACTCTGGCCTATTTTTGCCTTACCTCCCAAACCTTACTATATTTGCACACACGGTGCATCAATTTTTCTATTGTGTTATTGGCTGTAAGTTTGTCTATCCCATTTGTAACTCTGTGCTGTTGTTTTTGTCGCACTGGTTTGCTTTATCGTGGCCAGATCGCGGTTGTAAATGAGAACTTGTTCTCATCTCACCTACCAGGTTAAATAATGGTGAAATAAAAATAAATAAATACAATTCTCAGTTCCATCTCCTATTTGCATGGAGCAACAGCGGACTGGGGCTGCAGCTAGGTCTGGGGCAAGGGTTGAGGCGGGGGCTAGGGTTTGGGCTGAAGCTGGGGCTAGGGTTGGGGCTGGGGCTGCAGCTAGGTCTGGGGCAAGGGTTGAGGCGGGGGCTAGGGTTTGGGCTGAAGCTGGGGCTAGGGTTGGGGCTGGGGCTGCAGCTAGGTCTGGGGCAAGGGTTGAGGCGGGGGCTAGGGTTTGGGCTGAAGCTGGGGCTAGGGTTGGGGCTGGGGCTGGGTTGGGGGTTAGGAATGGGGTTGGGGCTGGGTGGGGTTTGGGGCGTGGGGCTGGGTTGGGGCTGAGGGTTGGGGCTGGGACTAGGGTTGGGGCTCGGGCTAGGGTTGGGGCTCAGGCTAGGGTTGGGGCTAGGGTGTGGGAGTCTGGGTGATGGTGAGCTGCCTGTGTTTCAGTCTGAGGGGGCTGTAGTTATAGGTGGTCTGTTCTGTCCACTCCCTGGCCCTGGAGCCAGAGCACAGCTACAAGACAAAGCCTCAGCACACACAGTGCAATGGGTGAGTGAGCGAATGGTTATGTATGGTAATCATGATTTAACAACAATTATTGCGACTGAATGTTATTTTCTCTCCTAGAGCACGGAATGAATATATTTCCTTACAGTTTTCCTGCTGTTCTCTCCACCTCCCTCTGTAGTTTTGACCACAGAGTCTTCCGTTGGATGATTAACATGGTGTTTGCAGTGGATGAGATTAATCGTAACTCAACTTTACTGCCAGGTGTGAGGCTGGGCTACAGAATCCTGGACAGCTGTGACCACATCCAAACCAGCCTGAGAGGGGTGCTATCCATGGTCACTGGGAGGAGGACTGAGGAGAACATAGAGGAGGGGGTGGAGAAGAGCATGCGTGGGTGCCTGGCCTCCTCCACTTGTACATTTGTAGCTCAGTTGGTAGAGCATGGCGCTTGTAACGCCAGGGTAGTGGGTTCAATCCCCGGGACCACCCATACGTAGAATGTATGCACACATGACTGTAAGTCGCTTTGGATAAAAGCGTCTGCTAAATGGCATATATTATTATTATTATTATTATTATTATTATATTATTATTATTATTACATTTCTTCAGTGAAAACATTGTACTGAGAAAATTCCAAATTGGCTTTTTACCAAATTGTCGTATGACAGAACACGTATTCACCCTGCAAACTTACACATAACATGACATCTGAAATGTCTTTATTCTTTTGGAACTTTTGTGAGAGTAATGTTTACTGTACATTGCTTTATTGTTTATTATCTATTTCACTTGTTTTGGCAATGTAAACATAGGTTCCCATGCCAATAAAGCCCTTAAATTGAATTGTTTTGAATTGAAATTGAATTGAGTTTGAGCGAGAGAAAAAAAGAAAGAGAGAGAGATAGAAAGAGAAAGAGAGAGAGGTTTTTACATTGCCACCTGTACCTCTCAGTCAGACATGCCTGCCACTTTTTCCTGTAACTTATTGTCTGTGTTCCTCAAGGTGCGTCCTCCAGGTGAGTTCCTCCAGGTGAGTTCCTCCAGGTGCGTTCCTCCAGGTGCGTTCCTCCAGGTGAGTTCCTCCAGGTGCGTTCCTCCAGGTGCGTTCCTCCAGGTGAGTTCCTCCAGGTACGTTCCTCCAGGTGCGTTCCTCCAGGTGAGTTCCTCCAGGTGAGTTCCTCCAGGTGCGTTCCTCCAGGTGCGTTCTTCCAGGTGAGTTCCTCCAGGTGCGTTCCTCCAGGTGCGTTCCTCCAGGTGCGTTCCACCAGGTGAGTTCCTCTAGGTGAGTTCCTCTAGGTGAGTTCCTCTAGATGAGTTCCTCCAGGTGCGTTCCTCCAGGTGCGTTCCACCAGGTGAGTTCCTCTAGGTGAGTTCCTCTAGGTGAGTTCCTCTAGGTGAGTTCCTCCAGGTGCGTTCCACCAGGTGAGTTCCTCTAGGTGAGTTCCTCTAGGTGCGTTCCACCAGGTGAGTTCCTCTAGGTGAGTTCCTCTAGGTGAGTTCCTCTAGGTGAGTTCCTACAGGTGCGTTCCTCCAGGTGCGTTCCACCAGGTGAATTCCTCTAGGTGAGTTCCTCTAGGTGAGTTCCTCTAGGTGAGTTCCTCCAGGTGCGTTCCACCAGGTGCGTTCCTCCAGGTGCGTTCCTCCAGGTGAGTTCCTCCAGGTGAGTTCCTCCAGGTGCGTTCCTCCAGGTGCGTTCCTCCAGGTGCGTTCCTCCAGGTGCGTTCCACCAGGTGAGTTCCTCTAGGTGAGTTCCTCTAGGTGAGTTCCTCCAGGTGCGTTCCACCAGGTGAGTTCCTCTAGGTGAGTTCCTCTAGGTGAGTTCCTCTAGGTGAGTTCCTCCAGGTGCGTTCCACCAGGTGAGTTCCTCTAGGTGAGTTCCTCTAGGTGAGTTCCTCTAGGTGAGTTCCTCCAGGTGCGTTCCACCAGGTGAGTTCCTCTAGGTGAGTTCCTCTAGGTGAGTTCCTCCCGGTGCATTCTTCCAGGTGCCTTCCTCCAGGTGAGACTACTCCAGGTGAGTTCCTCCAGGTGAGTTCCTCTAGGTGCGTTCCTCCAGGTGAGTTCCTCCCGGTGTGTTCCTCCAGGTGAGTTCCTCCCGGTGCGTTCCTCCAGGTGCCTTCCTCCAGGTGAGACTACTCCAGGTGAGTTCCTCCAGGTGAGTTCCTCTAGGTGCGTTCCTCCAGGTGAGTTCCTCCCGGTGTGTTCCTCCGGGTGAGTTCCTCCCGGTGCGTTCCTCCAGGTGCCTTCCTCCAGGTGAGACTACTCCAGGTGAGTTCCTCCAGGTGAGTTCCTCCAGGTGAGTTCCTCCAGGTGAGTTCCTCTAGGTGCGTTCCTCTAGGTGAGTTCCTCAAAGTGTGCTCCTCCAGGTGAGTTCCTCCAGGTGAGTTCCTCCAGGTGCGTTCCTCCAGGTGCGTTCCTCCAGGTGAGTTCCTCCAGGTGAGTTCCTCCAGGTGAGTTTCTCCAGGTGAGTTTCTCCAGGTGAGTTCCTCTAGGTGATTTTCTCCAGGTGAGTTCCTCCAGGTGAGTTTCTCCAGGTGAGTTTCTCCAGGTGAGTTCCTCCAGGTGAGTTTCTGCAGGTGAGTTCCTCCAGGTGAGTTCCTCCAGGTGATTTTCTCCAGGTGAGTTCCTCCAGGTGAGTTTCTCCAGGTGAGTTTCTCCAGGTGAGTTCCTCCAGGTGAGTTTCTCCAGGTGAGTTCCTCCAGGTGAGTTCCTCCAGGTGAGTTTCTCCAGGTAAGTTTCTCCAGGTGAGTTCCTCCAGGTGAGTTCCTCCAGGTGAGTTTCTCCAGGTAAGTTTCTCCATGTGAGTTTCTCCAGGTGAGTTTCTCCAGGTGAGTTCCTCCAGGTGAGTTTCTCCAGGTAAGTTTCTCCAGGTGAGTTCCTCCAGGTGAGTTCCTCCAGGTGAGTTTCTCCAGGTGAGTTCCTCCAGGTGAGTTACTTTACCACCTGTGCCTGTCTGACGGACAAACTCTCCTACCCCTCGTTCCTGCAGACTGTGCCCAGCGACATGTTCCAGGTGTCAAGAAAGACGAGAAAGTTTTAGATAACATAACAGAGACTATGGGCGATATTTTCATATTTCAAAAGCAATGAGTTTAGCAATGAGTTAAGTATTTTTGAGTTTACTAAACCGTATTTAAATATTCGCCTCCTTACAATGCAAATTGTTGAGGAACATTTTCTAATTAAATGGTATGAGATTACAATAATGTTTGTGTTAAATTTTTCAACACATCAACACATTGCTTATTGCTGTTACTGTGGCAAGAAAAAGTATGTGAACACATTGGAATTATCTGGATTTCTGCATAAATTGGTAAAAAATGTCACAACAATAGACAAACACAGTGTGCTTCCACTAATAACACACACATTATTCCTGGAAAGGGTTACAAAAGTATCTCTAAAAGCCTTGATGTTCATCAGTCCATTGTAAGACAAATTGTCACACCCTGACCTTAGAGATCCTTTTAATTGTCTATTTGGTTAGGTCAGGGTGTGACTAGGGTGGGCAATCTATGTTTTCTATTTCTTTGTTGGCCTGGTATGTTTCCCAATCAGAGGCAGTTGTCTATTGTTGTCTCTGATTGGGGATCATATTTAGGCAGCCTTTTCCCACCTGTTGTTTGTGGGATCTTGTTTTTGTGTAGCTGCCTGTGAGTAGCAAATAACGTCACATTAAATTTTCTCCTGTATTGTTTTTGGTGAGTTGCAAATTTATTAAACATGTGGAACTCTAAGTACGCTGCGCCTTGGTCCATTCATTCAGACGAGCATGACAGAAGATTCCACCACCCACGGACCAAGCAGCGTGCCCAGGAGGAGCAGGGATCCTGGGCCTGGGAGAAAAGCCAGGAGTGGAGGACATCCTGGACGTGGGACGAAATCATGGCAGGAGACAGAAGCCTGCCATGGAAGCAGGCGGAGGCAGCGAAGGAGCAACAACAACGACACCGGGGTTCGCGGCCACGACGGAAGCCCGAGAAGCAGCCTCAAAAAAATGTTTTGGAGGGGGCACACGGATTGGTTGGCGGAGCCGAGATGCGAACCATAGCCAGTTCACACGGGGTGGTCGGCGGAGCCGAGCGGTGAACCAGAGCCATTCTGGGAGAGGAAGGTGAACATGGAGGGTAGTGAATCAGAGACAGTTAAGGAGTTGATGGGGAAATTGGAGGAGATAGGTATGAGAGAGCTGTTGTGTTGGTGCATGAGGCTGTCATGCTGGTGAAAGAGGACCCAAAAGCGACTTGGCGAAAACAGAGTCTTTAATCCAGTAAAGTAAATACAAACAAAAAACACAACTTTCACTCGAAATGACGAGGACAAACTGGAGACTCGATCTTGAACAGCAGGTGAACAGCAGGTTGCCTCGGGAAGGCACTTGAACCAGACAGACTCAGACACCTGCTCACCACGCAGCATCTGAGGAAAACACGACACGACAGGGCGATACACAAACACAGCACGGTGAATTCTAGACAAGGAACCGACAGGACAGGAACGGAACACAAAGGAAGAAATAGGGACTCTAATCAGGGGAAAGGATCGGGAACAGGTGTGGGAAGACTAAATGATTGATTAGGGGAATAGGAACAGCTGGGAGCAGGAACGGAACGATAGAGAGAAGAGAGAGCGAGAGAGTGAGAGAGGGAGGGGGAGAGAGAGGGATAGAAAGAGGGAAAGAACCTAATAAGACCAGCAGAGGGAAACGAATAGAATGGGAAGCACAGGGACAAGACAAGATAATAAATGACAAAACATGACAGTACCCCCACTCACCGAGCGCCTCCTGGCGCACTCGAGGAGGAATCCTGGCGGCAACGGAGGAAATCATCAATGAGTGAACGGTCCAGCACGTCCCGAGACGGAACCCAACTCCTCTCCTCAGGACCGTAACCCTCCCAATCCACTAAGTATTGGTGACCCCGTCCCCGAGAACGCATGTCCATGATCTTATGTACCTTGTAAATAGGTGCGCTCTCGACAAGGACGGGAGGGGGAGGGAAGACGAACGGGGGTGCGAAGAAAGGGCTTGACACAGGAGACATGGAAGACAGGATGGACGCGACGAAGATGTCGCGGAAGAAGCAGTCGCACAGCGACAGGATTGACGACCTGGGAGACACGGAACGGACCAATGAACCGCGGAGTCAACTTACGAGAAGCTGTCGTAAGAGGAAGGTTGCGAGTGGAAAGCCACACTCTCTGGCCGCAACAATACCTTGGACTCTTAATCCTGCGTTTATTGGCGGCTCTCACAGTCTGTGCCCTGTAACGGCAAAGTGCAGACCTCACCCTCCTCCAGGTGCGCTCACAACGTTGGACAAACGCTTGAGCGGAGGGAACGCTGGACTCGGCAAGCTGGGATGAGAACAGAGGAGGCTGGTAACCCAGACTACTCTGAAACGGAGATAACCCGGTGGCAGACGAAGGAAGCGAATTGTGAGCGTATTCTGCCCAGGGGAGCTGTTCTGCCCAAGACGCAGGGTTTCTGAAAGAAAGGCTGCGTAGTATGCGACCAATCGTCTGATTGGCCCTCTCTGCTTGACCGTTAGACTGGGGATGAAACCCGGAAGAGAGACTGACGGACGCACCAATCAAACGACAGAACTCCCTCCAAAACTGTGACGTGAATTGCGGGCCTCTGTCTGAAACGGCGTCTAACGGGAGGCCATGAATTCTGAATACATTCTCGATAATGATTTGTGCCGTCTCCTTAGCGGAAGGAAGTTTAGCGAGGGGAATGAAATGTGCCGCCTTAGAGAACCTATCGACAACCGTAAGAATCACAGTCTTCCCCGCAGACAAAGGCAGACCGGTAATGAAGTCTAGGGCGATGTGAGACCATGGTCGAGAAGGAATGGGGAGCGGTCTGAGACGACCGGCAGGAGGAGAGTTACCCGACTTAGTCTGCGCGCAGTCCGAACAAGCAGCCACGAAACGGCGCGTGTCACGCTCCTGAGTCGGCCACCAAAAGCGCTGGCGAATAGACGCAAGAGTGCCTCGAACACCGGGATGACCAGCTAACTTGGCAGAGTGAGCCCACTGAAGAACAGCCAGACGAGTGGAAACAGGAACGAAAAGGAGGTTACTAGGACAAGCGCGCGGCGACGCAGTGTGCGTGAGTGCTTGCTTAACCTGTCTTTCAATTCCCCAGACTGTTAACCCGACAACACGCCCATAAGGAAGAATCCCCTCGGGATCAGTAGAAGCCACAGAAGAACTAAACAGACGGGATAAGGCATCAGGCTTGGTGTTCTTGCTACCCGGACGGTAAGAAATCACAAACTCGAAACGAGCGAAAAACAACGCCCAACGAGCTTGACGGGCATTAAGTCGTTTGGCAGAACGGATGTACTCAAGGTTCTTATGGTCTGTCCAAACGACAAAAGGAACGGTCGCCCCCTCCAACCACTGTCGCCATTCGCCTAGGGCTAAGCGGATGGCGAGCAGTTCACGGTTACCCACATCATAGTTGCGCTCAGATGGCGACAGGCGATGGGTCGGTTCCTTCTGTCATGCTGGTGAAAGAGGACCCAAAAGCGACTTGGCGAAAACAGAGTCTTTAATCCAGTAAAGTAAATACAAACAAAAAACACAACTTTCACTCGAAATGACGAGGACAAACTGGAGACTCGATCTTGAACAGCAGGTGAACAGCAGGTTGCCTCGGGAAGGCACTTGAACCAGACAGACTCAGACACCTGCTCACCACGCAGCATCTGAGGAAAACACGACACGACAGGGCGATACACAAACACAGCACGGTGAATTCTAGACAAGGAACCGACAGGACAGGAACGGAACACAAAGGAAGAAATAGGGACTCTAATCAGGGGAAAGGATCGGGAACAGGTGTGGGAAGACTAAATGATTGATTAGGGGAATAGGAACAGCTGGGAGCAGGAACGGAACGATAGAGAGAAGAGAGAGCGAGAGAGTGAGAGAGGGAGGGGGAGAGAGAGGGATAGAAAGAGGGAAAGAACCTAATAAGACCAGCAGAGGGAAACGAATAGAATGGGAAGCACAGGGACAAGACAAGATAATAAATGACAAAACATGACAGAGGCACGACATTCGACCGAAAGAGCGTGTCCTCAGTTTAATGCCACCTAAGACAGCTCTCCGTACTGGTCCTGAGGAGCTTGCTATTTGGTGTAGACTGTTCCCGGCCCCACGCGCCATGTCTCCAGTACGCCTCCCCAGCCCTGCACGTCCTGTGCCAGCTCCTTGCACTTGCTGTGCGAAGGTTGTCATCTGTCCAGGACACGTTGTGCCAGCTCTACGCTCCAGACCTCCAGTGCGGCCTCCGGTACGTCCTGTGCCGGCTCCACACTCCAGGCCTCCTGTGTCCGGAGCCTCCTGCGAGGGTTCCCCGTCCGGAGTCCCCGGCAACAATCCTCGGTCTGGTTCCTCCGGCAACGATCCATGGTCTGGAGCCTCCAGCGATGATCCACAGTCCGGAGTCTCCGGCAACGACATACCGGGGAACAGTGCGTTTAATTGCCTTGTTCAGGGGCAGAACGACAGATTTCTACCTTGTCAGCTCAGGGATTCATTCCAGCAACCTTTCGGTTACTGGTCCAACACTCTAACCACTAGGCTACCTGCAGTATACCATTGCTCAGGAGAAGTGTAACACCAGCACCTATTTTACACTGATAGGAACGATGTGTGTTTGGGGTTGTGTGCGTGCATGTGTAAATACGATTATTAATCTATTTCTAGTCATATTTAATCGTCCCTCTATGTTAAATGTTGGTACTGCATACCTCCCTCTCTATTCCCATCAGATGTAACACCAACGGAGGAGGCTGAATCTCAGCAATCAGTTTTCCATCAGCTCTTACACCACCTGAAGAGGCTAAATCTCACCAATCAGTTTGATGACAACGGGAAGCCCCTTCCTTTCTATGATGTTATTAACTGGCAGAAGGTCAGCAGTGGATATATAAAGTTCCAGAAGGTAGGAATCTATGATGGCTCTGCCCTCCCTCAGCCAACAGCTGCAGATAGAAGACAGCGCTATCGTGTGGACAGGAGGGCCATCACAGGTGGGTTGTAGTAGAAGAAGTGGTGGTGGGTGATGTTTCCATTTAAGCAACATTTATGATTCTGTTTTCCTTATCTGAATTAAACTTTCCGCAAATAAGACTTAAGTAGCCCTATTTTGAGATGTCACGATCTCTTTCAATAATGGCAGGAATGGAGGAGGTCTTTATTCCAGTGAGATTGCTAAGGCGAACACAGCCATGTTTAGTTTTGCCCAACCTAGGTCGAGGCACAGACACGGTCTCAATGGTGATAGCTGAGCTGACTACACTGACTGTGCTAGTGGCAGACTCCACTAAGCTGGCAGGCTGGCTAACAGCCTGCTGCCTGGACTGCACCCCATTTCATTGTGGAGCTAGGGGAGTTAGAGCCCTGTCTATGTTCGTAGATAAGATGAGAGCACCCCTTCAGCTAGGATGGAGTCTGTCACTCCTCAACAGGCCAGGCCTGGTCCTGTTTGTTGGTGCGTCCCAGAATCTACAAATTCCCAATTATCTACAAATGCTATCTTTTGGGAGGGGCAGAAAACAGTTTTCAACCAGCGATTGAGTTGTGAGACTCTGCTGTGGAGCTCATTACTTCCCCTGACTGGGAGGGGGCCAGGGACAATTAATCGATGCGACACATCTTTCTAGCTGATTTACACGCAGAAGCTATGTTGCGCTTGGTGACCTCTGACTGTTTCATCCTAACGTCGTTGGTGCCGACGTGGATAACAATATCTCTATACTCTCTACACTCGCCAGTTTTAGCCTTAAGCCAGCACCATCTTCAGATTAGCCTTAACGTTGGTAGCCCTGCCCCCTGGTAAACAGTGTATGATCGCTGGATGATTTGTTTTAAGTCTAATACTGCGGGCAATGGAGTCACCAATGACTAGGATTTTAAATTTTTCAGAGCTAATGGTGGGAGCCTTTGGCGTCTCAGACCCCGTAACGGGAGGTAGAGACCAGAGAATGCTCGGGCTCTGACTCCGTCTCACTGCTTCATGGGGACAACCGCATTTCCCTCCAGAAGCCATGAGAAGGTTGTCTGGCTGCGGGGACCGTGCGAGGAGATTTATACTAACGTTACTCTCTGTACTTTCTGGTGGCACAGACTCTGTTTCATCCTTTCCTACACTGAAATTACCCTTGCCTAAGGATTGCGTCTGAAGCTGGGCTTGCAGCACAGCTATCCTCACCGTAAGGCGACCGTTCTCCTGTATATAATGAGTACAGCGACTGCAATTAGAATGCATCATGTTAATGTTATTACCTAGCTTCGGCTGTTGGAAGTCCTGACAAACCATGTCCAGATAAAACGTCCGGATTGAAAAAGTTTACCATGGGAAAACTAAAAATATAAATGGTAAAAAAATGTAAAACCATAAAGTTGTCAGGTAGCAAAGTAAGGTTGGCAACAAAACGCACAGCAGCATCTAAACAAGTCTGCAAGTTGGGACCGGAAATGACAAACCTAGTACTGCCCTGAGGACATGTGTAGATGGGTTCTAACTGGCACTGGGCTACGTCAGCCTGCTGGTCTCGCTCTGTCTCCTCCTAGCCTTCCTGGGACGCAAACACCTCCCGGACACCTTCGATGAGGCCGAGCTCACCCCCCTTCAACATGCTGTTCTTCTGTGCAGTGTGAGTCTCCTTTGTCCCTGCCTACGTCAGCTCTCCTGTAGCTGTGGAGATATTCACCATCTTATCCTCTAGTTTTATCCTTTAGTCCTCTAGTCTGCTGCTGTGCATGTTACATCATCTTAGTGAGACCAGAGAGGAACACTAGATGACGTAGTAACACCAGGCTGAGACCAGAGAGGAACACTATGAAAGGGTTGATGTGGTAACACCAGGCCTAATAGTCCTCTTGGCACTTGCAGTCTAGTCCTCTTGGCCTGCTGGCTCTAAACAGTACTTCTCTTACAATCTAGTACTCTTGGCCTGGTGGCTCTAAACAGTACGTATCTTACATTCTAGTACTCTTGACCTGCTGGCTCTATACAGTATTTCCCCCAAAGTAAAATCAAATAAAATCCATTAATAGAATGTAAATACTCTGTGCCCTAATTTTTCTATTTTTGATGAGGTTTTGATATTTTTGTATCCCAAGTGCATCAATTAATTAGAGTAACAACAATAAATGCAGATGAATAAATATACATTTAATTTTTTTTGTAACTCCTTATTTGCAAGCATCAAGTTTCTACTCAAAGGTTGCAGAGGTGGAAGATACACATTGTTAACAACATTTTCAATATAGTGCATACACAGAGTTTACTAAACATTTGGAACAAATTCCTGATATTCAGTTGCCCCCTCATATTCCCTTCAGAACAGCCTCAATTTGTCGGGGTATGGACTCTACAAGGTATCGAAAGAGTTCCACAGGGATGCTGGCCCATGTTGACTCCAATGCTTCTCACAGATGTGTCAAGTTAGTTGGATGTCCTTTGGGTGGTGGACCATTCTTGATACACACGGGAAACAGTTGAGTGTGAAAAAACAGCAGCTTTGCAGTTCTTGACACAAACCTAGCACCTACTACCATACCCCTTTCAAAGGCACTTAAATCTTTTGTCTTGCTCATTCACCCTCTGAATGACACACATACGCTGTAGAAAAGGCCCATGGAGTTGGTGGAAGAATCCTTTAATTCATGGCCACTTACTCAGCTGGGCCAGGGGCGCTTTAATTAGGTCAGGTGGAAATGTCAGACAGGTCATAAAAATAATTGAAAGTAGGAAATCGCCATTGCCCGATCTCGCTGCTTTCTCTTCTCTTCTTTTCTCTTAATCCAGAATTTATGTGCGTCCATGAATCCACGTAAATCCACTGAATCTGTTACCTTTTCATCTGAACTATCTGTGGCCATTGGAGGAGCGGGCTATCAATTATTGATTATAGTTATTACCGCGGAGAGCACGGCTTGGAGCGCACGCCTATTCAAGCCTATTGTGTAATGTAAATGGTCAATGATTAGGGCCCTGCAGATCATCACAGGCCAATTACGCCATTGATATATGGTTAATATGTAATGAAATTACATATGAAGACAAACTTGAAAGGGTGAAATATGAAACGTCATTGTTTGCTGAACTGATCAATTCTGATATTAAACTGATGGGGATTATAGATTGAATAACCGATCACTGATTGAATTATTTGTATTAGTCTTCTCATGATTATAATGAATAGTTACGAGCTTAAATGACTCAAGGATGATTTCTGTTGATTTCTTATTGAAATGAATTACCTAATTATGTCAAGAATGAATGATTGTTATGATTGGATCTTTGTGATATATGAATTTGATTGGATACATGTTATTCTGTTTCCTTTGTTATGAAGCACAGACTAGTAAATATACCACTTTATGGTTAAAGGAATTCCTGCCTCAGTCTCATCCATTCCTCTGTCACCTGACCCAGGACCACCTGTTCACCTTCACTGTCAGTCATCCTACCTGTCCTGCTACCCACACAGATTCCACTAATCTTTCATACACAATCCATGTCTCGAGGCTTAAAAATCATTATTTAACCCGTCTCCTCTCCTTCATCTACACTGATTGAAGTAGATGTATCAAGTGACATCAATACGGGATCTTAGCTTTTCCCTGGATTCAGATAGTTTGTCTATGTCATGGAAAGATCAGGTGTTGTTCATGTTTTGTATACTCAGTGCAGATTGTAGCCCATATATGATAAACTGTACATTTTAAGTAACAAAAGCACATAAGGAAAAATACATTTTGCATTACTTATTATGAACTACTTTTTATTCCCCATGAGATGTTGTTTAGTGTTCTTCTCTGGCTTCAGGAGGATGATGTAACATTTTGGAGCAAATAGACAGAACAGCAGCCCAAAGCTGGAGGCCAGGATGGCAAAGATCTCTACAGCTACTGTGTACTTCCCAGGAGAGCTGACGTAGGCAGGGATGAAGGAGATCCACACGGCACAGAAGATCAGCATGCTGAAGGTGATGAACTTGGCCTCATTAAAGTTGCCTGGCAGTTTCCGGGCCAGAAAAGCTAGGATGAAGCACAGACAGGCCAAGAGGCCAATGTATCCCAGAACGCACCAGAAGGCCAGTTGGGAGCCCACACTGCACTCCAGAATGATCTTAGAGCGTTGGTCCTGGATATTTTTGGAGGGGTAGGGAGGGGCAGCCATGAGCCAGGCAGCACAGATCAGCACCTGAACCAGGGTGCAGGAGAATATGATGACCCTCTGCTGTTTGGGCCCCAGCCACTTCATAATGTTGTTCCCAGGCCTGGCGGCAGTGAAGGCTGCCAGGACCACCAGAGTCTTGCCCAGGATGCAGGAGATGCAGAGGGAGAAGGTGATGCTGAAGGCGGTGTGGCGCAGCATGCAGGACCAGGAGGTGGGCTCCCCGATGAACATCAGCGCACACAGGAAGCACAGAGTCAGGGAGAGAAGGATAAAGAAACTCAGCTCAGAGTTGTTGACGCGGACGATGGGAGTGGTCCTGTGATGGAGGAAGACTGCCAGGATGGACACGGTCAGACAGGCGCCCACTACAGCGATCACTGTCAGGGCTATCCCCATTGCATCATGGGAAAGGAACTCCACCACTTTGGGGATGCACATTGTTCCATCAGTGTTTGACCAGTAGTCCTCGGGACATTCTGTGCAGTCTATAGAATCTATACAGAAAAACAGAGAGAAAGAGAATATGAATTTATCATTGATGGGTGTGTGATGCAGTCAGGCGATATCCTACAGGTAAGTGCCATTTGGTAGCAGATGTGGAACTGGTGTACAGATCATAAGTCTTAAAACACCAACAAGAGTAAATTGTCATAATTTCAAAACGTTTTTTTTTTATACAGAGAAACGTTAATACAGGGAAATTAAAAATATTATATTTTGTATACTATTGGTGCACAGTGGCAAAGCTGAAAATGTTGACTCAATTTTCAACTTTGTGACAGAGCATTTGGCACAGAGAAGTAGATGTATGTACCCTGAAAAATATACAGTATATTCGGAATGTATTCAGATCCCTTGACTTTTTTCACATTTTGTTAGATTAGAGCCTTATTCTAAAATGTATTAAATGTTTTTTTTCCCCACTCATTAATCTATAGACAATACCCTATAATGAGAAAGCAAAAACAGATTTGACAGTTTTGCGAGCATGGCGCTTGTAACGCCAGGGTAGTGGGTTCGATCCCCGGGACCACCCATACGTAGAATGTATGCACACATGACTGTAAGTCGCTTTGGATAAAAGCGTCTGCTAAATGGCATATATTATTATTATTATTATTATTAATAAAAACAAATGCAAGAATCACATTTTCACAAGTATTCATCATTCCCTTTCCTCAGTACTTTGCTGAAGCACCTTTGGATTACAGCTTCATGTTTTTTGGGGCATGGCGCTACAACCTTGGCACACCTGTTTTTGGGGAGTTTCTCCAATTTTTCTCTGCAGATCATCACAAGCTCTGTCAGGTTGGATGGGGAGCGTAGCTGCACAGCTATTTTCAGGTCTTTCAAGAGATGTTCGATGGCGTTCAAGTCCGGGCTCTGGCTGGGCCACTCAAGGACATTCAGAGACTTGCGCCGAAGCCACTACCTGACTTGGCTGTGTGCTTAGGGTCGTTGTCCTGTTGGAAGGTGAACCTTCATCCCAGTCTGAGGTCCTGAGAAGATCCTTTTAATGAGGAGTGGCTTCAGTCTGGCCACATAAAGGTCTGATTGGTGGATTGCTGGAGAGATGGTTGTCCTTCTGGCAGGTTCTCCAATCTCCACAGAGGAACTCTGGAGCTCTGTCAGAGAGACCATCGGGTTCTTGTTCACCACCCTGACCAAGGTCCTTCTTCGACAATTGCTCAGTTTGGCCGAGCGGCCAGCTCTAGGAAGATTGTTGCTGGTTTCGAACTTCTTCCATTTAAGAATGATGGAGACCACTGTGTTCTTGCGGACCAGAAATATTTTGGTACCCTTCGACCGATCTGTACCTCGACATGATCCTATCTCGGAGCTCTACGGGCAATTCCTTCGAACTCATGGCTAGTATTTTGCTTTGAAGTGCACTGTCAACTGTGGGACCTTATATAGACAGGTGTGTGCCTTTCGAAATCATGTCCAATCAATTGAATTTACCACAGGGGGACTCCAGTCAAGTTGTATAAACATCTCAAGGATGATGAATGGAAACATGATGCACCTGAGCTAAATTTCGAGTCTCATAGCACAGGGTCTGAATACTTATGTAAATAAGGTATTTCTGTTTTAATTTGTCATTATGCGGTATTGTGTGTACATTGATGTGGAAACATTTTATATTTAATCCATTTTAGTATTAGGCTGTAACATAACAAAATGTGAAACAAGGGAAGGGACCTGAATACTTTCCAAATGCATTGCAGATATGGAGCCACACTAGATTTGGCCGTTGGGTGAGGGGGGTGTGGCAGCCACGAGAACTAAAGAATAACTCAAATGTAACTTCTTATTTAGCTTCCAGTTAATATCTCTATACAAAGTCCAGAGTCGATATTTCATATGCAATTGGAACTGAGTTGATAGGCCTATAGCATTTAAAGTGTTAGAGCGAAAAGTCAAATGTTAGAGCCATTTTAGGTCGTACCGGTATCAGGTTAGCTCAACCGCCATTTTCTCAGCCTCTGAGTATTACAGAACAGTTTGAATGAAATTAATCACATTTATCAACACACACTAGTGCCTATGGATGAAATTGATCCACAAATCCGATAAAAACATACATCTGTTGTTTTTTTAATTTGGCGATTAACGCGTGGAATGTTTTCCATATATGCTTATTTTGGAGAATTTAAACAATGTTCTTGTGTTACTAAGTGATAATCAAATAAAAAAAAGTGTTACTGCTTGACAGACAGTGTCTCTTTGAAATCATTACCAATTTGGGGTAAATTGGGCCATTACCCGTTGGTACTTTTAAACAAAAAGTAACTTTTAGTCTACAGGAATAAGACGACTGCTGGACAACATCAGGCCCTTTCTGCCAGCATCAACACAACACACGGACAGGATGTGCATAGTTGCTAGATCGAATCCCCAAGCTGACAAGGTACAAGATTAACGTAAATCAGAGTCCTCACCTGTCTGATTACTAATCTACAGGTAAGTCATTATATTGATTAGGGTAAATCAGTCCTCACCTGCCTGATTACTAATCTACAGGTAAGTCATTATATTGATTATGGTAAATCAGTCCTAACCTGTCTGATTACTAATCTACAGGTAAATCATTATATTGATTAGGGTAAACCAGTCCTCACCTGTCTGATTACTAATCTACAGGTAAGTCATTATATTGATTAGGGTAAATCAGTCCTCACCTGTCTGATTACTAATCTACAGGTAAGTCATTATCTTGATTAGGGTAAATCAGTCCTAACCTGTCTGATTACTAATCTACAGGTAAGTCATTATCTTGATTAGGGTAAATCAGAGTCCTCACCTGTCTGATTACTAATCTACAGGTAGGTTATTATATTGATTAGGGTAAATCAGTCCTCACCTGTCTGATTACTAATCTTGCCGCTGTCACATGGTACACAGTCAAAGCAGCACAGAGGTTCCCCACGACGGACAGCCTTCCTGGATCCTGGAGCACAGGTGGCACTGCACACGGAGACCACCAGCTGAACACCACAGAGAGAACACTGATTAAGCTGGTTCACTGTGAACCAGTTGTATACATTTAGCCTAAAATGTATTGTCTTCATTACTATTATTTTTAACTTGACACTATGTCACATGGAGACATTGCAAGACCAACATGCATCTTACATTGGAATCACAGTATTTCATCAAATCCCAACCTATCCAATTCCACCTACTTACCTCAACCTCACCCTACAGAACGTCAATAGTTGGCATCTGATGTGGTTAAATACACAGTGTGAGCAGCTTGCCTTGCTCTGATGCCCCGCCCACACGATCTTCTCCTCCTGGATCACCAACTCCTTCCCAGAGGCCTTTGCTCCGTCGAACAGACCGACGTTGATGAACTCCATGTTCCCACCCGAGCCCCTCTGCCAGTTGATGATGTCATAGTACGGGATGGAATCGCCTTTCAGGTCAAAGTTCACCTCCTCCCCAGAAATGTAAAAGGCAAGTTCTTGCAGATAGTGCTGCAGCTTCGAAGAAACATTGCAAAATCAGGAAAAAATATATTATGTGATATTTTTTGCAGAGTGGTATGAAGCCCTATAGCTGTCAATTAGCATATGGATGTGCTAGAGAAGACAGATATTGAACAGGAACAGCAGATGATCTGTTGAATTATTTTTTCAAACGGTCCAGATAGTTACAATACCTATACCTGCCAGGGGTGAACGTTGGTGCTGTGAGCGCAGGAGCGGTTGTGGAAGGGTCCTGCCCCAGCCTGGCAGTGGAGGAGGTTGTGCAGTGAGTGAGCGATGGCGTACACAGCCTTGTACACATTATAGGCCACTCTGGGGCTGGAGGTGTTCATGTAGGCTGAGTGCTGCTCCAGAAGAGTCTCCTGCCCTGAGCAGGGGGGCATCAGGGTGCTGGAGGGGGACAGAGAGGGAGAGCAGCCGTACAGAGCCTCCCACAGCTTCTGCACCAGGGGGTTAGAGGGGTACCTGCGGGGGTTCACCGTCTGCAGGTAGTCCCGGAGCCCTGGGATTTGTCCCTGCCTGATCCCAAAGCCGATGGTGCCCCCCAGGTAGGGGAAGTACTCGCTGGTGGTGAAGAGCGAGGCAGTGACCCAGGCCTCGCTGGCCACCCACTGGATCCCTGTGATGTTCTGTGCCATGTAATCCTTCAGGAAGGGGGTCATTTCCCCCTCGGCAGAGAACACCACCACTACCCGCGCTGTGGAGCTACGCATGACCTAGAGAGACGAGAGCGAGAGGGGAGAGATGAGAAAATAATGGAGGGTAAAGGTGGGAGAGATGGAGGCAGAAGAGGAGAGAGGAAGGAGAGAGAAGGAGACAAGGTGGGGAGAGAGAAGACAGGGAGAGATATAACTTTTTATTTTGTATAGTACTAGTTTATTTATTTTTAAATATGCAAGACACATTTGCGTCAGGGACAAAACAGTCTCTCTCCCTCTCTTCATACCTCTATGATCTCCAGGGCCCTTTGCTGATTGTAGAGCAGAGGGATCATCTCCTGGTAGGCCACACACA
This sequence comes from Oncorhynchus gorbuscha, assembly GCF_021184085.1. Lineage (NCBI taxonomy): Eukaryota > Metazoa > Chordata > Actinopteri > Salmoniformes > Salmonidae > Oncorhynchus > Oncorhynchus gorbuscha. Next base: position 11,613,816 of record NC_060185.1, on the reverse strand, counting down.
CCCCCGTCCCCTTTAGCTCCCTCAGCAGCCCTTGTAGGGCAAAGTGCCCATATTCATGGTCCCCACGCACCACCCCCACCCAGCGCCAGTCATACCGTACCAGCAGCTGAGCCATAGCCTTCACCTGGGATAGAAGAAAGGGAAGATTAGACAGAAACTATGTTGTAACAGACCAAGAAGTGAACATACTCTGCTTCACTCCATTTAAGTTGACTGCAGGGAGATCCACTTCAGAAATACTTCCTGAAGAATCCTGAGATTCATGAGATCATTGCTTAATCCTTTTAAAAAATTTAATTGCAGGCCTTCACCTGGTAGTCATCGTTGGGGATTACTCTGAAGAAGGTGGGGTACTTCCTCCTGTCACCGAGGCACGCGCACGACGAGAAGTAGCTGATCTGAGGAAAGACGTTGTTCGTAAAACACTCATTCTTTCTACAACACAGACACAAGAACACTCATTCTTTTTACAACACAGACACAAGAACACTCATTTGAAGAGTTTCTTTCCAAAACGCTATGTATACATTTTCAGAAATGTTGGTTAATTAGCTTTTATTGCTAATGAGCTTTTATTGCTGAAATGGTTAAAGAGATTGCTGTGTTTTTTCACTATCTAATCATGGCATGGGATTGTTTAATGATACATTTATGTGTTTAAAATATATCACTTGATGGTTTCATTTCAGAGAGACAAATAATCATGTTTTTTTTCTAAATTATATACATCTGCCTCATTTTCAGAGAAATAAGTAGGACTGCTAGGTTTTACATAAGTAATATATATATATAATCATAATAATAATAATTAAATACAGTAATATGAGTTCTGTAAGTAAAACATTTATATTTTACAATTTAGTCATACAGCAGATGCTCTTATCCAGAGTCACTTACAGTAAGTGCATTTATCTATAGCTCAGTGAGACAATCACATATCACAGTCATATCACAGTCATATCACAGTCATATCACAGTCATATCACAGTCATATCACAGTCATATCACAGTCATATATGATATGTACATTCCATTCCATCCAAACAATGGCTATATAGTGTTTTTCGAATACAAACATTTTCTAAAATCTTTCAATAAAAAAATCTGAGAACAGTAATATGTTACACACACATGAATGTACCCATAAGCAATCACTTCTGTTTAACAAAAACACAAATCAGTTTATATAGCATTTTTGGAAATGACCTCTTCATATACATATTTAAACACAGAGAACCAGAAAGGTTGTACAGAAAGTATCATGATTGCAGTTGATCAATAGGCAAAATAATTCAAAGGTAAATACTCTTAGCGGAGCCCTACCATGGGTATTTTAAAGGGCTGCAGGATTCTGGATACGACAATAGACTGAGCAGAACCGGATTCTCCGATAACAGCCAGGAGAGGAGAGGCACCAGAACACATGTGAGTGTGAGCTTGGCCCAGTCCATTCAACATTGCCAGAGCAGCCCTCTGCCCTGTCAGAGGATAGGCACACGAGTCAAAGATCTTGTAGCCAAGCATGTGGTTGGGCAGCAGCTGCTCACTCTGGATTGATTTCCTCCACCGCCAGCCTCATGGTCTGAGCCCAGCGGAAAGCCCTCGGATCAAACCTGAGAGAGAGAGAGAGAGAGAGAGAGAGAGAGAGAGAGAGAGAGAGAGAGAGAGAGAGAGAGAGAGAGAGAGAGAGAGAGAGAGAGAGAGAGAGAGAGAGAGAGAATGAGAGAGAGAGAGATGATGAGGGGGAGGAAGAATGAGGAGAGAAATATGAGGAGGAGAGTAAGGATAAGGAGAGAGAGTGAGAGAGATGAGGAGGAGGAGGAGGGGAGGGGAGGAAAAAAACAGAGGAGAAAGTGACGATAAAAGGAGTCAAATAGAACTGGAAACTACACGAAGGAAAGAGGTTACAGATCAAATAGAGTATTACTGGTTAACACTGAAAACTCACCCATTGCACCTGACGGCTGTTGGTTGGTAGGTGTAGTTGACGTCTGGCATCTCCTGGTTGTAGTGCAGGGGGAAAATACCCCCAATGACAAAGTCACCATCAGCCACAAACCCAGGATCAAAGCCACTCAGCAGAACACACTCTGAGTCTGTGGCTAGGGTGGAGGATGGGCTGAGTGTGAGGGAGGAAGATAGAGACCACAAGAATAGCAGAGACATCCTCACTCACACCTATCCCCTCTAACAGTCAGAGAGAGGGCAGGAGAGCAGTTATATATATGACCTGTCGTCTCTCTGCATCTCATCACTGACAAGACAAGCCCTGGATTGGACATCTGTTTAGAAGGCATATGACATCATCGCATCATTACAAGTTTATACTGTACTATAAAAGGGTGTCTAGGTTGGGGATGAGGGTATGATTACAGTTTGTTTACCAAGCAACAGTGCCTTGCAAAAGTATTAATCCCCTTGGCATTTATTCTATTTTGTGGCATTACAACCTGTAATTTCAATTGATTTTTATTTGGATTTCATGTAATGGACATACACAAAATAGTCAAAATTGGTGAAGTGAAATTAATTTAAATTAAATTAAAAACTGAAAAGTGGGTGCATATGTTTTTCACCCCCTTTGCTTTGAAGCCCCTAAATAAGATCTGGTGCAATCAATTATCTTTATAAATCACATAATTAGTTCAATAAAAGTCCACCTGTGTGCAATCTAAGTGTCACATGATCTGTCACATTATCTCAGTATATTTACACCTGTTTTTGAAAGGCCCCAGAGTCTGCAACATCGCTAAGAAAGGGATACCACCAAGCAAGTGGCACTATGAAGACCAAGGAGCTCTCCAAACAGGTCAGGGACAAAGTTGTGGAGAAGTACAGATCAGGGTTAGGTTGTAAAAAAATATCAGAAACTTTGAACATCCCACGGAGCACCATTAAATCCATTATAAAAAATGGAAAGAATATGGCACCACAACAAACCTGCCAACAGAGGGCCGCCCACCAAAACCTACAGACCAGGCAAGGAGGGCATTAATCAGAGACAACAAAGAGACCGAAGATAACCCTGAAGGAGCTGCAATGCTCTTCAGCGGAGATTGGAGTATCTGTCCATAGGACCACTTTAAGCCGTACACTCCACAGAGCGGGGCTGTACAGAAGACAGGCCAGAAAAAAGCCATTGCGTAACCTCTTGAAGCTAGGGGGCACAATTTTTATGTTTGGAAAAAAACGTTTACGGAAGAATGGCAAGGAAAAAGCCATTTCTTAAAACTTCTTCAGGAATGGTGGGTCCCCTGTGGGACGGTGGAGGTAACGTACACTTATGCGATTAGCATGAGGTTGTAAGTAACAAGAACATTTTCCAGTACATAGACATATCTGATATTGGCAGAAAGCTTAAATTCTTGTTAATCTAACCACACTGTCCAATTTACTGTAGCTATTACAGTGAAATAATACTATGCTATTGTTTGAGGAGAGTGCACAATGTTGAACATGTTGAATTAATAAACAAATTAGGCACATTTGGGCAGTCTTAATACAACATTTTGAACGGTTCATTTGATCATTCTAAAACATTGCATATACATTGTTGCCATCTAGTGGCCAAAATATGAATTGCACCTGTGCTGGAATAAAAAATTATGGTCTTTCTCTTACATTTCAAGATGATTGTACCAAATATATACAAACGAACAATTGTTTTCTCCTTTTCTATTATCTTTTACCAGATATATCGTGTTATATTCTCCCACATTTTCTTTCACATTTCCAAAAACTTCAAAGTGTTCCCTTTCAAATGGTACCAAGAATATGCATATCCTTGCTTCAGTGCCTGAACTATAGGCAATTAGATTTGGGTATGTCATCCGATCATTAATTAAAGAGAAAAATAAGGAAACACCTTCGGTATCCGCCAAAAGGCATGTGGGAGACTCCGCAAACATATGGAAGAAGGTACTCTGGTCAGATGAGACTAAAATTGAGGTTTTTGGCCATCAAGGAAGTCGCTATGTCTGGCGCAAACCCAGACCCTCCGATCACTGCGAGATCACCATCCCCACAGTGAAGCATGGTGGTGGCATCATCATGCTGTGGGGATGTTTGGGAAACTGGTCAGAATTGAAGGAATGATGGATGGCGCTAAATACAGCAAAATTCCTGTTTCAGTCTTCCAGAGATTTGAGACTGGGACGGAGGTTCACCTTCCAGCAGGACAATAACCCTAAGCATACTGCTAAAGCAACACTTGTGTGGTTTAAGGGGAAACATTTAAATGTCTTGGAATGGCCTAGTCAAAGCCCAGACCTCAATCCAATTGAGAATCTGTGGTATGACTTAAAGATTGGTCTACACCAGTGGAACCCATCCAACTTGAAGGGGCTGGATCAGTTTGCCTTGAAGAATGGGCAAAAATCCCAGTGCCTAGCCACGTTTTCATAGAGACATACCCCAAGAGACTTGCAGCTGTAATTGCTGCAAAAGGTGGCTCTACAAAGTATTGACTTGGGGGGTGAATAGTTATGCATGCTCAAGTGTTGTGTTTTTTTTGTAATATTTCTTGTTTGTTTCACAATAAAAAAAATATTTTGTATCTTCAAAGGGGTAGATATGTTGTATAAATCAAATTAAACAAACCCCACCACAATCCATATTAATTCCAGGTTGTAAGGCAACAAAACAGGAAAAATGCCAAGGGGGATGAATGCTTACACAAGCCACTGTACCACATAGCATTATAGTGTGCAAAACCTCTGGTAGCACAATTCAAATGCTGTAGCGTTCAATTCTTTATTTTTTTGACAGTTTTCAGGATGAAATCTCTTGAGATGCACCATTTGTTTTCAAAGGACAAAAAATGGACAAAAAGCAATGCTTAGTAACCAGAATAATATGAAAAAAGGAAGAAAAAACAGTAAAATTGCTAAGTTCAAATAATAAAAAAAGAACATATCTTTAAAACTACTGTCTAATAATAATGAAACAATAATTGTTAAAACAAAAACGTAGCATAACTAAACCTCTCTCTAGATCAGGGGTAAGCAAAGTTTTTGGCAAGAGGGTCACATCGGGATTTTGAAATTCAACGGAGTGACGTGTGTCTTTGGGGACCAATTGTTTGTTTAAATCTATTTGCAGAGGCCTCCTGAGTGGTGCTGCAGTCAAAGGCACTTCTTCGCAGTGCTTGAGGCATCACTACAGACCCGGGTTCGATCCAAGGCTGTGTCACAGCTGGCCATGACTGGGATTCCTATGAGGCGGCGCACACCTGGCCCAGTGTCGCCCGGGTTACGAGAGGGTTTGGCAGGCCAATATTTCCTTGGCCAATCGCGCTCTAGCAACTCCTGTGGCAGGCCGTGCACATACATGGTTGCCAAGTGTACAGTGTTTCCTCTGACACATTGGTATGGCTGGCTTCCGGGTTAAGTGGGCAATGTGTCAAGAAGCAGTGCAGCTTGGCTGGGTTGTGAGGACGCACGGCTTAAGACCTTCGACTCTCCCGAGTCCGTACGGGAGTTTCAGCGATGCAACAAGAATATAACTAACAATTGGATTCCACCAAATTGGGGAGAAACAAAAGTGTATATCGTATATCTTTGATCAGGAAAATGGTACAGTAATTCAACTAAAAAAAGGACAATTTCTAGCTTGCCACATGTCCCAAAGACACTATAAACATCTATTTCATTTCTGGGTTTACAGTAGGTCAAACGTAAACTGAGAACCATGACAAATAAATGTGTCTTCATTAATCTATGCATTTTATTTCTTCCCCATGAGATGTTGTTTAGTGTTCTTCTCTGGCTTCAGGAGGATGATGTAACATTTTGGAGCAAACAGACAGAACAGCAGCCCAAAGCTGGAGGCCAGGATGGCAAAGATCTCTACAGCTACTGTGTACTTCCCAGGAGAGCTGACATAGGCAGGGATGAAGGAGATCCACACGGCACAGAAGATCAGCATGCTGAAGGTGATGAACTTGGCCTCATTAAAGTTGTCTGGGAGTTTCCTGGCCAGAAAAGCCAGGATGAAGCACAGACAGGCCAAGAGGCCGATGTATCCCAGAACGCACCAGAAGGCCAGTTGGGAGCCCACACTGCACTCCAGAATGATCTTAGAGCGTTGGTCCTGGATATTTTTGGAGGGGTAGGGAGGTGCAGCCATGAGCCAGGCAGCACAGATCAGCACCTGAACCAGGGTGCAGGAGAATATGATGACCCTCTGCTGTTTGGGCCCCAGCCACTTCATAATGTTGTTTCCAGGCCTGGCGGCAGTGAAGGCTGCCAGGACCACCAGAGTCTTGCCCAGGATGCAGGAGATGCAGAGGGAGAAGGTGATGCTGAAGGCGGTGTGGCGCAGCATGCAGGACCAGGAGGTGGGCTCCCCGATGAACATCAGCGCACACAGGAAGCACAGAGTCAGGGAGAGAAGGATAAAGAAACTCAGCTCAGAGTTGTTGATGCGGACGATGGGAGTGGTCCTGTGATGGAGGAAGACTGCCAGGATGGACACGGTCAGACAGGCGCCCACTACAGCGATCACTGTCAGGGCAATCCCCATTGCATCATGGGAAAGGAACTCCACCACTTTAGGGATGCACAATGTTCCATCAGTGTTTGACCAGTAGTCCTCGGGACATTCATGGCAGTCTATAGAATCTACACAGAAAAACAAAGAGAAAGAGCTTAGGAATTGTGTGTATGTTATGCAGTCATGCGATATTCTACAGGTAAGTGACATTTGGTGGCAGAAATGGGACTTGTGTACATAGGTTGACCCAGTACCATCAAGGGTCAATTGTCATCATTTCAAACTCTGTTATTTTTATCCTTATGAAATGTCTGAATACTAAATGTGCATAGTGGCTCAGCTGAAAATGTGAACTCAAAAGTTAAACTTTGTGACCAAATTTGGCACAGAGAGGTAGATGAATGTATCCTTAAATATATAGATATGGAGCCACCCCAGATTTGGCCCCTAGGGAGGCACTCTAAATACATGTTTAGTTTCCAGTCAGTGTATCTATACCAAGTCCAGAGTCCCATTTTTCAGATGCAATTGGATCTGAGTTGATCTTTAGCCCATAGCGTTCCAAAGTTCGAGCTAAAAGTCTGATGCCGCCGGTGCTTTATCGCCTATATTGCCCATATCGGTGTCCATCTTTATAGCCTATATTGCCCATATCGGTGTCCATCTTTATCGCCTATATTGCCCATATCGGTGTCCATCTTTATCGCCTATATTGCCCATATCGGTGTCCATCTTTATCGCCTATATTGCCCATATCGGTGTCCATCTTTATCGCCTATATTGCCCATATCGGTGGCCATCTTAAGTCGCACCAGTATGACAGATTAGCTCAATTGCCAATTTGTCAGCCTCTGAATATTACAGAACACTTTGAATGAATAACAAACAAATCTTCATAACAAGTGGATGAAATGTATCGCATTTATCAACACATACACTGCATGTATGTAAATGTTTGTAAATTGTAACGTCTTTTGTCTGTAATGTATTTGTTGTTATATATCCAACCCCGAGTAAGGCTAATTGTCGCCAATGGCGTCGGCTAATGGGGATCATAATAAATCAAAGCAAATCAAAAAACATGAAAAATACAACAATTTTTTTTTTATGTAAAAAATACATGCTTATTTTTGGGGAATTTAAACCATTTTCTTGTGTTACTAATTGGTTAATTAAATAAAAAGTGTTACTGCTTGACAGACAGTGTCTCTTTGCAATCATTACCAATTTGAGGTAAATTGGGCCATTACCCGTTGGTACTATTAAACAAATAATACCTTTTAGGGTTAAAGGAGGCTACAGGAATAAGATGACTGGAGGAGGACGTGCTGCTGGCCCTTTCTAACACAACACACGGACAGGATGTACATAGTGCACTCAACTGCATCTAGAGAGACTATATCAAATCTACCAAAAGGAAGTTGTTCTATTGACTAACATAAATCAGAGTCCTCACCTGTCTGATTACTAATCTACAGGTAGGTTATTATATTGATTAGGGTGTATAAATCCTCACCTGTCTGATTAATAATCTGCAGGTAAGTCATTATATTGATTAGGGTATATAAGTCCTCACCTGTCTGATTAATAATCTACAGGTAAGTCACTATATTGATTAACATAAATCAGAGTCCTCATCTGTCTGATTACTAATCTACAGGTAATCATTATATTGATTAGGGTAAATCAGTCCTCACCTGTCTGATTACTAATCTACAGGTAAGTCATTATATTGATTAGGGTAAATCAGTCCTAACCTGTCTGATTACTAATCTACAGGTAATCATTATATTGATTAGGGTAAATCAGAGTCCTCACCTGTCTGATTACTAATCTACAGGTAAGTCATTATATTGATTAGGGTAAATCAGAGTCCTCACCTGTCTGATTACTAATCTTGCCGCTGTCACATGGTACACAGTCAAAGCAGCACAGAGGTTCCCCACGACGGACAGCCTTCCTGGATCCTGGAGCACAGCTGGCACTGCACACGGAGACCACCAGCTGAACAAATCAAAGATAAATACCTTCAGACTATTTAATGCTAACTGAATACTCATATTATTCCAGCCACTAGAGGTCACTCAATATGAGATAATTGGAGATATCTCACTGACAGCTCTAGTAGGATGGTTAGAGAATAAGAACGGGACATCAAGAAATTGGAACTCATCAACCTGCAATCCTGTTTAAAGATACCTATAATAATATTTGTACATTCACCATGCAGAGGAACTTACATCCAGGACTCTCTACACAACGTCAACAGTTGGCATCTGATGTGGTTAAATACACAGTGTGAGCAGCTTGCCTTGCTCTGATGCCTCGCCCACACTATCTTCTCTTCCTGGATTGCCAGCTCCTTCCCAGAGTCCTTTGAGCCATCATACAGCCCTACTGTGACAAAGCGGGGACCTCCGTTTGGCCCCCTCTGCCAGTTGATGAGGTCATAGGACGGGATGGCGTCCCCTTTCTGGTCAAAGTTCATATTTTCTCCAGATACGTTGAAGGACACGTCCTGGAGATATTTCTGGAGCTGTGATAAGAGGAAAATAATTGTCTAATTCTTTAACTACATCTAATTGCATTTGTTGATGCACCAAAATCTTTTCAACATTCATCTGTTTAGTTATTTACATAATGATATGCTTCCCCCCCTTTAGTAAGTAATTGACACATACCTGCCAGGGGTGAACGTTGGTGCTGTGAGCGCAGGAGCGGTTGTGGAAGGGTCCTGCCCCAGCCTGGCAGTGGAGGAGGTTGTGCAGTGAGTGAGCGATGGCGTACACAGCCTTGTACACATTATAGGCCACTCTGGGGCTGGAGATGTTCATGTAGGCTGAGTGCTGCTCCAGAAGAGTCTCCTGCCCTGAGCAGGGGGGCATCAGGGTGCTGGAGGGGGACAGAGAGGGAGAGCAGCCGTACAGAGCCTCCCACAGCTGCTGCACCAGGGGGTTAGAGGGGTACCTGCGGGGGTTCACCGTCTGCAGGTAGTCCCTGAGCCCTGGGACTTTCCCTGAGCGGATGGCGAAGCCAATAGTCCCATCCAGGAATGGATAAGTCTCTGCCAGCACATTGGCAGTGACCCAGGCCTCACTGGCCACCCACTGGGTACCAGTGATGTTCTGCTTGACAAACTCCTTGAGGAAAGGGTATAACTCTCCCTCCCCAGAGAAGACTATCACCACCCGTGCTGTGGAGTGCCTCATCACCTCCAGGATCTGCAGGACCCTCTCTCTGCTGTAGTCTTTAGGGATCATCTCATCATAGGCCAGACAGACATCTGTGTTCTGGATCTCCCTCTTCAGGCCCTGCAGGGCGAAGTGGCCATAGTCGTGGTCCTCGCGGATCACACCGATCCACTTCCAGCCGAAACGCTGAAGCAGACTGGCGATGGCCTTCACCTGGTAGTCGTCATTTGGAACCACTCTGAAGAACGTTGGGTATTCTTTCCTGTCACTCAGGCACGAGCAGGTGGAGAAATAGCTGATCTGAATGAACATAGAACACCTATTTTAACCAAACGTTAATTTCAAGGTGTGCATGTAATACCATTATTACAAAGCATAAAATACATTCATATATATACAAATCATGTGTTATTTATGAGAGCGCTAATTGTATTTACAATAGTCATAAACAAAAGACACCATACTTAATTCAATTGTTAACAAACTATGTAATTCTAGCCACAAGTTGTTGAGTCACAGACAAACCTCCCTTTTGAATAGTAGATTAGCTATTTACACTAAAATAATTCAACATCTTTGAATTTGAATACTGATCCACAGAATCTGAATTGTATTCTGATTCCCCCTAGTTCAACAGTGGATCTTAACTTAAAAACAAGAAATAGCTTTTCATCTGCACCAGTGGTGTAGTGCCACTTTCTAAGGTACTAAAACAATAATGTCATCATTTCTCAATCAAAGTCTGTACTGACTGACACAGCTTTTTAGAATTCGCATAAAAGGCATATCCTCCAAATGCAATGTCTGGCCACACCCACACATATTGTCTCAAAAATAGTTCTGTTTTTAATTCTGTCAAACACCAAATTAGATGTACCTAATTTTAAAATAGGCCATCTGTCAATCGTGAATGATAATTATTCTTGTTTTACCGGTGAACCATACAATCATTTGATCTTAACCAGTGTCGTGGGAATATTCATTCAGATCTTATTGAGTGATGTAGGGCCTAACTATGGTTTCGTGAGAGAATGGTGGTGACAGACAGCATAGGCTCACTGTACCTGGACTAGATTTCAAACGCTGTGGCACAATGTTGAGTTTAGGCCGGATGAGAAAATAAATGTGACCACATATCATCCTAAAATCTCATAAGAAATGAAGTGGTGTTTTTGATCGAACAGTCACTTTACTCTATTCAGAAAATGATGTGAAATCGCAGATATTGAATCAGCTTGGATTTAACTGTAGTAAACAGGCCCCACTGTAAGAAGTGGTGGAGCAAGGTTCCGGTGAGCTCTGGCAGCACTACAACCCTGATTTGAACCCTGCAATATAAACATATCATCACTCACCATGGGGATTCTGAAGGGCTGCAGAGTTCTGGACAAAACAATGGACTGTGAGGAGCCAGACTCCCCTACCATGGCTATTAACGGGCTGGCACCAGAACACATAGGGCTCTGTTCTTCACCATGTCCGTTCAGCACCGCCAGGACTGCTCTCAGAGCTGTGACTGGTGTGGCACACGAGTCAAAGATCTTGTACCCCAGCGTGTGGTTGGGCAGCAGCTGCTCACTCTGGTTGATTTCCTCCACTGCCAGCCTCATGGTCTGAGCCCAGCGGAAAGCCCTCGGATCAAACCTGAGAGAGAGAGAGAGAGAGAGAGAGAGAGAGAGAGAGAGAGAGAGAGAGAGAGAGAGAGAGAGAGAGAGAGAGAGAGAGAGAGAGAGAGAGAGAGAGAGAGAATGAGAATATGTTCCACTTCCACTGATGGTCAGTCTTGTCTGAACAACACAACAAGACCGAGAAATTCGATCTCAATGAACGTGGCAACAATCCCACCACAGAACACGGTGTTAATGGATTAGGAGGAAAACACAGAAAAGGAGAGGAGGTGAAATTCTAGTAGATAAGAGTTCACAGTAGAGGTCAAAGGTCCTCAATGGGACCTGGCAATCAGAACCTATTCTCCTCAAACTTTTGTTTACAGTAGTCCTTGAGCCACACATCCGGGCCCCCAGTCTCTCTCTCTCTCTCTCTCTCTCTCTCTCTCTCTCTCTCTCTCTCTCTCTCTCTCTCTCTCTCTCTCTCTCTCTCTCTGTGAGCTAAGAGAAAGAGTGAGAGAGAGAGAAAGAGAGAGACAGAGAAAGAGAAAAAACTGTAGGACTTGAGCCACACATCCAGGCCCCCAGGAAACTCAGCTCACATAGAGAGAGAGAGAGAGAGAGAGAGAGAGAGACAGAGAGAGAGAGAGAGAGAGAGAGAGAGAGAGAGAGAGAGAGAGAGAGAGAGAGAGAGAGAGAGAGAGAGAGAGAGACAGAGAGAGAGAGAGAGAGAGAGAGAGAGAGAGAGAGAGAGAGAGAGAGAGAGAGAGAGAACGAGAGAGAGAGAGAACTGTAGGACTTGAGCCACACATCCAGAACCCTTTCACTCAGCTCACCCTTGACACAGTGCTGCCAGGGGCTGGTGGGTGTAGTCCGTGCCAGGCAGCTCCACCCGGTAGTGAAGGGGAAAGATCCCCCCCATCAGGAAGTCACCCTTGGCTGAGAACCCAGGTAGCTCAAAGGCCCCCTGCGGGGAGCAGGCTGGCTGGGTAGAGGTGGCTTCTGTCAGAGGGGAAATAGAGACAGGGTAGTATAGAGACCACCACAGAAGAAGAGACATCCTCAGACTGGTCCGATAGATGCAGAGAGATCCTCCTGCTCATAGACAAGCTGATATCCTCCCACAGAGACTGTTCATGTTGTTCTGTTTTATACTCCTTGGTCTCGTCATCATTTCATCTGATTTAATTTGGTATCTCCGTGGATTTCACGTGATCCTCACCCCTCCCTCCCAAACACTCACAGTGGCTTGGAGAGACAGACTGGGCCTTTATGGCAGACAATATGTATGATAGGTAATAAGAAACTCACGCAATATAATACACTTCACACTGTGTTTTAAGTGATTGTAATTTGTTTCATGATATTTTATTAGGAGGCCTATACAAAGGTGTTGAGGCACTTTCCTGCAGTCAAATGACCAAATCTCCCTCTAGTGGCCTCATGGGTGGAATGTTACTAATATTTCCCATCATTTCACAATTAAACAACATTATACATTTTGAAATAATCATGTGGTGTTTCTTTGTCAATTGATCTTGTTATACTGCAGTCTTCTGTGATGTGTATATAAAGGGTAATATTGGGACGTAAACTCAAAATGTGATACATTTCAACTCTATATCTGACCTGGTACAGGTGTCGTCTTTTCTTTAAGCCCAGAACCATGTGTGTGAGGTGTAGACTTTTATTTCAAAGTAGAAACATATGTGACCCTGATTTAGCCCACTACAGTAACAGATCAACATATTACTACCCTCCCCCCGGTATAAATTGTGGTGACGTCACACACAGACAATACGACGCAGCTATGTTCTAATGCAAAGCATACACACTGCCACCTACTGTTGAGCGAGAAATCTGCTACGAAAATGATTGGGTGAATGATCCCATTAAAGCTAGACTCATTTGTTGCTACATCCATTTTTGGACTTAAATGAATGATATATACCCATTGATTTGATAAGAATATAATTTATAAAAGCTTATTTTAACTGTCATACCTCATCAGAACCCAAAATGTAAACTCATTCTAGTGCAATGTTTGTAAATAGTGTAAATGTAAACAAACACTGTATGGTTACACAACATGGTTAAAACTATAATGTTAATTTAATTGTAACATCATGGATGGTCAGTCCTTGCGTTCATCTCTCTGTCTATTTGTCTATTAATTTGAGAGTGGTTACATTTTTACAGACACATCCTTTTTTTGACCAAAACAGTGGCGGGGTAAGTGCTTTGCTATTGTTCCAACTAAGATCTACTCATTAGAGAATTCACAGCAATAAAAAAAGGGAAAAGTAGGACCTTGTCTGCAGTGATGTCATGACAACCTGGGCCTATATAGGGACCAAACCTCGTACCCACAGCCACACAATTGAGAATTGGGGGTTAGACAAGGACTGGAAGCCCTAACTGATCTCACATCGTACATCCACTCTCTGCCTGCCATGGCGCACCTCTCTGCCAGACTCCTGCTGCTGGGGCTTCTTCTGTGGGCCAGTTGGGTTTGCTCTACCACACCCCAGGACGGGTGCACTTTCCTGGGGGAAGAAGAGACGAGCAGCTTCTATCAAGAGGGAGACGTGGTTCTTGGGGGCTTGTTCCCGCTCCACTATAGTCCTGTGTCCTCTGTGACATCATTTCAATGGGAACCGCAACAGACTACATATGAGTAGTAAGTGATGGGAAATGAAGAATGTTTTCTGTCTGTCTTGTTTGTCTCTTTCTCTCTTACGTGCATTGCTTCTAAGCCACTTGCTATCCTCTTCCCTGTAGTTTCAGTGCCAGGGCCCTGCGTTGGATGGAGACCATGATGTTCGCAGTGAAAGAGATCAACCAACGAAGGGACCTGCTCCCACACCTGACACTGGGGTTCCATATCCGCGACAGCTGTGACCATGTGCCTGTGTCGCTGAGAGGCTCCCTGCTGCTGGTCAACGGGCAGCCAGAATGGGGGGCAGACTACAGGGGAGCAGGTCAGGGTCCAGGTTCGGACTGCACCGCTGTACGCAGGGCTGTATCCCCTGTTATCATAGGAGATGCCGCCTCTGGGGTGTCTATGGCTGTGCTCAGAACTCTGGGCTCCTTTCAAATACCCCTGGTGAGACTAGTGTTACGTATATTGCACTTTTATCATTGTGTAACAATCTTCTTATAGTTGATAAATTGCTTTTGATGGAGATAGATCCTTGGTAAAAGTATGGCTCATAACAATAGCCGAAATGGAATTACCCTAAAATATAGATGTCTTGAAGCTATTACATGTCTGATCGTTATGGAAATACTGTTACTTTGGCAGGAGCCATCCTATTTCATGACTTGAAAGCTACTTTCAAAATTCTATACATTTTATTATGGAATTGCATTCCTTGACTGCTAAATGAAAATTAAGGGCTATATGCAATGCTTGAGTTCAACTTACAGAGTGCACATTTACCCTGTTGTTCTCTCTGCTTTGGACTGGCTTGTAGATCATAATATACAGGTAAGGGATCATAATTTGATCACTCTTTTGTTGCTGAGAATTTTCCTGCACTGCAAGAAATGCAGATGAGTTTGGTGATTTACATAAATGCACTGGAAAACCACGCTAAGATACGTTATATTAACATATTATATTAACAGTGTGGCACTTCCATGTAGGCTAATTTGGGCCAACTAATAGCCTGACAACCAATCAAGCTGCACAATGGACTAAATGTTCATATTCTGTTGCTGCAGGATTATTTTGCTGTGACAATACTGGACAAATGTAGATCCTTCATCTGTAATGTATTTTTACTTTGGCAGGAGACATGTCAATTCATATCTTCAAATGTTTTTGTTTTTTTAAATCATGAAATTGAGTTCACATATATTGTATATATTAAAAGCTATATGTAATGATTTAGTACATTTTACAGAGTGCACTTTTAACCTGCTGTTCCCTCTTCTTTCAGGTGAGCTACTTTGCGTCCTGCAGCTGCCTGAGTGACCAGAAGCAGTTCCCTACGTTCATGCGCACCATGCCCAGTGATGCCTTTCAGATAAGAGCCCTGGCTCGCCTGGTACGCTACTTCCACTGGACCTGGGTGGGCGTCATCGGGGTGGAGTCTGACTATGCACGTTTTGCCATCCAGTTGTTTCTACAGGAGTCCGTTCACTTTGGGATGTGTGCTGCCTACGTCCACTTCTACCCAGTGGTCCTTACCCAGCATGCTGTGGGACAGCTAGTGGACACTATCCAGGTTAGCAAAGAAATAAACGTACGATGTCTTCAAAGCACATGATTATACATGTTGTTATTCTTGTAATTGTTACCCAGGGGTCATCCTCCCGAGTCCTCCTGAATTTCTCCGGCGAGTCAGAGCTTCGGAGTATCCTCAGGGAGTGTCTCCATCGGAATGTCACAGGGCTGCAACTGATCGCCAGCGAGGCCTGGGCCACCTCCAAGTCCCTGTGGAGAGAGTTTGGAGATCTCCTGACAGGAACACTGGGATTTGGAATACGGAAGGCTGATGTTATTCCCGGACTCAAAGACTTCCTGACCAGACTAGGACCATCCCACGGACGTCAGTCGGCTTTCCTGGCAGAGTTCTGGGAAGAGACATTCAACTGTAGAGTGAACGATTCCTTAAACACACACACTCACTCTGTCAGTTACCTGGACAGAGAGCCCTGTAGTGGAAGAGAGGTTCTGGGGGATGTGTACACACCCTTTGCCGATGTGAGCCAACTCAGAGTATCCTATAATGTGTATAAGGCTGTGTATCTCATCGCCCATGCCCTGCAGGATATGACCAACTGTGTGGCTGGGCAGGGGCCTTTTATCAATGGCACCTGTGGGGACCCAAAGCATGTTAAACCATGGCAGGTGAGTCTATGGCTGAAGATACTCTACTCATTATTGCTGAATAGATATCATTGCCTGTTTCTCATTTTCACGCATGCAGACACACACACACACCAGTAGGGGGAGTAGAGTGTATAGTTTCTCGTGTCACCCTCTCCACTCCTCTTTCCCCAGCTACTACATTACATGAAGCAGGTGAAGTTTTCCACACTCGGGGAGGAGGTCAGCTTTGACCACAACGGTGACCCCATCGCTTCCTATGACCTCATGAACTGGCAGAGGGGGCAGGATGGCTCCCTGCGATTAGTTAAAGTGGGGTTCTATGACGCCTCATTGGCCGATGGCAGAGACCTGGTCATAAATGAGTCAGTGATTCAGTGGCCTGTAGGAAAGCAGGTGCGCCCTATATCACAGTCTAGGTGCTTGGTTCTACGTTTTCTTCTCAGTCTGTTCTTTGTTGTCTTCTTAACGTCATTGAAGAATATCAAGTTGGCATTTTATAAACTACATTTGGCTAGTTTGAAAAGCGTTCTGAGACACTTTCCCTGTACACCGCTTAATACACGCGAGATGTATCAGTATATCTGAGTGGTGCCCCTCTGCCCCCCAGGCAGCTCGATCAGTGTGCAGTGAGAGCTGTCCCCCAGGCACCCGTGTAGCCAGGAGGAAGGGGGAGCCTGTCTGCTGCTTCGACTGCATCCCCTGTGCTGAGGGGGAGGTCAGCAATCAAACTGGTGTGTTGTCCCTTGTTTCCAAGCCTTTCTCACCAGTCATTGGTCAGAACTAAAAAAACAGTGTTGCTATTGCAATCTCTGTTTTCTTTTTCCTCTCTGTCAGATTCTTTAAACTGCATACGCTGCTCTGACGTCACGTGGCCAAACGAGGCCAGAGACCACTGTGTTCCAAAGACCATGGAGTTCCTGTCCTATCAGGAGTCCATGGGTGTCGTCCTGTGTGTGGTATCCATTCTTGGGGCCTGTGCCTCACTCTCTGTCTTGGCGGTGTTTGTTGCCAACCGACACACTCCCATCGTCCGCGGCAACAACATGGAGCTGAGCTTCCTTCTCCTCCTCTTCCTTTCCATCTGCTTCCTGATTGGACTGTTGTTCATCGGGGAGCCCTCAGATTGGCTGTGCCAGATCCGGTACCCAGCGTTCGGGGTGAGCTTTGCCCTCTGCATCTCCTGCCTCCTTGCCAAGACCATGGTGGTCCTCATGGCCTTCAGGGCCACCCTGCCAGGACGTGATGTCATGAGGTGGTTTGGCCATGCCCAGCAGAGAGCCAGTGTTGTGTTGTGCACTGCCGTCCAGGTACTATTCTGATCTTGTTGCTTTTCTTTTCATTGACCTCTACCTCTAAGGCTGCGTTAACACAGTCAGCCAGCCTTGTGACCAATTAGATCTGATCGTTTGCCAATAACTGGGCAAAAGCCTAGATTTGGGCTGCCTGACTAAATGCAGCCTAAGTGAAAGACATTAAAATGAATCAGACAATTGAATCACTTGATCAATATTAACACCAATATGGTTCCCTCTGGCCGACAGGGACTGATCTGTCTCATCTGGCTGCTGACCACACCTCCCTACACCAACCTCAACACCGGCCACATCAGCTCTGTCATCATCATCGACTGTGCCATGGGATCAGAAGTTGCCTTCTGGTGCGTTCTGGGATACATCGGCCTCTTGGCCTGCATGTGCTTCATCATGGCCTTTCTGGCCCGGAAACTGCCGGACAACTTCAACGAGGCCAAGTTCATCACCTTCAGCATGCTGATCTTCTTTGCTGTATGGATAACCTTTATCCCTGTGTATGTGAGCACAGCAGGAAAGTACACAGTGGCCGTCCATGTCTTTGCCATTCTAGCCTCAGCCTTTGGCCTCCTGGTCTGTATATTTGCCCCTAAGTGCTACATTGTAGTGCTCAGACCAGAGAAAAACAGCAGGAAACACATGATGCTCAAAGGATAATAGATTTACATGTGATGATTCCTGATCAGTATGTGGAATCAATATATTTTATTAATAAAAAGTCATACCAGTTTATAATACATTCGCCACTGAGTTAATGTGCAATATTGACCATGTTTAATATGTTAAATATTTTTCATAGGTTAGGAAGAAGTTGCATAACGTTATATGATATTGAATAAAATGTAGAAATGTGCTCTTTATTCTGAAATAAAATATTTTATGTTGCATTATTAATTAGCATTTGACTAATTAATCTTTGTAAAACAAGTATATACTGGAATAAAACAAGTAGTACATAGAAGGCTGATTATTAGTCATTAATGGTCATGTGATAAAACACCTTCCACAGATATGTGATAAAACACCTTCCACAGATATGTGATAAAACACCTTCCATAGAAATATGATGAAACACCTTCCACAGATATGTGATAAAACACCTTCCACAGAAATATGATAAAACACCTTCCATAGATTTGTGATAAAACACCTTCCACAGATATGTGATAAAACACCTTCCACAGATTTGTGATAAAACACCTTCAACAGATTTGTGATAAAACACCTTCCACAGATTTGCTTAGCAGTAGCAGGAGGAAGTAGCATATTACAGAAATGTGATTACTTAGCACTCAGTGATCTGAGAAGACATTTATTTACACTGCTAGCTACATAAAAGCAATGCTAATAATAAAAAACAAAGATAATCAAGGCATACATACTTGATATTTTAATAACCATAGCTGAGTGCATCACTGGCATTTGTTCAAATGTTTCCATCTGACATTTACGTGTGTGTTTGTTTTAAATATTAGGCTTAATCGGCTTTTGGGAGGAAAGAAGCAGGCTTGCTCTTGATAATTGCTTAATGTTAAACAGGCCTAAAGTAGCATAGAGAATGCATGTCGGGGAACGTTGAGGAGAGAAAGTGCATTGGTGTGATCACTTTTGGCAGGTTATGACATTGTTGCACTGTTGCAAATAGTTCCACAGGACATACAGAGAGAGCACAGTGAAAGAAAAGACCGAAAGGAATTGACAACCATTAGAAAAATGGAAATCACTTTCAAACCACTTGAGCAACAAGGCAGTGAAATACGTGCTGTAAAATATGTTCAGGCGAAATGGCGTTCGATTGCTGCGTTTAAATACAATTCACTATATTATTTTTAATTGGGCCACATGTACATTGAAGTATCATTTGCAGTTGTCACTATGATAATGAGCACACCCTGAAAACAATGAATGGTCACACGGTAGCAGTGCGTTAGAGACCTTATGAAAGGTCAGTCTTGTTTTGGCACCTTATTAAATAGGCAGGGTTCAGTAGGATGCGTTGATCAGTTGCTTGACAGGTGTAGGACTGTGGAACGATCAATTTTTTGCTCACCAATGTTTTATAGTTCCAGTGTAGCCTATAGTTTATCATTATAGTTATCGGCTTGGTAGATGGCCATGACGGAATGTACTCTACCACAACACAACTAACATTATTATCACAACAGAACTAGCCTTCAAGTAGAAAACACCGTGTCAAGGAGAAGAGTCAAGGAGAAGAGCAGCAGAAAGCTCAGCTTGCTGTTGGCTCTGATGATGGGGGTGTCCTTATGAATTGAAAACACAGAGTCAAGGAGAAGAGCAGCAGAAAGCTCAGCTTGCTGTTGGCTCTGACGATGGGGGTGTCCTTATGAATTAAAAACACAGAGTCAAGGAGAAGAGCTGTTATGCAGGTGAGTGAGGACCCAAAAGCGGTTTAACAGAAACAGAGTCTTTTAATGTTCAAACACAGGGAAAACATAAATCCTCTTCAAATGTATCGGTTGACTAGTCCCCTTCTAGCAGCAGAGGAGAATAGCAGGGCTAGCGGCAACAGACTGCAGGTCCCTCCGGGTAGGCGCGGGCCGTAGAGGACAGAGGCACCTGATCAAACGCAGCATCTAATGAAGAGGCAGATTACGACAGGACAGGACAAGGGCGAAGCAAACGAGAATCCGACAAAGACAGAAGCAGGAACAGAGAGAGAAATAGAGACCTAATCAGAGGGAAAAGAGGGAACAGTCGTGAGAGAGTAAACGAGGTCGTTAGAGGAGAATGAGGGACAGCTGGGAGAAGGAAAGGGACCATAGAGAGAGAGAGAGATAGAGGGAGAGAAGGTAACCTAATACGACCAGCAGGGGGAAACGAAGAGAAGAGAAAGAACAGGAACAAGACATAACATGACAATACATGACAAGAGCAGCAGGAAGCTCAGCTTGCTGTTGGCTCTGACGATGGGGGTGTCCTTATGAATTGAAAACACAGAGTCAAGGAGAAGAGCAGCAGAAAGCTCAGCTTGCTGTTGGCTCTGACGATGGGGGTGTCCTTATGAATTGAAAACACAGAGTCAAGGAGAAGAGCAGCAGAAAGCTCAGCTTGCTGTTGGCTCTGACGATGGGGGTGTCCTTATGAATTGAAAACACAGAGTCAAGGAGAAGAGCAGCAGGAAGCTCAGCTTGCTGTTGGCTCTGACGATGGGGGTGTCCTTATGAATTGAAAACACAGAGTCAAGGAGAAGAGCAGCAGAAAGCTCAGCTTGTTGTTGGCTCTGACGATGGGGGTGTCCTTATGAATTGAAAACACAGAGTCAAGGAGAAGAGCAGCAGAAAGCTCAGCTTGCTGTTGGCTCTGACGATGGGGGTGTCCTTATGAATTGAAAACACAGAGTCAAGGAGAAGAGCAGCAGAAAGCTCAGCTTGCTGTTGGCTCTGACGATGGGGGTGTCCTTATGAATTTAAAACACAGAGTCAAGGAGAAGAGCAGCAGGAAGCTCAGCTTGCTGTTGGCTCTGACAATGGGGGTGTCCTTATGAATTGAAAACACAGAGTCAAGGAGAAGAGCAGCAGAAAGCTCAGCTTGCTGTTGGCTCTGACGATGGGGGTGTCCTTATGAATTGAAAACACAGAGTCAAGGAGAAGAGCAGCAGAAAGCTCAGCTTGCTGTTGGCTCTGACGATGGGGGTGTCCTTATGAATTGAAAACACAGAGTCAAGGAGAAGAGCAGCAGGAAGCTCAGCTTGCTGTTGGCTCTGACGATGGGGGTGTCCTTATGAATTGAAAACACAGAGTCAAGGAGAAGAGCAGCAGAAAGCTCAGCTTGCTGTTGGCTCTGACGATGGGGGTGTCCTTATGAATTGAAAACACAGAGTCAAGGAGAAGAGCAGCAGAAAGCTCAGCTTGCTGTTGGCTCTGACGATGGGGGTGTCCTTATGAATTGAAAACACAGAGTCAAGGAGAAGAGCAGCAGAAAGCTCAGCTTGCTGTTGGCTCTGACGATGGGGGTGTCCTTATGAATTGAAAACACAGAGTCAAGGAGAAGAGCAGCAGGAAGCTCAGCTTGCTGTTGGCTCTGACGATGGGGGTGTCCTTATGAATTGAAAACACAGAGTCAAGGAGAAGAGCAGCAGAAAGCTCAGCTTGCTGTTGGCTCTGACGATGGGGGTGTCCTTATGAATTGAAAACACAGAGTCAAGGAGAAGAGCAGCAGGAAGCTCAGCTTGCTGTTGGCTCTGACGATGGGGGTGTCCTTATGAATTGAAAACACAGAGTCAAGGAGAAGAGCAGCAGAAAGCTCAGCTTGCTGTTGGCTCTGACGATGGGGGTGTCCTTATTATATGCCATTTATGAATTGAAAACACAGAGTCAAGGAGAAGAGCAGCAGAAAGCTCAGCTTGCTGTTGGCTCTGACGATGGGGGTGTCCTTATGAATTGAAAACACAGAGTCAAGGAGAAGAGCAGCAGAAAGCTCAGCTTGCTGTTGGCTCTGACGATGGGGGTGTCCTTATGAATTGAAAACACAGAGTCAAGGAGAAGAGCAGCAGGAAGCTCAGCTTGCTGTTGGCTCTGACGATGGGGGTGTCCTTATGAATTGAAAACACAGAGTCAAGGAGAAGAGCAGCAGAAAGCTCAGCTTGCTGTTGGCTCTGACGATGGGGGTGTCCTTATGAATTGAAAACACAGAGTCAAGGAGAAGAGCAGCAGAAAGCTCAGCTTGCTGTTGGCTCTGACGATGGGGGTGTCCTTATGAATTGAAAACACAGAGTCAAGGAGAAGAGCAGCAGAAAGCTCAGCTTGCTGTTGGCTCTGACGATGGGGGTGTCCTTATGAATTGAAAACACAGAGTCAAGGAGAAGAGCAGCAGAAAGCTCAGCTTGCTGTTGGCTCTGACGATGGGGGTGTCCTTATGAATTGAAAACACAGAGTCAAGGAGAAGAGCAGCAGAAAGCTCAGCTTGCTGTTGGCTCTGACGATGGGGGTGTCCTTATGAATTGAAAACACAGAGTCAAGGAGAAGAGCAGCAGAAAGCTCAGCTTGCTGTTGGCTCTGACGATGGGGGTGTCCTTATGAATTGAAAACACAGAGTCAAGGAGAAGAGCAGCAGAAAGCTCAGCTTGCTGTTGGCTCTGACGATGGGGGTGTCCTTATGAATTGAAAACACAGAGTCAAGGAGAAGAGCAGCAGGAAGCTCAGCTTGCTGTTGGCTCTGACGATGGGGGTGTCCTTATGAATTGAAAACACAGAGTCAAGGAGAAGAGCAGCAGGAAGCTCAGCTTGCTGTTGGCTCTGACGATGGGGGTGTCCTTATGAATTGAAAACACAGAGTCAAGGAGAAGAGCAGCAGAAAGCTCAGCTTGCTGTTGGCTCTGACGATGGGGGTGTCCTTATGAATTGAAAACACAGAGTCAAGGAGAAGAGCAGCAGAAAGCTCAGCTTGCTGTTGGCTCTGACGATGGGGGTGTCCTTATGAATTGAAAACACAGAGTCAAGGAGAAGAGCAGCAGAAAGCTCAGCTTGCTGTTGGCTCTGACGATGGGGGTGTCCTTATGAATTGAAAACACAGAGTCAAGGAGAAGAGCAGCAGAAAGCTCAGCTTGCTGTTGGCTCTGACGATGGGGGTGTCCTTATGAATTGAAAACACAGAGTCAAGGAGAAGAGCAGCAGAAAGCTCAGCTTGCTGTTGGCTCTGACGATGGGGGTGTCCTTATGAATTGAAAACACAGAGTCAAGGAGAAGAGCAGCAGGAAGCTCAGCTTGCTGTTGGCTCTGACGATGGGGGTGTCCTTATGAATTGAAAACACAGAGTCAAGGAGAAGAGCAGCAGAAAGCTCAGCTTGCTGTTGGCTCTGACGATGGGGGTGTCCTTATGAATTGAAAACACAGAGTCAAGGAGAAGAGCAGCAGAAAGCTCAGCTTGCTGTTGGCTCTGACGATGGGGGTGTCCTTATGAATTGAAAACACAGAGTCAAGGAGAAGAGCAGCAGAAAGCTCAGCTTGCTGTTGGCTCTGACGATGGGGGTGTCCTTATGAATTGAAAACACAGAGTCAAGGAGAAGAGCAGCAGAAAGCTCAGCTTGCTGTTGGCTCTGACGATGGGGGTGTCCTTATGAATTGAAAACACAGAGTCAAGGAGAAGAGCAGCAGAAAGCTCAGCTTGCTGTTGGCTCTGACGATGGGGGTGTCCTTATGAATTGAAAACACAGAGTCAAGGAGAAGAGCAGCAGAAAGCTCAGCTTGCTGTTGGCTCTGACGATGGGGGTGTCCTTATGAATTGAAAACACAGAGTCAAGGAGAAGAGCAGCAGGAAGCTCAGCTTGCTGTTGGCTCTGACGATGGGGGTGTCCTTATGAATTGAAAACACAGAGTCAAGGAGAAGAGCAGCAGGAAGCTCAGCTTGCTGTTGGCTCTGACGATGGGGGTGTCCTTATGAATTGAAAACACAGAGTCAAGGAGAAGAGCAGCAGAAAGCTCAGCTTGCTGTTGGCTCTGACGATGGGGGTGTCCTTATGAATTGAAAACACAGAGTCAAGGAGAAGAACAGCAGAAAGCTCAGCTTGCTGTTGGCTCTGACGATGGGGGTGTCCTTATGAATTGAAAACACAGAGTCAAGGAGAAGAGCAGCAGAAAGCTCAGCTTGCTGTTGGCTCTGACGATGGGGGTGTCCTTATGAATTGAAAACACAGAGTCAAGGAGAAGAGCAGCAGAAAGCTCAGCTTGCTGTTGGCTCTGACGATGGGGGTGTCCTTATGAATTGAAAACACAGAGTCAAGGAGAAGAGCAGCAGAAAGCTCAGCTTGCTGTTGGCTCTGACGATGGGGGTGTCCTTATGAATTGAAAACACAGAGTCAAGGAGAAGAGCAGCAGGAAGCTCAGCTTGCTGTTGGCTCTGACGATGGGGGTGTCCTTATGAATTGAAAACACAGAGTCAAGGAGAAGAGCAGCAGAAAGCTCAGCTTGCTGTTGGCTCTGACGATGGGGGTGTCCTTATGAATTGAAAACACAGAGTCAAGGAGAAGAGCAGCAGAAAGCTCAGCTTGCTGTTGGCTCTGACGATGGGGGTGTCCTTATGAATTGAAAACACAGAGTCAAGGAGAAGAGCAGCAGAAAGCTCAGCTTGCTGTTGGCTCTGACGATGGGGGTGTCCTTATGAATTGAAAACACAGAGTCAAGGAGAAGAGCAGCAGAAAGCTCAGCTTGCTGTTGGCTCTGACGATGGGGGTGTCCTTATGAATTGAAAACACAGAGTCAAGGAGAAGAGCAGCAGAAAGCTCAGCTTGCTGTTGGCTCTGACGATGGGGGTGTCCTTATGAATTGAAAACACAGAGTCAAGGAGAAGAGCAGCAGAAAGCTCAGCTTGCTGTTGGCTCTGACGATGGGGGTGTCCTTATGAATTGAAAACACAGAGTCAAGGAGAAGAGCAGCAGAAAGCTCAGCTTGCTGTTGGCTCTGACGATGGGGGTGTCCTTATGAATTGAAAACACAGAGTCAAGGAGAAGAGCAGCAGAAAGCTCAGCTTGCTGTTGGCTCTGACGATGGGGGTGTCCTTATGAATTTAAAACACAGAGTCAAGGAGAAGAGCAGCAGAAAGCTCAGCTTGCTGTTGGCTCTGACGATGGGGGTGTCCTTATGAATTGAAAACACAGAGTCAAGGAGAAGAGCAGCAGGAAGCTCAGCTTGCTGTTGGCTCTGACGATGGGGGTGTCCTTATGAATTGAAAACACAGAGTCAAGGAGAAGAGCAGCAGGAAGCTCAGCTTGCTGTTGGCTCTGACGATGGGGGTGTCCTTATGAATTGAAAACACAGAGTCAAGGAGAAGAGCAGCAGAAAGCTCAGCTTGCTGTTGGCTCTGACGATGGGGGTGTCCTTATGAATTGAAAACACAGAGTCAAGGAGAAGAGCAGCAGAAAGCTCAGCTTGCTGTTGGCTCTGACGATGGGGGTGTCCTTATGAATTGAAAACACAGAGTCAAGGAGAAGAGCAGCAGGAAGCTCAGCTTGCTGTTGGCTCTGACGATGGGGGTGTCCTTATGAATTGAAAACACAGAGTCAAGGAGAAGAGCAGCAGAAAGCTCAGCTTGCTGTTGGCTCTGACGATGGGGGTGTCCTTATGAATTGAAAACACAGAGTCAAGGAGAAGAGCAGCAGGAAGCTCAGCTTGCTGTTGGCTCTGACGATGGGGGTGTCCTTATGAATTGAAAACACAGAGTCAAGGAGAAGAGCAGCAGAAAGCTCAGCTTGCTGTTGGCTCTGACGATGGGGGTGTCCTTATGAATTGAAAACACAGAGTCAAGGAGAAGAGCAGCAGAAAGCTCAGCTTGCTGTTGGCTCTGACGATGGGGGTGTCCTTATGAATTGAAAACACAGAGTCAAGGAGAAGAGCAGCAGGAAGCTCAGCTTGCTGTTGGCTCTGACGATGGGGGTGTCCTTATGAATTGAAAACACAGAGTCAAGGAGAAGAGCAGCAGGAAGCTCAGCTTGCTGTTGGCTCTGACGATGGGGGTGTCCTTATGAATTGAAAACACAGAGTCAAGGAGAAGAGCAGCAGAAAGCTCAGCTTGCTGTTGGCTCTGACGATGGGGGTGTCCTTATGAATTGAAAACACAGAGTCAAGGAGAAGAGCAGCAGAAAGCTCAGCTTGCTGTTGGCTCTGACGATGGGGGTGTCCTTATGAATTTAAAACACAGAGTCAAGGAGAAGAGCAGCAGAAAGCTCAGCTTGCTGTTGGCTCTGACGATGGGGGTGTCCTTATGAATTTAAAACACAGAGTCAAGGAGAAGAGCAGCAGAAAGCTCAGCTTGCTGTTGGCTCTGACGATGGGGGTGTCCTTATGAATTGAAAACACAGAGTCAAGGAGAAGAGCAGCAGGAAGCTCAGCTTGCTGTTGGCTCTGACGATGGGGGTGTCCTTATGAATTGAAAACACAGAGTCAAGGAGAAGAGCAGCAGGAAGCTCAGCTTGCTGTTGGCTCTGACGATGGGGGTGTCCTTATGAATTGAAAACACAGAGTCAAGGAGAAGAGCAGCAGAAAGCTCAGCTTGCTGTTGGCTCTGACGATGGGGGTGTCCTTATGAATTGAAAACACAGAGTCAAGGAGAAGAGCAGCAGAAAGCTCAGCTTGCTGTTGGCTCTGACGATGGGGGTGTCCTTATGAATTGAAAACACAGAGTCAAGGAGAAGAGCAGCAGAAAGCTCAGCTTGCTGTTGGCTCTGACGATGGGGGTGTCCTTATGAATTGAAAACACAGAGTCAAGGAGAAGAGCAGCAGAAAGCTCAGCTTGCTGTTGGCTCTGACGATGGGGGTGTCCTTATGAATTGAAAACACAGAGTCAAGGAGAAGAGCAGCAGAAAGCTCAGCTTGCTGTTGGCTCTGACGATGGGGGTGTCCTTATGAATTGAAAACACAGAGTCAAGGAGAAGAGCAGCAGGAAGCTCAGCTTGCTGTTGGCTCTGACGATGGGGGTGTCCTTATGAATTGAAAACACAGAGTCAAGGAGAAGAGCAGCAGAAAGCTCAGCTTGCTGTTGGCTCTGACGATGGGGGTGTCCTTATGAATTGAAAACACAGAGTCAAGGAGAAGAGCAGCAGAAAGCTCAGCTTGCTGTTGGCTCTGACGATGGGGGTGTCCTTATGAATTGAAAACACAGAGTCAAGGAGAAGAGCAGCAGAAAGCTCAGCTTGTTGTTGGCTCTGACGATGGGGGTGTCCTTATGAATTGAAAACACAGAGTCAAGGAGAAGAGCAGCAGAAAGCTCAGCTTGCTGTTGGCTCTGACGATGGGGGTGTCCTTATGAATTGAAAACACAGAGTCAAGGAGAAGAGCAGCAGGAAGCTCAGCTTGCTGTTGGCTCTGACGATGGGGGTGTCCTTATGAATTGAAAACACAGAGTCAAGGAGAAGAGCAGCAGGAAGCTCAGCTTGCTGTTGGCTCTGACGATGGGGGTGTCCTTATGAATTGAAAACACAGAGTCAAGGAGAAGAGCAGCAGAAAGCTCAGCTTGCTGTTGGCTCTGACGATGGGGGTGTCCTTATGAATTGAAAACACAGAGTCAAGGAGAAGAGCAGCAGGAAGCTCAGCTTGCTGTTGGCTCTGACGATGGGGGTGTCCTTATGAATTGAAAACACAGAGTCAAGGAGAAGAGCAGCAGGAAGCTCAGCTTGCTGTTGGCTCTGACGATGGGGGTGTCCTTATGAATTTAAAACACAGAGTCAAGGAGAAGAGCAGCAGAAAGCTCAGCTTGCTGTTGGCTCTGACGATGGGGGTGTCCTTATGAATTGAAAACACAGAGTCAAGGAGAAGAGCAGCAGGAAGCTCAGCTTGCTGTTGGCTCTGACGATGGGGGTGTCCTTATGAATTGAAAACACAGAGTCAAGGAGAAGAGCAGCAGGAAGCTCAGCTTGCTGTTGGCTCTGACGATGGGGGTGTCCTTATGAATTGAAAACACAGAGTCAAGGAGAAGAGCAGCAGAAAGCTCAGCTTGCTGTTGGCTCTGACGATGGGGGTGTCCTTATGAATTGAAAACACAGAGTCAAGGAGAAGAGCAGCAGAAAGCTCAGCTTGCTGTTGGCTCTGACGATGGGGGTGTCCTTATGAATTGAAAACACAGAGTCAAGGAGAAGAGCAGCAGAAAGCTCAGCTTGCTGTTGGCTCTGACGATGGGGGTGTCCTTATGAATTTAAAACACAGAGTCAAGGAGAAGAGCAGCAGAAAGCTCAGCTTGCTGTTGGCTCTGACGATGGGGGTGTCCTTATGAATTGAAAACACAGAGTCAAGGAGAAGAGCAGCAGAAAGCTCAGCTTGCTGTTGGCTCTGACGATGGGGGTGTCCTTATGAATTTAAAACACAGAGTCAAGGAGAAGAGCAGCAGAAAGCTCAGCTTGCTGTTGGCTCTGACGATGGGGGTGTCCTTATGAATTGAAAACACAGAGTCAAGGAGAAGAGCAGCAGAAAGCTCAGCTTGCTGTTGGCTCTGACGATGGGGGTGTCCTTATGAATTGAAAACACAGAGTCAAGGAGAAGAGCAGCAGGAAGCTCAGCTTGCTGTTGGCTCTGACGATGGGGGTGTCCTTATGAATTGAAAACACAGAGTCAAGGAGAAGAGCAGCAGAAAGCTCAGCTTGCTGTTGGCTCTGACGATGGGGGTGTCCTTATGAATTGAAAACACAGAGTCAAGGAGAAGAGCAGCAGAAAGCTCAGCTTGCTGTTGGCTCTGACGATGGGGGTGTCCTTATGAATTGAAAACACAGAGTCAAGGAGAAGAGCAGCAGAAAGCTCAGCTTGCTGTTGGCTCTGACGATGGGGGTGTCCTTATGAATTGAAAACACAGAGTCAAGGAGAAGAGCAGCAGAAAGCTCAGCTTGCTGTTGGCTCTGACGATGGGGGTGTCCTTATGAATTGAAAACACAGAGTCAAGGAGAAGAGCAGCAGGAAGCTCAGCTTGCTGTTGGCTCTGACGATGGGGGTGTCCTTATGAATTGAAAACACAGAGTCAAGGAGAAGAGCAGCAGGAAGCTCAGCTTGCTGTTGGCTCTGACGATGGGGGTGTCCTTATGAATTGAAAACACAGAGTCAAGGAGAAGAGCAGCAGAAAGCTCAGCTTGCTGTTGGCTCTGACGATGGGGGTGTCCTTATGAATTGAAAACACAGAGTCAAGGAGAAGAGCAGCAGAAAGCTCAGCTTGCTGTTGGCTCTGACGATGGGGGTGTCCTTATGAATTGAAAACACAGAGTCAAGGAGAAGAGCAGCAGAAAGCTCAGCTTGCTGTTGGCTCTGACGATGGGGGTGTCCTTATGAATTTAAAACACAGAGTCAAGGAGAAGAGCAGCAGAAAGCTCAGCTTGCTGTTGGCTCTGACGATGGGGGTGTCCTTATGAATTGAAAACACAGAGTCAAGGAGAAGAGCAGCAGAAAGCTCAGCTTGCTGTTGGCTCTGACGATGGGGGTGTCCTTATGAATTGAAAACACAGAGTCAAGGAGAAGAGCAGCAGAAAGCTCAGCTTGCTGTTGGCTCTGACGATGGGGGTGTCCTTATGAATTGAAAACACAGAGTCAAGGAGAAGAGCAGCAGGAAGCCCAGCTTGCTGTTGGCTCTGTAGACAGGCATGTCTCTGTAAGACCTGGACGCTGGTCTAGATCCCAAGACCAGAGCTGTTAGCAGTAGTCTTTCTTCCACCCAGCCATAAGAGACACACTGATGTCTACTCTCATAATCTTACAGTGCAGGATATGTGGGATATATTCACTAGCATCTGCCAAAGAAACACAGGATATAGAACAATGTGAGGATTTTACATGGTCAATAAGGAAAAAAAAAAAAAAATCTGCCACATTGTAGCCTGAATAGTTAATTGGTTATCATTAATATGGTTTATGGTATTCAGGTTAAGATTACACTGACTTAAATTGTTTCAGAATTCACATTTTATTTAGTATTTTTTTAGCATAAAAAAACACACAAAAAAGTTAGGTATTCAAACAGATTATTTATAAACAATTGCAGTTCATGATTTGTTACACAAGTATAACCATTATAATAGCGGATAAAGATGAAGTCAACATTACATCATTCACAACTAGTGTTTTTTTCCCCTAACTTTTTGCTTTTTACCGTGTTCTCGGTCAGTCTTCACTTTTATGCTAAAACTACGTGATATTTGTTTGTATTTATCACTCCATCTTCCCAGTGGAGATGTCTTCATGCACACAGTCTTTGAGAGCTGTCAGTGGAATACTACAATAGTTACTAACACCTTTAGGTAAGACCCAAATGCAGACAGTGTAGAAATAACAAGAGTTTATAACAACCACAGGGGCAGGCAAACAACAGGTCAAGGCAGGCAGGGGTCAATTATCCAGAGAGGGTGTGAAGGGTCCAGAATGGAAAGCAGTCTCAGGGTCAGGTACGGCAGGGGTCAATTATCCAGATAGGGGGTGAAGGGTCCAGAACGGCAGGCAGTCTCAGGGTCAGGTACGGCAGGGTCAATAATCCAGAATGGTGGGTTAAGGTACAAACCGGCAGGAAGTCTCAGGGTCGGGGCAGGCATAAAAACCAGGGAGGACAAGAAAACAGGAGCAGGAAAACAGGCTGGAGCAGGGTGAAACAAACGCTGGTAGGATTTACAAACGAAACGAACTGGCAACAGACAAACAGAGAACACGGGTATAAATACACAGGGGATAATGGGGAAGATGGTCGACTCCTGGAGGGGGGTGGAGACAATCACAAAGACAGGTGAAATATATCAGGGTGTGGCAAGTTACCACAATGTGGACACACAATGCACTTAGACTCAAAAGCTCTACATACTTTCTACTATTAAACAACTAAGATGTTTGTTTATTAAGAATAAAATGTGGAGAAATCACCATAACCTTTCCTTTTCATTTGGCTCTCATTGCATTGAATAGGAAATAGTACAGTAATCACAACATTACCAGTGAGCAAGTACCTGGTTTGGTATAAATCCAGTAAACTTTAGACAGGCATATTTAGTATGAAAGTCTCTGCGTTCTTCCACAAGAGAATGTCAGATAGCGTTGTCAATACACACATGACTTGCTTCCTCTTTGTTATCAGTGTTCTGTCTGGAGGTATCTGGTGTTGGAGGTCTCAGGTCCAGTTTTGTTGTCCTCTGATGTCCTGGAGGGGGAGGGCCTAGGCGCCAGGCCTTGAGGCCTAAACTTAAATAACACTTTAGGCCTGTGGTGGGAGATAGCAAAGCCTACTGCCTGGCTCAGTGACACATCCCCCAGAGTGTGACATCACACCGGCACCTTCCATGAGCCGAGGGGATACTGCTGCTGTTGCTGCAATGTGGAGGCAACTCATCATAATGAGGATGACACATCAGTTGTTTGTTACAGAAAGCTCACAGCTGTGCCAGTTAGAGGCTGGACATTAAAATGCTCTTGACACCAATGGTCCTTATACAGAGGTCTGAATACTTAAAGCTAGAATCCTTAATTTAAACAGTGACAAAGCAGAATCCCCAGCTCTGTTTTGGTCAAAAACAAAAAAGCTGAGGGAGGGGCCTTGAGAAATGTAACCACTCTCAAATTAATGGACAGAGCTATGGATGCCAGTACTGACCATCCATGATATGAAAAGTATAGTTATAACCATGTTTTGAGGCTATACAGTGTTAGTTTGCGTTGTTTACAAACATTGGAGTAAAACAAGCTTATATTTTTGGTTATGATGGGGTACGCCAGTTGAACTATGCTCATGAGGCATTCATAAGCTATAATATTCTAGAATCAATGGGTTTAATATATCCTTCATTCATAAGCTATAATATTCTAGAATCAATTGGTTTAATATATCCTTCATTCATAAGCTATAATATTCTAGAATCAATGGGTTTAATATATCCTTCATTCATAAGCTATAATATTCTAGAATCAATGGGTTTAATATATCCTTCATTCATAAGCTATACTATTCTAGAATCAATGGGTTTAATATATCCTTCATTCATAAGCTATAATATTCTAGAATCAATGGGTTTAATATATCCTTCATTCATAAGCTATACTATTCTAGAATCAATGGGTTTAATATATCCTTCATTCATAAGCTATAATATTCTAGAATCAATGGGTTTAATATATCCTTCATTCATAAGCTATAATATTCTAGAATCAATGGGTTTAATATATCCTTCATTCATAAGCTATAATATTCTAGAATCAATGGGTTTAATATATCCTTCATTCATAAGCTATACTATTCTAGAATCAATGGGTTTAATATATCCTTCATTCATAAGCTATAATATTCTAGAATCAATGGGTTTAATATATCCTTCATTCATAAGCTATACTATTCTAGAATCAATGGGTTTAATATATCCTTCATTCATAAGCTATAATATTCTAGAATCAATGGGTTTAATATATCCTTCATTCATAAGCTATAATATTCTAGAATCAATGGGTTTAATATATCCTTCATTCATAAGCTATAATATTCTAGAATCAATGGGTTTAATATATCCTTCATTCATAAGCTATAATATTCTAGAATCAATGGGTTTAATATATCCTTCATTCATAAGCTATAATATTCTAGAATCAATGGGTTTAATATATCCTTCATTCATAAGCTATACTATTCTAGAATCAATGGGTTTAATATATCCTTCATTCATAAGCTATAATATTCTAGAATCAATGGGTTTAATATATCCTT
Source organism: Oncorhynchus gorbuscha (assembly GCF_021184085.1). NCBI lineage: Eukaryota > Metazoa > Chordata > Actinopteri > Salmoniformes > Salmonidae > Oncorhynchus > Oncorhynchus gorbuscha. The sequence continues at coordinate 11,581,217 of NC_060185.1, read as the reverse complement.
CATTCATAAGCTATAATATTCTAGAATCAATGGGTTTCATATATCCTTCATTCATAAGCTATAATATTCTAGAATCAATGGGTTTAATATATCCTTCATTCATAAGCTATACTATTCTAGAATCAATGGGTTTAATATATCCTTCATTCATAAGCTATAATATTCTAGAATCAATGGGGTTAATATATCCTTCATTCATAAGCTATACTATTCTAGAATCAATGGGTTTAATATATCCTTCATTCATAAGCTATAATATTCTAGAATCAATGGGTTTAATATATCCTTCATTCATAAGCTATAATATTCTAGAATCAATGGGTTTCTTCATTCATATATCCTTCATTCATAAGCTATAATATTCTAGAATCAATGGGTTTAATATATCCTTCATTCATAAGCTATACTATTCTAGAATCAATGGGTTTAATATATCCTTCATTCATAAGCTATAATATTCTAGAATCAATGGGTTTAATATATCCTTCATTCATAAGCTATACTATTCTAGAATCAATGGGTTTAATATATCCTTCATTCATAAGCTATAATATTCTAGAATCAATGGGTTTAATATATCCTTCATTCATAAGCTATAATATTCTAGAATCAATGGGTTTCATATATCCTTCATTCATAAGCTATAATATTCTAGAATCAATGGGTTTAATATATCCTTCATTCATAAGCTATAATATTCTAGAATCAATGGGTTTAATATATCCTTCATTCATAAGCTATAATATTCTAGAATCAATGGGTTTAATATATCCTTCATTCATAAGCTATACTATTCTAGAATCAATGGGTTTAATATATCCTTCATTCATAAGCTATAATATTCTAGAATCAATGGGTTTAATATATCCTTCATTCATAAGCTATAATATTCTAGAATCAATGGGTTTCATATATCCTTCATTCATAAGCTATAATATTCTAGAATCAATGGGTTTAATATATCCTTCATTCATAAGCTATACTATTCTAGAATCAATTGGTTTAATATATCCTTCATTCATAAGCTATAATATTCTAGAATCAATGGGTTTAATATATCCTTCATTCATAAGCTATACTATTCTAGAATCAATGGGTTTAATATATCCTTCATTCATAAGCTATAATATTCTAGAATCAATGGGTTTAATATATCCTTCATTCATAAGCTATAATATTCTAGAATCAATGGGTTTCATATATCCTTCATTCATAAGCTATAATATTCTAGAATCAATGGGGCTATACTATTCTAGTTTAATATATCCTTCATTCATAAGCTATAATATTCTAGAATCAATGGGTTTAATATATCCTTCATTCATAAGCTATAATATTCTAGAATCAATGGGTTTAATATATCCTTCATTCATAAGCTATAATATTCTAGAATCAATGGGTTTAATATATCCTTCATTCATAAGCTATAATATTCTAGAATCAATGGGTTTAATATATCCTTCATTCATAAGCTATACTATTCTAGAATCAATGGGTTTAATATATCCTTCATTCATAAGCTATAATATTCTAGAATCAATGGGTTTAATATATCCTTCATTCATAAGCTATAATATTCTAGAATCAATGGGTTTAATATATCCTTCATTCATAAGCTATAATATTCTAGAATCAATGGGTTTAATATATCCTTCATTCATAAGCTATAATATTCTAGAATCAATGGGTTTAATATATCCTTCATTTATAAGTAATAATCAATGGGTATATATCATTAATTTATAAGTAATAATCAATGGGTATATATCATTAATATATAAGTAATAATCAATGGGTATATATCATTCATTTATAAGTAATAATCAATGGGTATATATCATTCATTTATAAGTTATATTTTCCAAGAATCAATGGGTACTGTATATGATTTTATCATTTTTAATTTTATGTCCGAACGGATGTAGCAATTAACGATTCTAGTTTTATTGTGAATTAGAATAATGTTTTTAGAAATGCGTTTCAAAATCTATATTTTTGAATGAATGTCTTTGAATAAGTCTCTTGCACATTTGCTGAATATGTGAGATCTGTATCAGATGGATGCATCAGATCTGGACACAGAGAGAAACATCTCATTCAGCCAAGGCTTGTCTGTAGACTGTGTAGATGTCAATACATGAGATGAGGTTGTACTTTAGTTTATATCCACTAGAGGGTGGATTGATTTCTTTGTCAACTCTTCATGATTGCCAGTGTATTAGTACATTGTCTTCGGTGAGCTGAGCTGTTGATATTTTTCTTTTCTGAAGAAAATAAATACACTATTAAATATGCAAAGATGCGATTACACAGTTGGAGATTTACTTAACAGTATATGGGGCAGATGGGTACAGTTGGAGATTTACTTAACAGTATATGGGGCAGATGGGTACAGTTGGAGATTTACTTAACAGTATATGGGGCAGATGGGTACAGTTGGAGATTTACTTAACAGTATATGGGGCAGATGGGTACAGTTGGAGATTTACTTAACAGTATATGGGGCAGATGGGTACAGTTGGAGATTTACTTAACAGTATATGGGGCAGATGGGTACAGTTGGAGATTTACTTAACAGTATATGGGGCAGATTGTCATGTTTTGTCATATATTGTCTTGTCATTATGCTTTCCCTTCTGTTCGTTTCCCCCTGCTGGTCTTATTAGGTTCGTTCCCTTTTTCTATCCCTCTCCCCCTCCCTCTCTCTCTTCTCTCTATCGTTCCGTTCCTGCTCCCAGCTGTTCCTATTCCCCTAATCAATCATTTAGTCTTCCCACACCTGTTCCCGATCCTTTTCCCTGATTAGAGTCCCTATTTCTCTCCTTGTTTTCCGTTCCTGCCCTGTCGGATCCTTATCTATTGTTCACCGTGCTGTGTTTGTGTATCGCCCTGTCGTGTCGTGTTTCCCTCAGATGCTGCGTGGTGAGCAGGTGTCTGAGTCTGCTAGGTTCAAGTGCCTTCCCGAGGCAACCTGCTGTTCAAGATCGAGTCTCCAGTCGGTTCTCGTCATTACGAGTGGAAGTTGTGTTTTTTGATTGTATTTTACTTTACTGGATTAAAGACTCTGTTTTCGCCAAGTCGCTTTTGGGTCCTCATTCACCTGCATGACAGAAGGATCCGACCAAGAAGGGACCCAGCGACTATGGATTCTCTCTACTCTACTCTCGAGTCCCAAGGAGCCATGCTCGGCAGACACGAGCAGGAATTGTCTGCTGCTCGCCATGCCGTGGAGAACCTGGCCGCTCAGGTCTCCGACCTCTCAGGACAGTATCAGAGTCTTCGTCTCGTGCCACCAGCTACTTCCGGGTCTTCCGAGCCTCCGGAACCTAGGGTTAATAACCCACCATGTTATTCTGGGCAGCCCACTGAGTGCCGCTCCTTTCTCACCCAGTGTGATATAGTGTTCTCTCTCCAACCCAACACATACTCAAGAGAGAGAGCTCGGATTGCCTACGTCATATCACTCCTTACTGGTCGGGCTCGGCAGTGGGGCACAGCTATCTGGGAGGCAAGCGCTGAGTGTACTAACAATTATCTGAACTTTAAAGAGGAGATGATAAGGGTTTTGATCGCTCAGTTTTTGGGAAAGAAGCTTCCTGGTCCCTGTCTTCCCTATGTCAAGGTAATCGATCCATAACGGATTACTCTATAGAGTTTCGCACTCTTGCTGCCTCCAGTAACTGGAACGAGCAGGCGTTGCTCGCTCGTTTTCTGGAGGGACTCCACGCTAAGGTTAAGGATGAGATTCTCTCTCGGGAGGTTCCATCCAGCGTGGATTCTTTGATTGAACTCGCTATTCGCATTGAACGACGGGTAGATCTTCGTCACCGAGCTTATAGAAGAGAGCTCGCGTTAACTGTGTCTCCCCTCTCTCCGACACTACCGTCTTTCCCCACTGACTCAGGTGTTGAGCCCATGCAGCTGGGGGGTATTCGCATCTCGACTAAGGAGAGGGAACGGAGAATCACCAACCGCCTCTGTCTCTATTGCGGTTCCGCTGGTCATTTTGTCATTTCATGTCCAGTTAAAGGCCAGAGCTCATCAGTAAGCGGAGGGCGACTGATAAGCGCTACTAGACGGTCCTCTCCGTCAAGTACATGTACTACCTTACCGGTCCATCTACGCTGGACCGGATCGGCAGCTTCCTGCAGTGCATTAATAGACTCTGGGGCAGAGGGCTGTTTTATGGACGAAGCCTGGGCGCGGGAACATGACATTCCTCTCAGACAGTTAGGGGGAGCCCACGGTCATGTTTGCCTTGGATGGTAGTCCTCTCCCCAGTATATTATATGAAACACTACCTTTAACCCTCACTGTATCTGGTAACCATAGTGAGACCATTTCTTTTTTTATTTTTTGTTCACCTTTTACACCTGTTGTTTTGGGTCATCCCTGGCTAGTGTGTCATAATCCTTCTTTTGATTGGTCTAGTAATTCTATCCTTTCCTGGAACGTTTCTTGTCATGTGAAGTGTTTAATGTCTGCTATTTCTCCTGTTTGTTCTGTCCCCTCTTCTCAGGAGGAACCTGGTGATTTGACAGGAGTGCCGGAGGAGTATCATGGTCTGCACACGGTCTTCAGTCAGTCCAGAACCAACTCCCTTCCTCCTCACCGGTCGTATGTTTGTTGTTCTGATCTCTTTAAGAAGCGTTTTGCATCCGCTCCTATCCTTGTTGCACCTGACGTCACTAAACAGTTTATTGTTGAGGTTGACGCGTCGGGGGTGGGCGTGGGAGCCATTCTGTCCCAGCGCTCCGATACTGACGATGGGGTCCACCCTTGTGCGTATTTTTCTGCTTCTGCTCCTGGTCTTGCTGGGTCTCAGTCTGTTCCCTGCCATCGCATCTCTCCTGTTCTTGTTCCTGCCCTTGCTGTGTCTCAGTCTGTCCCTAGTTGTTACTCTCCTGGCCTGTTTGGTCCTGTTTGCTCTAAAGTTTTCAGTTCTCTACCCGTGTCTCATTTTTTTTTTTAGAGTAGTACCCTAGTTTCCTTTTTTTTTCGTTTTTCCGTTACGGTCCTGAGGAGAGGAGTTGGGTTCTTTCTCGGGACGTGCTGGACCGTTTGATCTATGATTTCCTCCGTTGCCGCCAGTGTTCCTCCTCGAGAGCGCCAGGAGGCGCTCGGTGAGTGGGGGGGTACTGTCATGTTTTGTCATATATTGTCTTGTCATTATGCTTTCCCTTCTGTTCGTTTCCCCCTGCTGGTCTTATTAGGTTCGTTCCTTTTTCTATCCCTCTCTCTCCCCCTCCCTCTCTCTCTTCTCTCTATCGTTCCGTTCCTGCTCCCAGCTGTTCCTATTCCCCTAATCAATCATTTAGTCTTCCCACACCTGTTCCCGATCCTTTTCCCTGATTAGAGTCCCTATTTCTCTCCTTGTTTTCCGTTCCTGCCCTGTCGGATCCTTATCTATTGTTCACCGTGCTGTGTTTGTGTATCGCCCTGTCGTGTCGTGTTTCCCTCAGATGCTGCGTGGTGAGCAGGTGTCTGAGTCTGCTACGTTCAAGTGCCTTCCCGAGGCAACCTGCTGTTCAAGATCGAGTCTCCAGTCGGTTCTCGTCATTACGAGTGGAAGTTGTGTTTTTTGATTGTATTTTACTTTACTGGATTAAAGACTCTGTTTTCGCCAAGTCGCTTTTGGGTCCTCATTCACCTGCATGACACAGATGGGTACAGTTGGAGATTTACTTAACAGTATATGGGGCAGATGGGTACAGTTGAATGAATCCTAATAAAACTTCAAATGTAGAGAACACACAGAATAGTTTTTAACTAACTTTATTTAATAAGATTGAGTGACAATTTCCAGTTTTAAATCAACATGTCAATAAATAACACATTGACATTTTACATGTAATTGTTTTTGTATTTAAGTTAGTAAAGTATATCATTGGTCTTCCCCATCATATGTTTTTTGGTGTTTTCCTTTGGTCTCAGCAATATAATGAAACATTTAGGAAGAAAGATACAAAATAGCATTCCATAACTAGAGGCCAGAATAGCAAATATCTCCACAGCTACAGTGAACTTCCCAGGAGAGCTGACATAAGCTGGGATAAAGGTGATCCAGACTGCACAGAATATGAGCATGCTGAAGGTGATGAATTTGGCCTCATTGAAGTTATCAGGCAGCTTTCGAGCCAAAAAAGCCAGCACAAAGCACAAGAGAGCCAGCAGTCCTATATACCCCAACACAGCCCAGAAACCAATAGCTGAACCCACATCACACTCTAGAATGACCTTTTCCTTATACGTCTTCATGTTCTTGTAGGGGAAAGGAGGGGAGACTGTTAACCAAAGTACACAGATCAGGACCTGTATGAGAGTGAAAGCCAGAACACTGAGTCTCTGCTGTGTAGGACCAAACCATTTCATGACATTACTGGCTGGAAGTGTAGCCCTGAAGGCCATCAACACCACTATTGTTTTCCCCAGAACACAAGAGATGCAGAGGACGAAGGTGATCCCAAACGCTGTGTGGCGCAGCATACAGGACCACTCAGAGGGCCGGCCAATGAAAGTAAGAGAACACAGAAAACACAGAGTCAAGGAGAAGAGCAGCAGGAAGCTCAGCTCGGAGTTGTTGGCCCTGACGATGGGGGTGTCTTGGAATTGGAAGAAAATTGTTGCTATAATAATAGTTAAACAAACGCCAATCAAACAAAACAGAAGTAAAATGACCCCCATTAGCTCAGTGTAGGACAGGAATTCAATCTCTTTCATGACACATCTATCCCCTCTCCCATTGGACCAGTATTGGAACGGGCACTTCATGCACTTGGCTGAATCTGTTTAGAGAAAGAAAATCCCCCCCCAGAAAAAAGCCACAGTGTTAATGATTCAGGAAAGCATGCAGAACATTTGACAAAGTATATACTGTGTTGGTTCTACGCATTTTCAGTTAAGAGGTTTAAGGGATTTGTGAAGGCCAGCACACGTTAGAATAGAACGCGATGTCCAGTATTTAATACAAGCATGTATTCACCTCACCAACTGTTGTTTTTGATGGCCGAGTGTAATTTACCTGTAGTGTTGCTGATCTCGCCGCCTGAACATGGGACACAGTCATAACAGCATACAGGTTTTCCTTTCTGTACAGCCTTACGAGTGCCTGGGGGACAGCTCTCACTGCACACTGACACAGGTACCTGGAACACACACCAACAGACTCACATAGGGGACCAAGGAGAGTTTGAGTATTCATGTTCACTCAACATATCTAAGCTGTTAATTATAAATCACCAATGTTTGTGCACTGTAGAGTGTGTGATTTGACTTGTCTCAATACTGTACCTACCAACAGGGGCTGAGAGGCTGAGGTTAAGTGTAATTGTTGTGTTAAAGAATACCATGCAGGATAGCATACTGACTTCCCAGCCAGAGATATGAGAACAAGACAATATGTACATGTACCGTCTCACTATTTCCTCCCCATACAATGCTAACGTTGTTCATAGTGAACTGGTGGTCTCCAGTCAAAGACGAGCCATAGAAACCGACTGTGGCCACTTCCATGGTTCCCGATGTGGCACTTTGTAAATTAACAAGTTCATATCTGGCTGGGGAATCTCCATTGCTGTCAAAAAAGACTCTCTCGTCCTCTCCCGTTGTGAAATTGACAGACTGTAGATAGTGCAACAGCTAGAGAGGAGAAATGGTCAAGATAGAAAATGTGTTTTCTATGTAGCTTTGCATCATCATTCTGTTATTATCAGTCTACAGTGAAGTAATTTATTTTACTTGAACTGATTTGAAAAAGACAAAAATCACTTTTTTAGAGGTACATTCTTGCTCACCTGCCATGGCTGGATGCGTGTAGGTTGAGCACAGCTCCCATTAGAGAAGGGGCCCTGGCTCTCCTCACATGTCAAGAGGTTGTGGAGGGCGTGAGCTACAGCGTACACAGACTTATACACGTTATTAGTGAATGTCAGCTTGGACACATCTGTGAATGTGTTCTGCACACCTCTTAAACTCTCCGAGCCGTTGCATGGCTTCCTCTTAGGTGCTGTAGTCACATTGAGAGAGCAGTCAAACACAATCTCCCAGAAATCCCTGAGAAACATGCTGTTGGGGAAGTGAGAGGGGTGGACATCCCTCAGATGCTTTCCAAGCCCAGGGATGTGAGCCCTGGTCACCGTGAAACCTATGGCGCCCACAAGGGCGCTGTGACCCTCTATGGCAGTGAGAGAAGGGTCTGTGATCCAGGCATCACTGCCGATCCACTGCAGTCCTGTGATATTGTGCCTGTAGAGCTCACTCACCAGAACCTTGATCTCCCTGTGGGTCATGAAGGCCATGATGACCTTTGAACTGGACTGTTTAATAATCTCCACTATCCTGAGAAGCTCATGGCGCGGACCTGTCTGCTCAAATGCCTCAGAGTATTCTATACACACTCCCTCCTCCTGTGCAGATATCATAAAGGTGGCTAGGCCTCTATTCCCATAGTCATTATCACTGCTTATAGCCCCCACCCAGCTCCAGCCAAAGTGTTTGACCAGCTTTGCCAGGGCTCTGCTCTGGTAGAAGTCACTGGGGATGGTTCTGAAGAAGGAGGGGAACTCCTTTCTGTTACTCAGACAAGCACAGGTGGCAAAGTGGCTGATCTGTGTGTGAAATAACAGCATTTTATTGGAAACTTGACATAACATACTGTACAGTAGTTTTGACACCATGAGCTATGTTTTGTTATCTTAAAAGACATTGATCCACAAAAATAAGACCTTTTGTATAGTGACAGTATAAAATAATATATTATATTGTATGAGTGCATAGAAAAGTGAATAGAACATCTTACTACTGGTATACGAAACCTTCCGATGATTCGGGCCAATCCAATTGTTGGTGTCGAGGCAGAGTGGCCTATGACAGCCTGAGCCATGTCTGTCTTGGTGCAGTTCCCTTCATCGATAAATCTCTCCTGGCCACTGGCTAAAGCCAAACCAGACTTCAGGATGTTGTCGTATCCACACGCATTGTAGATATTGTAGCCCAGAGTATGGTTTGGGAGAATTGCCGGATTTCGATTGATTTCTTCAATTGCAAATATAAGTGTTTGTGCAAATTGGAATTCTCTGAAATTCATACTGAAGAGAGATAAATATATATATATATATATATGTAAAAGACCTGCCATTAAAGAAGGCTAAATATATCTCACCAGTCTTACACACAACCCAAAACCCTACGAGGTGAACCTCAGATGGACATGAGATTAAAAGCCTAGGATATGAACCGTAGATGGACAGTGGATTAAAACCCTAAGAGATAAACATCAGATGGACAGTGGATTAAAACCCTAAGAGATTAACATCAGATGGACAGTGGATTAAAACCCTAAGAGATTAACATCAGATGGACAGTGGATTAAAACCCTAAGAGATAAACATCAGATGAACAGTGAAATTAAAATCCTAAGAGATTAACCTCAGATGGACAGTAGATTAAAAAATAACTCATAACATTGAAAACAGTGAAAGTCTCATATTTGAAAAAACTGAGAGAGGATACTCACTTCTTACACCTTGGTGGGTCTGGTAAACTCTGGAAGTTGGGTACCCTGCCGTCGTACTCCGTCTGGAAGGTGAAGATGCCTCCGATGACAAGGTCCCCGTCCTTGGCCAGTTCTGGCAGCTCTGCCCTGCCCTGCAGCCTGCACACAGGTTCTCCCTCCCCTATCAGCAACAGTAGCACCAACAGGACAAGCTCCAGCAGTGGCATGGCTCCTGGCTCCATAGTGCAGTCTAGAGCTAGGTCTGGCTCTGTAGTGCAGTCTAGAGCAATGGCTAGCTCTGTGGCTCTGAGGCCCCTCACAGCTCCTCTCTTTATACTCTCAGAACCCTGTGTCTGTCTCAGAGCCTTACCACAGAGTCCCTGTCTGTCGGTGCTCCAGTCCCTGCTCCTGTCCCCGTCCACATGCTGTCCACACCCCCTTCAACCCGGCATGTAGGAGGTGTGACAGGTCTCTGAGGTATCGAGAGGATGACGTAGGGGTCTTAAGAGAGCATAGGAGAGCACGCCTGGTGCAGGCAACCCAAGTCCTTACAGTGAGGACGCATGCGCCCAGCATGATTTAGCCTGTAGGTAGTGCCCTGCTGTTCAGAGTGTAACGTAACACTTTCAACATGTGGCACATTATGTACTGTATCAGTGCACGTGGCTGCTCTTTGACTGCTTAAACTCTGTGGCGGCTACGTGTACAGAAATATATCAGTGGTTTAACTATTGACCTTACAACATAACTATTGACCTTACTACAGAACTATTGACCTTACTACAGAACTATTGACCTTACTACAGAACTATTGACCTTAAAACATAACTATTGACCTTACTACAGAACTATTGACCTTACTACAGAACTATTGACCTTACTACAGAACTATTGACCTTACTACAGAACTATTGACCTTATTACCAAACTATTGACCTTACTACAGAACTATTGACCTTATTACCAAACTATTGACCTTATTACCAAACTATTGACCTTATTACAGAACTATTGACCTTACTACAGAACTATTGACCTTAAAACATAACTATTGACCTTACTACAGAACTATTGACCTTACTACAGAACTATTGACCTTACTACAGAACTATTGACCTCATTACCAAACTATTGACCTTACTACAGAACTATTGACCTTACTACAGAACTATTGACCTTACTACAGAACTATTGACCTTACTACAGAACTATTGACCTTACAACCTCTCTCATCATCACCCAGTGCCTGGGCTTACCTCCGCTGTACCCGCACCCCACCATACCCCTGTCTGCGCATTATGCCCTGAATATATTCTACCATGCCCAGAAACCTGCTCCTCTTATCCTCTGCCCCCAACGCTCTAGGCGACCAGTTTTGATAGCCTTTAGCCGCACCCTCATACTACTCCTTCTCTGTTCCGCGGGTGATGTGGAGGTAAACCCAGGCCCCGCATGTCCCCAGGTACCCTCATTTGTTGACTTCTGTGATCGAAAAAGTCTTGGTTTTATGCATGTCAACATCAGAAGCGTCCTCCCTAAGTTTGTTTTACTCACTGCTTTAGCACACTCTGCTAACCCTGATGTCCTTGCCGTGTCTGAATCCTGGCTCAGGAAGGCCACCAAAAATTCAGAGATTTCCATACCCAACTATAACATCTTCCGTCAAGATAGAACTGCCAAAGGGGGCGGAGTCGCAGTCTACTGCAGAGATAGCCTGCAAAGTAATGTCATACTTTCCAGGTCCATACCCAAACAGTTTGAACTACTAATTTTGAAAATTACTCTCTCCAGAAACAAGTCTCTCACTGTTGCCGCCTGCTACCGACCCCCCTCAGCTCCCAGCTGTGCCCTGGACACCATTTGTGAATTGATCGCCCCCCATCTAGCTTCAGATTTCGTTCTGTTAGGTGACCTAAACTGGGATATGCTTAACACCCCGGCAGTCCTACAATCTAAGCTAGATGCCCTCAATCTCACTCAAATCATCAAGGAACCCACCAGGTACAACCCTAACTCTGTAAACAAGGGCACCCTCATAGACGTCATCCTGACCAACTGGCCCTCCAAATATACCTCTGCTGTCTTCAACCAGGATCTCAGCGATCACTGCCTCATCGCCTGTATCCGCCACGGAGCCGCAATCAAACAACCACCCATCATCACTGTCAAACGCTCCCTAAAACACTTCTGTGAGCAGGCCTTTCTAATCGACCTGGCCCGGGTATCCTGGAAGGACATTCACCTCATCCCGTCAGTTGAGGATGCATGGTCATTCTTTAAAAGTAACTTCCTCACCATTTTAGATAAGCATGCTCCGTTCAAAAAATGCAGAACCAAGAACAGATACAGCCCTTGGTTCACTCCAGACCTGACTGCCCTCGACCAGCATAAAAACATCCTGTGGCGGACTGCAATAGCACTGAATAGCCCCCGTGATATGCAACTGTTCAGGGAAGTCAGGAACCAATACACGCAGTCAGTCAGGAAAGCTAAGGCCAGCTTCTTCAGGCAGAAGTTTGCATCCTGTAGCTCCAACTCCAAAAAGTTCTGGGACACTGTGAAGTCCATGGAGAACAAGAGCACCTCCTCCCAGCTGCCCACTGCACTGAGGCTAGGAAACATGGTCTCCACCGATAAATCCATGATTATCGAAAACTTCAATACGCACTTCTCAACGGCTGGCCATGCCTTCCGCCTGGCTACTCCAACCTCGGCCAACAGCTCCGCCCCCCGTAGCTCCTCACCCAAGCCTCTCCAGGTTCTCCTTTACCCAAATCCAGTTAGCAGATGTTCTGAAAGAGCTGCAAAATCTGGACCCGCTATTTCTGAAACTATCTGCCGCCATTGTCGCAACCCCTATTACCAGCCTGTTCAACCTCTCTTTCATATCGTCTGAGATCCCAAAGGATTGGAAAGCTGCCGCAGTCATCCCCCTCTTCAAAGGGGGAGACACCCTGGACCCAAACTGTTACAGACCTGTATCCATCCTGCCCTGCCTATCTAAGGTCTTCGAAAGCCAAGTCAACAATCCCACCATACCTTCTCCGCTGTGCAATCTGGTTTCCGAGCCAGTCACGGGTGCACCTCAGCCACACTCAAGGTACTAAACGATATCATAACCGCCATCGATAAAAGACAGTACTGTGCAGCCGTCTTCATCGACCTCGCCAAGGCTTTCGACTCTGTCAATCACCATATTCTTATCGGCAGACTCAACAGCCTCGGTTTTTCGGATGACGGATGATCAATGATGTTGCTCTTGCTGCGGGCGATTCCCTGATCCACCTCTACGCAGACGACACCATTCTATATACTTTCGGCCCGTCATTGGACACTGTGCTATCTAACCTCCAAACGAGCTTCAATGCCATACAGCACTCCTTCCGTGGCCTCCAACTGCTCTTAAACGCGAGTAAAACCAAATGCATGCTTTTCAACCGATCGCTGCCTGCACCCGCATGCCCGACTAGCATCACCACCCTGGATGGTTCCGACCTTGAATATGTGGACATCTATAAGTACCTAGGTGTCTGGCTAGACTGCAAACTCTCCTTCCAGACCCACATCAAACATCTCCAATCGAAAATCAAATCAAGAGTCGGCTTTCTATTCCGCAACAAAGCCTCTTTCACTCACGCTGCCAAGCTTACCCTAGTAAAACTGACTATCCTACCGATCCTCGACTTCGGCGATGTCATCTACAAAATGGCTTCCAACACTCTACTCAGCAAACTGGATGCAGTCTATCACAGTGCCATCCGTTTAGTCACTAAAGCACCTTATACCACCCACCACTGCGACTTGTATGCTCTAGTCGGCTGGCCCTCACTACATATTCGTCGCCAGACCCACTGGCTCCAGGTCATCTACAAGTCCATGCTAGGTAAAGCTCCGCCTTATCTCAGTTCACTGGTCACGATGGCAACACCCATCCGTAGCACGCGCTCCAGCAGGTGTATCTCACTGATCATCCCTAAAGTCAACACATCATTTGGCCGCCTTTCGTTCCAGTACTCTGCTGCCTGTGACTGGAACGAATTGCAAAAATCGCTGAAGTTGGAGACTTTTATCTCCCTCTCCAACTTCAAACATCAGCTATCCGAGCAGCTAACCGATCGCTGCAGCTGTACATAGTCTATAGGAAAATAGCCCACCCATTTTCACCTACCTCATTCCCATACTGTTTTTTATACTGTTTTTATTTATTTATTTTTCTGCTCTTTTGCACACCAATATCTCTACCTGTACATGACCATCTGATCATTTATCACTCCAGTGTTAATCTGCAAAACTGTATTATTCGCCTACCTCCTCATGCCTTTTGCACACATTGTATATAGACTGCCCATTTTTTTCTACTGTGTTATTGACTTGTTAATTGTTTATTCCATGTGTAACTCTGTGTTGTCTGTTCACACTGCTATGCTTTATCTTGGCCAGGTCGCAGTTGCAAATGAGAACTTGTTCTCAACTAGCCTACCTGGTTAAATAAAGGTGAAATAAAATAAATAAATAAAAATTCTGGAACAAAATCCTCATCGTCTAAACCATGGGTCAAATTACCACTCTCCGCATAATCGAGTAGGACGTGCTGTATCAGGAATATGTCACCCACGATAAGACAGCTCAGACGAACAGCTTCCATGTGAAACCCCACCCTTTCCCCGAAAACACATCACTTAGCAAGAGCCAGACACACCTTCACTTCTATGAACAAAAACAGGGGTGACAGGACAGGGAGGGTTACTTCATTCGAGAGATGGCCCCCGGAATTCTGTTAATTCCAATTCTCCTCTCGAACACTGTTTATTTGTTCGACAGTGAAATATGTATCTTACCCCCCCCGCAGTGCGATATGAATCCGGGTGGCCCACGGGACTGGATTGAGTGTCTTCACCTGTAGTTCACCTGTAGTGCATAAACTCTTGGACATACAGGTTTGGTTAATAAAACAGTTTCTTATTTGTCAAACCAATTAATTTCTAGAACACTATTTACCCATCCCCCTTTTGTTACCTGGCTCTGCCCGGGTAACAACCTTGCCTTATTCTTATACAATGACTTAGATAAGATTTAGTGGATTATCCTTATGTCTGAAATTCCATTTAGGAGTTTCCCTTTCATTGTCCACATGTCCAATTCTCACTTTTGTCTCCACTCAGTAACTTATCTACCCACTATGTTATCTTTGCTCGTCCTGCCCCCCCCCCTCTAACTTCTCTGCTCTCCAACCTTCAAGGTCTCTGCAGTGCGGGGGAGGGCTCCTCTGTATGTTTCTCATGTTTTCCAAATTTGAACTTCATGGGAACTACAAACCCATGGACCCTCTTTTAGAAAAAAAAACATGTCTATGAGCGGCTTTTCTCCAAATTCCTTAATCAATCTATCTTAATCCTAACAATAATCCTAACTCCTCATAGATGTCCTATATTCCTGTTAAATATAATACTATTTAAAAACTTATAATCTAATAAATGCTAACCATATTAAAAATGCTTCCTACACTAACAAGCCCTCTCCTTGGGGACCCTCAGTATTCTATCTGACAATAACATGGATTTAATGTGTTGCAAAGTGTGGAATAAAACTTTGGTCCTGTAAAACAGAGTAAAGCAGAACAAAGCATTCTTATAACCCATCTGGTCCTCTCAGCTATTCTTATCCAGCACCAGGTGGGCACCATGCCACCCTTCACGACAGGGAGAACAAACATCCATGGGTCATCCTCCCCTGAAAGCATGCTTCACCTCAGCCTCTCCAACTGGAGCATCAAGCAAATCATGCCTGAAGCATTCACCACATCTGTAACAGACTTCTTAAAACACAGTATCATGCAAGCAGCACATCACATCAATAACAAATAATACAAGAATTAGGGTCAGAAATCCAGTATCCACCATACCAGTATACTTACCAAACCAGGCTCCCAACCTCTGGTTTTGGCAGTACCTTAATAGAAAACACACCCACCGTGTCTGTCCCGGTCCTTTGTAGTCCGGGGTGTAAGTGTCTGCATCAGAGAGCTTAATAGTTTTGATGGTTAGTAGGATTTCATCACCTTTACAAAGTTCAACAGTGCTCCCAGGTTTCCCCCATATCATGGAAATCCTATCCACCTTTGTGGTATTCCCTATGCTATAAGGATATCCTCTTCTCCAATCCCAGAACTGTCCCAAGTTGGTTATCATGTAATCCCCCTATTTATTCTCAATGATAAATATGACTTTCTCTCTGTTACAATACCAAATCCCTAATAGCCTATTAAAAAAAAACTTCACAGCAATGTTATAAAACAGAATCCTGAACCACTTTCTCATTTGCGGTTCAAACAGTAATTCTAAGCTCTCAAACAAAACTGCTTCATTTCTAATGAATTTACCTTAAAACTAGTAACTCAATATGACCCCATTCATTATACAAATGATTCTCCCCCGAGGCTGATCAGACCTCGGGAGCCAGCCATGATAAGGTCAAAAGGTCATACCATATTAGACATAAAGATCCCTTTATCCTTACAATAGAAATAGTCACCTGTGTGAGTGTGCCTCTAAAACCTAATGATAATTCCCCTTTGACTCAAATCAATAATCAGAAGTTTTAAACATCGTCTACGGATATGTTTACTTAAATGACCATGCTACCTTTAGATACAATTAACCCGATAACATTATTATCCAATGCATTACTTTTTCTCTCTGCCGCAAATGTCGTACATTTCATAGTGTAAAGAATCCGTAATTTAATCCCCGATATTTAATAAATATGCATTCGCATTCTCTCATGGCTCCTTTAATTTACTTATCTTGGGTAAGTATCTAAAACCGCCAGAACACACTGTTCAAGTTTAATCAACCCCTAAAATTGACCATAACCAATAAACAAAAACAAAAAACACTTTTATCTCAACTTCTGAAAGGTTACTCGAAACCCCGATACACACACTAACAGCCATTCATTTTGCTCCGTTATTCCCAGTCCCTGGTGACAAAAGTGTCTCGCTAGTGACGTCATCATCAAGCGCTCAACCTGCCAATTCGTAGCGACTTCAAATGAATTTGTAAATAATTCTTGTTCAATTAACCAAACCTAATTTATCACATCTGTTCAAATCCTGAATTATAATTTAACACCCCACCCAACATCTCTAAATTCGCTAATTTTATAAAAGCTTTTCGATGGGCATAAATTATAATTGTCTCTTTGTTATCATTTAGAATCCATTTTGCTCTAAATACCTGTCTCATCTTTGACTTAGTATTTTAATTACAACTCTATTCCCAATACGTTATTCACTTGTGTGATTACAAACTCAGACCAGCATCAGTGAGTGCACGCCTTAAAAATGCCTTGTCTCTGGGAACGTGGAAATCCCCTTAACTCAAATGTTTACTACAAAAACAAAACCTAATAATTATGATAATCCCCTCACATCGTTTGTTTTAAATCCCTTGAGGTATCATGTAACTTATTTTTCTATCTTCGAATTGTCGTCCCACAATATATATATATATATATATATATATATATTTTTTTTTTCCACTGTCATATACTCAAACCACTGTGATTACCGTGCACTATCCCTTTAAAATATGGCATTTTATTTGTTCCCCGCAATGAGGACGGAATTCAGATCATTTTTAGAATACGTTACTTTTTGTTCAAATTCACTGGCGTTACCTTACCCAAAAATCAATATTCTGAAAAATAATCACAACTTTTTACGATTAAACTATTCTTACCTATTTTATAGTCCAAAGCGTTGCACTATATAGCCCCATTTGAGTGTCTAGCAATTCCGTTGCTTGGATATAGACACAAATCTGCCAGCCTTTGTAAAATATATATTCCCTATTCAGATTGAGTTCAGTTTTAAATTCTAATCATCAGAGTAAACCCAACCGAACTTCTCAATTTAATATACCCTAACATTTAACGTACCCTGTTTTTGTGCTAAACTTCTCATGTCAATTGATTCATAAATAGCCATAACGTCAGGGCAGGCTGGAATTGTATCGTATCTCTCCGTTATCCTCTCCATTTAACTTTAGGTAACTCTCTCTCTTCTATGATACATCTATTTAATTACGACTCCCATCTCAATAAATTATTCCACCAGATCATTTTTGGCGAAATTGCGTTTTACATCGAAATTGTCTCGCCATTATTTTTAATGACTTCTTTTATCAATTCTATCTAGAACACATAATATCCGTTCAGTTATATCTTTTGCAAACACTGGCGACCGTATTTTTCAGGCAAAACATGCAAATAGGTCAATTACGATCTAAAATCAATTTTAGTTAAACGGCTCGGCCGGGAACCGAAATTGGATTACCGTTGGTGAGAATGCTGCGCTCACCACTATACTACCAGCGCTCTGAATTTGACTGAGACTCTCCGCAAATATACCCATTTTTACAGTTATCTGTATTTGTTACTCCGACATCTAGACAACAGAAAATAGCCCCAATTTAACACCCAAAGTTTTCCCTCAGTTAGAATTCTCGTTTTCTGCGCGTCTCTTTCTCTTTTTTGCTTCCGAAAGCCAAACTCCGGCTATGTATAACCCCTGTTTATTCTGCTTTTCACATTATTACCACATTCCTTATGTATCTGTTTTATAAGGGATTCTAGCTTTTCTACATTTAGACGTCCGTCAAAACCATACCTTTTTCCCCATTTAGGACAGAAATCTACATTCCTTCTATCTTTTTGTTTCATATAACGGTAATCTTCCGTCTCTTCAGAAAGCAGTTTAGAAGGGTTACTACCCATAAATAATAAATAAATTCCTGCCCCTCCTAATAATTCCAATCTTCAACCCTTTATGTTAATTTCTCTTTATTGGAATCCTTATCTACTTACGCCTAGTAATTCCAATATTTAACACCTTATGGTTAATATCTCTTTTATTGGGATCCTCATCTACTAAAGTCTGACATTAAGTCTCACCCGTATACAATACATTACTGTTCCTTTAGGACTTTTGCTAAGATTGTCGCTCCAAATCAGCCTACTTGTAGGGTTGACCAAAGACAAATAGACCGAGTCTCAAGAGTCTCCGTCCACTCGTTGTTCAATCTGATACTAGTTTTCACCCGTATACAGTGATCACTGTTCCTATAGGACTTTGAACTTAAAATATCGCCCCAAATGTAGCTTAATCTGTAGAGTTGATTGAAAATGACCAACGGAAAAGCAACTCAATTGTTCCCCATAATCTAAATAAGGACCACCAACCTGCAGTGTCTATTACCAAGATCTATATATCTATGGGGTCACTTGTTCCGTCTCTCCACTGGATACATTGTTCAATCTGACATTTAACTCACCCGTATACAGTAATCATCGTTCCTATAGGACTTTTAACTTAAACTATGTCGCTCCAAACATAGCCTACTTGTAAAGTTGACCGAAAACAAATGGACCGAGGCCAGTCCCAAAACCAATCCTGCAGTGTCTATTCTTGAAAGCTGATGGCATAAAATCACCTGTTCCGTTTCTTCCCACGGAACCTCAACCACACGATCACTTTTCACTATCAAGAACACCGACTACTAAAAGCCGGGAAAGACCCAAGGTCCATTCATCGCTCAATCTGACATTAGTTTTCACCCGTATACAGTGATCACTGTAGGACTATACAGTAATCCCTGTTCTCTATAGGACTTTGAACTACAATGTCGCTCCAAGCATAGCCTATTTGTAGAGTTGACTTTTAAACTGAGAACAACTTAAATCCACTCTATGATAATTTAAATCATTCCCCCTTAATCAAGAATAAAAAATACTGACCTTATCGCCGACTGGGAAAGCAATGTTCGTTGTATCTAGTCACTCTCTCTGTCCTCTGTGATAATACGCAGGCCTGTTTCAATTTTAACCTCAATTCAGAGGTCAGGTCTTTAGTAAAACGAGTCAAACTCGTCCGTGCACGATTTTCCAGCTTACTACCTCCAGGCACAGAGAGAGATGTTTAGATTCGGTTCGAAGCACCAAATTGATAGAGGAATTCTTAATCCCTTTATGTTTTGTTGCCAAAACCAATTCAATTTACACTCATTTCTAATTCATAATAATTTGTAAGTTTATCATTTGCATGAATTAGCAAGAGACCAGTCTTAAAAACAAGTTCAGCATTTATTCTTGATGAGTACTGACCCAAAATACAAAGAACATTATATTTTAAAGAAAGAAGACATAAAATGACGTCATCAGTTTCACACCCTCTCCCAGCCTTACAATGGCATAGTATTCGGTCCTGGAGATAATTTCACTCCCCTCATAAACTACATTCCAACCTGTCTAAAGGATATACTTCTCTCCACTAATGGAATCCAACCAAAACATTCTTATCTGTTTGAAAAACTATCTTATCCCTCCTTCTTAAACTTTCCCAGGAGACACAGGCACAATTCATTTCTGCTTACATTTTCAGTAACAGTACAATTAAGAACCCATACTTTTCAAATCATAACATAATAGTATTAGCATAAATGGTTCTAATCATTAATGTATACATAATTGATCATCTAAACTATATTTTCCTCTATCAGGGAAGCAGGGTGATCCGGGTGGAGACGGCGAAACGGCGAAACACCTGTAGCAATGAATGAAGGATCTAGGATGTCCTCCACCGGTACCCAGAATCTCTCCTCTGGGCAGTACCCCTCTCCACAATGTACTGAAGGCCCCTCGCCCGACACCTTGAGTCCATGATGGCTCGTACGGTATACATCGGGACCCCCTCGATATCTAGAGGCTGCGGAGGAACCTCCCGCACCTCAGACTGCTGGAGCAGGCCAGCCACCACCAGCCTGAAAAGAGACACATGGAACGAGGGGTTAATACGATAATCAGGGGTGAGTCGTAACCTATAACAAACCTTGTTCAGTCTCCTCCTTGTTCACTCTCCTTTAAATGGCCCCACAAACCACGGACCCAGCTTCCGGCAGGGCAGGAGAAGGAGCAGGTTTCGGGTCGAGAGCCAGACCCAATCCCCCGGTGCATACACCGGGGCCTCACTGCGGTGGCGGTCGGCACTCGCCTATCACACTGAAACGGTGATAGGTTGGTAGAGGAGTGGCGGAGGGAGTTTTGTGTCATCTCCGCCCAGGGGATGTAAACCGCCCACTCCCCCGGCCGGTCCTGGCAATAGGACCAGAGAAACCTACCCACATCCTGGTTGACTCTTTTCACTTGCCTGTTACTCTCGGGGTGGAACCCTGAGCTAAGGTTGACCGAGACCCCCAGGCGTTCCATAAACGCCCTCCAGACTCTAGACGTGAATTGGGTACCCAGATCAGAAACTATATCCTCAGGCACCCCGTAGTGCCAGAATACATGGGTGAACAGGGCCTCCGCAGTTTGTAGAGCCGTAGGGAGACCGGGCAAAGGAAGGAGACGGCAGGACATAGAAAACCAATCCACAACGACCAGGATCGTGGTGTTACCCCGCGACGGGGAAGATCCGTCACGAAATCCACCGATAGTTGTGACCACGGTCGTTGTGAAATAGGAAGGGGTTGTAATTTCTCTCTGGGCAGGTGCCTGGCACAGTGGGCATACCGAACAGGAGGAAACATAAACCCTCACGTCCTTAGCTAAAGTGGGCCACCAGTACTTCGCAGCGAGGCAGCGCACCGTCCGACCGATGCCAAGATGACCAGAGGAGGGTGACGTGTGAGCCCAACAGATCAAACGATCGCGGACATCAAACGGAACGTACAGACGCCCAGCGGGACGCCCAGTGGGATCCGTGGACCGCTCCTCTGTATCATACAGCCGGGACAGTGCATCTGTCTTAACATTCTTTGAACCTGGTTTGTAGGAAAGGGTGAAAACAAAACCGGTGAAAAACATGGCCCACCTTGCCTGGCGAGGGTTCATTCTCCTCGCTGCCCGGATGTACTCCAGATTGCGGTGGTCAGTCCAAATGAGGAAAGGGTGCTTAGCCCCCTCAAGCCAATGCATCCACGCCTTCAGAGCCTTGACCACAGCCAGCAGTTCCCGGTCCCCCACATCATAGTCTGAGCTATTTCGAAAAGAAAGCACAGGGGCGGAGCTTCAGTGACGTACCCGAGCGCTGAGACAGCACAGCTCCTATCCCAGCCTCAGATGAGGTAAACAGAGCCTTCAGGTGACCAAAAGCCCTGTCCGCCCCAGCTGACCACTGCAGTCGCACCGGTCCCCCCTTCAGCAAGGAGGTAATGGGAGCCGCTACCTGACCAAAACCCCAGATAAACCTCTGGTAGCAGTTGGCAAACCCTAAGAACCACTGCACCTCCTTTACCGTGGTTGGAGTCGGCCAATTACGCACGGCTGAAATACCGTAATTTTCCATCTCCACACCTGACGCAGAAAAGCGGTACCCTAGGAAGGAGACGGACTGTTGGAAGAACAGACATTTTTCCACCTTGACGTATAGGTCATGTTCCAACAGTCGACCAAGCACCCTGTGCACAAGGGACACATGCTCGGCGCGAGTAGTGGAGTAAATTAGAATGTCATCTATATACACCACTACACCCTGTCCGTGCACGTCCCTGAAAATCTCATCCACAAAGGATTGGACTGATGGAGCATTCATTAACCCATACGGCATGACGAGGTACTCATAGTGCCCAGAAGTGGTACTAAATGCCGTCTTCCACTCATCACCCCCCGGATATGCACCCGGTTGTAAGCTCTCCTAATTTCCAATTTTGTGAAGAAGCGCGCCCCGTGCAATGACTCCATCATACTGGCGATGAGAGGTAGCGGGGAACTGTATTTTACGGTAATCTGATTTAAACCTCGATAGTCAATACACGGGCGTAAACCTCCATCCTTCTTCTTCACAAAAAAGAAACTTGAGGAGACAGGTGAAGTGGAAGGCCGAATGTATCCCTGTCCCAGAGTTTTGGTAACATATGTTTCCATAGCCGCCGTCTCTTCCTGTGACAAAGGATACACGTGACTCCTGGGAAGTGCAGCGCCTACCAGATGTATTGCACAATCCCCCTGTCAATGGGGTGGTAATTGAGTCACCCTCTTTTTGCCAAATCGACATATTCGGGGGGAATGTGCTTGGTGGAAACCTGGTTTGGACTTTCCACCATAGTGGCACCTAAGGAAACACCTACACACCTCCCTGAACACTGACAGGACCATCCCTTGAGAGCCCTCTGTTGCCACGAAATAATAGGATCATGAGAAGCCAACCAGGGAAGGCCCAACACAACAGGATACGCAGGAGAGTCGATCAGGAAGAGACTAATTCTCTCCTCGTTACCCCCCTGCGTTGTCATAGCACCCCATAGGACGACTATCTAAGACATGTACAGGGAAGGGAAGGGAACATCAACAGGAATAATAGGGATCCCTTATCTAAGTGCCAAGGAGCGGTCAATAAAGTTCCCAGCTGCGCCTGAATCTACTGACGCCTTATGCTGGGAATGTGGGGAGAACTCAGGAAATTATATAAGTAACCACATGTGTGCAATAGGGGGCTCTGGGTGAGTTGTGTGCCTACTCACCTGGGATGACCCACCAGTGCTCCGCCTGCTACCTCAACTTCCTGGAGAACCACCCCAGCACTGACCAGCAGTGTGCCCTCTGCAGCCACAGCTGGTGCAGGGAATGGTCCCCCCTCCGGCCCCCCTCATAGCAGCCCCTCCCAACTCCATCGGTGTTGGATCCAAGGTGCTGGGAAATGGAACGGAAGGACCCCGATCCGGACGTCTGCGGGAGGCCAACAGGTTATCCAGCCGGACAGACAAGTTCAGAGCAGGCCCATAATTCACAGCGCCTTCAGTTTAAAACATAATAAAAACGTAAAACACATAGTTACGTTCTAGCTGTGGGTCCAGTTCTGACAGTATGTGTAGGCCTATGTGAGGCGACCCTGAATCCCGAGTTTCGGCTCGATAGGTCATTCGGTGCCCGAGCAAGACCTTAACTGGTGCTGAAAATCCACTTTTTTCCATGCCTTGCTACGGGGTCCTTGAATGAGCTATCGGACAGAAACGTTGGGGTCCGTCTCTATGGGCCGAGCTGGTTTCAATGCACCTAGTCTTGCGACTCTGGGACTTTTCTAAACGTCGCCATTTACGTAATGGTCAAAATTAATTGAAGTCATTGCAAATGTACGAGGCTGTTTCTCGGTCCGAGAACCTACTACAGCTACATAACTCACCACGTACTATCGACCTGAGGTCTAGAACAGGTTTCTAAAGTTTCAGAACTGTAGGTCTGACGGTTCTTTTTTAGTTCGAACAAAGGTAACTATTACAGGCACTGTCTGTGTCTACGCTCCACACTCTGTCCCTCTGTCCTAGCTGTGTGTGTGTGATTTTTTTCTTGGAAATGTTATGGGAGACATGACTGATTTACAGTTCATGGGGGTTGCCTAATCACACATGAAGTTTTGAAAATATCTGACCTTTGTAACCCTTTGAAACAGCCCCTATGACACCATTATGGCTGCGATCCCCTTATTAAGGCACTTCCGGTTGGCAGAGGAAGCTATAAGTAAACACATATCCTCATTGGGGTATGCCTTTAGAGAAGTGTTTACCTTAAGAACTGAACAATTTACACAGGGTTGAATGCACAATTTATCACAAACTGCTGGTTGGGTAAGGAAAACACTTTTAGGGTGATTTCAACCACTTCCGGAAGCTCCAGGAAGCTTAGAATCGACACAGGTAGACATCATAATGGCCTGAGGGATTGTCATCGAAGACAGGTTCATATCCCACATAGGCTTCAGTTTGAATTTAGGGGTGCAGGCAATGTATTCCTATGGGGAGAGAAGTCATTGAAAACGGTTTGATGTAAACGCCTTCTTTTAACTGTTATGGGTTAATGCCACACGGTCAAGGTTATGCTTGTACAGATCGGGAGGACCTCGGGAATGTTCCTGAGGTCAAATTGTGCTTTTCACCCTAAAGGTTCTCCCACTGTCACCCAAAAGCAAATTAAATTTAGGGCCAGGCTTCATTTTGGGCCTACTTTTTTCACTGTCGTTGCACTCAGAGCAAGCTACGGTCAAGCGGGGCATCTTGTTGAACTCAGCACGGCCATGAGAATATGGAAATGCCATTGCAGGCTCTGTGTGTCTTTAAGCACCACACTTTGTCACTCCATCTTTGCTGTGTGTGTGTGTGTGTGTGTGTGTGTGTGTGAGAGCTTTTCTTTGACATCTGTTGGGAGAATTTTAATTTAGTTTTTTTTATTTTACTAGGCAAGTCAATTAAGAACAAATTCTTATTTTCAATGATGGCCTAGAAACAGTGGGGTAACTGCCTGTTCAGGGGCAGAACGACAGATTTGTACCTTGTCAGCTCAGGATTTGAACTTGCAACCTTCCATTTACTAGTCCAATGCTCTAACCACTAGGCCACCATGCCGCCCCAAATGACTGACTTACAGTTCATGGGGGTTGCCTAATCACGCATATGAAGTTTTGAAAAGATCTGACCTTTTTAACCCTTCGAAACAGCACCTATGACACCATTTAAAGGCACTTCGGGTTAACACAGGAAGCTGAAAGTGAACACATATCCTTGGGGTCGGCACTTATAGAATATTGAGCTTTAAGTCTTTACGTTATGAACTGACTTATTTATGGAGGGTTTAGTGAGTGTGTGTTATTTCAGAAAATCAAAGAAAGTCACAGAAATCTCGCAGAGCTCTGAAGCACACTTTAAAATGTAAGATGTATGAACACGCTGCAACTGGATCTGTAACTTGTTTTGAAAACTATTTTTTGAAAATCACCAATTTGACATTGTACGATTTCTCTTAAATGATGATAGATAAATGGCTGGTTCTTTTTTTATTGACACCGTTGGTTCATTTACTTTGATGTGAAGCGGAAAAATGATTGCTCTATTTTCATTTTTTACCTTTAAAAAAACTCAAAACCGTTGAGGCCTAGACGCCATCTTGTTCGGGGCCAACTGCCCATTATGCCAAACCTATGCTCACCAAGTTTTGTCTTCAAAATCTTTTACGTTTAGGAGATAAGGTCACGTCGTGATTGGTGACGTATGATTGGTGACGTATGCAATATGATTCCAGTCGCCCTCTTGTGGGATTTACCGGGAGAGCGGAAAAATGACCAAAATTTGAAAATGTTATAAAACGGGAACCGAATGTCCGAGAGAGTTCGTTTGATGACTTCCTCGAAGATCCGGCCCTACTGCACGGCCCGACGTCGTCCACAAATTTTACGTCTAGTAAGGGACCGTACATTTGCAATGTGGACTTTCTCACTAACCATATGGCAAATTTCAAAATGTTCCATTAAGGTATGTAAACTTCCGACTTCAACTGTACTTGGTATCCTTGCACTATACAATGGAGTGCGATGGAGCAGAATGTTCTGTTTTTCTTTTCAAAACTTGTTGAAGACTATTTTTACCCTGTACGCACGTGCAACTAACCCCAGGTAAGTTAAATTACACAGTAAACGAGAATCATTGCTTCAACCAAATGATTTTGGACTTTTTTCATTTGTATTTGCCCTGTGTAGTTTTAAATCAAATGTAAACACCAAATGTTTCCATTTCAACTTCAAATGACTTTAGAATAAATAGTGAATCATGCAAAGATGGCCAATATTTGACGGTATCTGTATATGATACTGTGTCCCTGGAAGACGTCATTTCCGGTCACAACTTGCAGGCTTGTTTTCAAATTGCTGTGCGTTTTGTTGCCAACCTATTTTGCTACCTGACAACTTTACGGGTTTCACTTTTTAATTACCGTTCATATATTTATTTTTTCCTCGACTTTTTCACTCCGGACGCTTTATCTGGACACGATTCGTCAGGACCTCCAACAGCCGAAGCTAAGTAGTAACATTAACATGATGCCTTCTAATTGCAGCCGCTGTGCTCGCCTTACGGCGAGGATAGCTGTACTGCAAGCCCAGCTTCAGACGCAATCGTTAGGCAAGGGTAATTTCAGTGTAGGAAAGGATGAAACAGCGTCTGTGCCACCAGTAAGTACAGATAGTAGTATAAATCCCCTGGCACAGTCCCCGCAGCCGGACAACTTTCTCACGGTTTCTGGAAGGAAATGCTGTAGGAACGCTCAACCGGTGTCGCTCATTCAGCAGACAGAAACTTTCAACCGGTTCTCCCCATTAAGCAGCGGGTCGGTGTCAGAGGCCGAGTCTTCTCTGGTCTCTACTCCTCCCGTTACGGGGTCTGAGACGCCGAAGCTTCCCACCATTAGCTCTGACAAATTGAAAACTCTAGTCATTGGCGACTCCATTACCCGCAGTATTAGACTTAAAGCGAATCATCCAGCGATCATACACTGTTTACCCGGGGCAGGGCTACCGACGTTAAGGCTAATCTGAAGATGGTGCTGGCTAAAGCTAAAACTGGCGAGTGTAGAGAGTATAGAGATATTGTTATCCACGTCGGCACCAACGATGTTAGGATGAAACAGTCAGAGATCACCAAGCGCAACATAGCTTCTGCGTGCATATCAGCTAGAAAGATGTGTCGGCATCGAGTAATTGTCTCTGGCCCCTCCCAGTTAGGGGGAGTGATGAGCTCTACAGCAGAGTCTCACAACTCAATCGCTGGTTGAAAACTGTTTTCTGCCCCTCCCAAAAGATAGAATTTGTAGATAATTGGCCCTCTTTCTGGGACTCGCCCACAAACAGGACCAAGCCTGACCTGCTGAGGAGTGACGGACTCCATCCTAGCTGGAGGGGTGCTCTCATCTTATCTGCCAACATAGACAGGGCTCTAACTCCTCTAGCTCCACAATGAAATAGGGTGCAGGCCAGGCAGCAGGCTATTAGCCAGCCTGCCAGCATAGTGGAGTCTGCCACTAGCATAGTTAGTGTAGTCAGCTCAGCTATCACCATTGAGACCGTGTCTGTGCCTCGACCTGGGTTGGGCAAAACTAAACATGGCGGTGTTCGCCTTAGCAATCTCACTAGGATAAAGACCACCTCCATTCCTGTCATTACTGAAAGAGATCATGATACCTCACATCTCAAAATAGGGCTACTTAATGTTAGATCCCTTACTTCAAAGGCAATTATAGTCAATGAACTAATCACTGATCATAATCTTGATGTGATTGGCCTGACTGAAACATGGCTTAAGCCTGATGAATTTACTGTGTTAAATGAGGCCTCACCTCCTGGCTACACTAGTGACCATATCCCCGTGCATCCCGCAAAGGCGGAGGTGTTGCTAACATTTACGATAGCAAATTTCAATTTACAAAAAAAAAAAATGACGTTTTCGTCTTTTGAGCTTCTAGTCATGAAATCTATGCAGCCTACTCAATCACTTTTTATAGCTACTGTTTACAGGCCTCCTGGGCCATATACAGCGTTTCTCACTGAGTTCCCTGAATTCCTATCAGACCTTGTAGTCATTGCAGATAATATTCTAATCTTTGGTGACTTTAATATTCACATGGAAAAGTCCACAGACCCACTCCAAAAGGCTTTTGGAGCCATCATCGACTCAGTGGGTTTTGTCCAACATGTCTCTGGACCCACTCACTCTCACAGTCATACGCTGACCTAGTTTTGTCCCATGGAATAAATGTTGTGGATCTTAATGTTTTTCCTCATAATCCTGGACTATCAGACCACCATTTTATTACGTTTGCAATTGCAACAAATAATCTGCTCAGACCCCAACCAAGGAACATCAAAAGTCGTGCTATAAATTCACAGACAACACAAAGATTCCTTGATGCCCTTCCAGACTCCCTCTGCCTACCCAAGGACGCCAGAGGACAAAAATCTGTTAACCACCTAACTGAGGATCTCAATTTAACCTTGCGCAATACCCTAGATGCAGTTGCACCCCTAAAAACTAAAAAAATGTCTCATAAGAAACTAGCTCCATGGTACACAGAAAATACCCGAGCTCTGAAGCAAGCTTCCAGAAAATTGGAACGGAAATGGCGCCACACCAAACTGGAAGTCTTCCGACTAGCTTGGAAGGATGGTACCGTGCAGTACCGAAGAGCCCTTACTGCTGCTCGATCGTCCTATTTTTCTAACTTAATTGAGGAAAATAAGAACAATCCGAAATTCCTTTTTGATACTGTGGCAAAGCTAACTAAAAAGCAGCATTCCCCAAGAGAGGATGACTTGCACTTTAGCAGTGATAAATTCATGAACTTCTTTGAGGAAAAGATTATGATTATTAGAAAGCAAATTACGGACTCCTCTTTAAACCTGCGTATTCCTCCAAACCTCAGTTGTCCTGAGTCTGCACAACTCTGCCAGGACCTAGGATCAAGAGAGACGCTCAAGTGTTTTAGTACTATATCTCTTGACACAATGATGAAAATAATCATGGCCTCTAAACCTTCAAGCTGTATACTGGACCCTATTCCAACTAAACTACTGAAAGAGCTGCTTCCTGTGCTTGGCCCTCCTATGTTGAACATAATAAACGGCTCTCTATCCACTGGATGTGTACCAAACTCACTAAAAGTGGCAGTAATAAAGCCTCTCTTGAAAAAGCCAAACCTTGACCCAGAAAATATAAAAACTATCGGCCTATATCGAATCTTCCATTCCTCTCAAAGATTTTAGAGAAGGCTGTTGCGCAGCAACTCACTGCCTTCCTGAAGACAAACAATGTATACGAAATGCTTCAGTCTGGTTTTAGACCCCATCATAGCACTGAGACGGCACTTGTGAAGGTGGTAAATGACATTTTGATGGCATCGGACCGAGGCTCTGCATCTGTCCTCGTGCTCCTAGACCTTAGTGCTGCTTTTGATACCATCGATCACCACATTCTTTTGGAGAGATTGGAAACCCAAATTGGTCTACACGGACATGTTCTGGCCTGGTTTAGGTCTTATCTGTCGGAAAGATATCAGTTTGTCTCTGTGAATGGTTTGTCCTCTGACAAATCAACTGTACATTTCGGTGTTCCTCAAGGTTCTGTTTTAGGACCACTATTGTTTTCACTATATATTTTACCTCTTGGGGATGTTATTCGAAAACATAATGTAAACTTTCACTGCTATGCGGATGACACACAGCTGTACATTTCAATGAAACATGGTGAAGCACCAAAATTGCCCTCGCTAGAAGCATGTGTTTCAGACATAAGGAAGTGGATGGCTGCAAACTTTCTACTATTAAACTCGGACAAAACAGAGATGCTTGTTCTAGGTCCCAAGAAACAAAGAGATCTTCTGTTGAATCTGACAATTAATCTTAATGGTTGTACAGTCGTCTCAAATAAAACTGTGAAGGACCTCGGCGTTACTCTGGACCCTGATCTCTCTTTTGAAGAACATATCAAGACCATTTCGAGGACAGCTTTTTTCCATCTACGTAACATTGCAAAAATCAGAAACTTTCTGTCCAAAAATGATGCAGAAAAATTAATCCATGCTTTTGTCACTTCTAGGTTAGACTACTGCAATGCTCTATTTTCCGGCTACCCGGATAAAGCACTAAATAAACTTCAGTTAGTGCTAAATACGGCTGCTAGAATCCTGACTAGAACCAAAAATTTGATCATATTACTCCAGTGCTAGCCTCTCTACACTGGCTTCCTGTCAAAGCAAGGGCTGATTTCAAGGTTTTACTGCTAACCTACAAAGCATTACATGGGCTTGCTCCTACCTACCTCTCTGATTTGGTCCTGCCGTACATACCTATACGTACGCTACGGTCACAAGACGCAGGCCTCCTAATTGTCCCTAGAATTTCTAAGCAAACAGCTGGAGGCAGGGCTTTCTCCTATAGAGCTCCATTTTTATGGAACGGTCTGCCTACCCATGTCAGAGACGCAAACTCGGTCTCAACCTTTAAGTCTTTACTGAAGACTCATCTCTTCAGTGGGTCATATGATTGAGTGTAGTCTGGCCCAGGAGTGGGAAGGTGAACGGAAAGGCTCTGGAGCAACGAACCGCCCTTGCTGTCTCTGCCTGGCCGGTTCCCCGTTTTCCACTGGGATTCTCTGCCTCTAACCCTGTTACGGGGGCTGAGTCACTGGCTTGCTGGGGCTCTCTCGTGCCGTCCCTGGGGGATGCGTCACCTGGGTGGGTTGATTCACTGTTGTGGTCGGCCTGTCTGGGTTCCCCCCACCCCTTGGGTTGTACCGTGTCGGAGATCTTTGTGGGCTATACTCGGCCTTGTCTCAGGATGGTAAGTTGGTGGTTGAAGATTTCCCTCTAGTGGTGTGGGGGCTGTGCTTTGGCAAAGTGGGTGGGGTTATATCCTTCCTGTTTGGCCCTGTCCGGGGTGTCCTCGGATGGGGCCACAGTGTCTCCTGACCCCTCCTGTCTCAGCCTCCAGTATTTATGCTGCAGTAGTTTATGTGTCGGGGGGCTAGGGTCAGTTTGTTTATCTGGAGTACTTCTCCTGTCCTATTCGGTGTCCTGTGTAAATCTAAGTGTGCATTCTCTAATTCTCTCCTTCTCTCTTTCTTTCTCTCTCTCGGAGGACCTGAGCCCTAGAACCATGCCCCAGGACTACCTGACATGATGACTCCTTGCTGTCCCCAGTCCACCTGGCCATGCTGCTGCTCCAGTTTCAACTGGCCTGGGCCCTAGGACCATGTCCCAGGACTACCTGACATGAGGACTCCTTGCTGTCCCCAGTCCACCTGGCCATGCTCCTGCTCCAGTTTCAACTGTTCTGCCTTACTATTATTCAACCATGCTGGTCATTTATGAACATTTGAACATCTTGGCCACGTTCTGTTATAATCTCCACCTGGCACAGCCAGAAGAGGACTGGCCACCCCACATATGCTCTCTCTAATTCTCTCTTTCTTTCTCTCTCTCGGAGGACCTGAGCCCTAGGACCGTGCCCCAGGACTACCTGACATGATGGCTCCTTGCTGTCCCCAGTCCATCTGACTGTGCTGCTGCTCCAGTTTCAACTGTTCTGCCTTATTATTATTTGACCATGCTGGTCATTTATGAACATTTGAACATCTTGGTCATGTTCTGTTATAATCTCTACCCGGCACAGCCAGAAGAGGACTGGCCACCCCACATAGCCCGGTTCCTCTCTAGGTTTCTTCCTAGGTTTTGGCCTTTCTAGGGAGTTTTTCCTAGCCACCGTGCTTTTACACCTGCATTGTTTGCTGTTTGGGGTTTTAGGCTGGGTTTCTGTACAGCACTTTGAGATATCAGCTGATGTACGAAGGGCTATATAAATAAATTTGATTTGATTTGAAATTTGATTTGATACTGTTATTGTTGTGTTAGAGGATGAGATGGGGGCTTTGAGGTGTTTCCTCCCCTGGGGCTGAACTCTGTGGTATTAGCAGCAGCTCCTCTGTACCTGTAGAGAGTCATCCTACTGTCTGTCTGTGTGTGTGTGTGCGTTTGTGTGTCTGTCTGTCTGTCTGTCTGTCTGTCTGTCTGTCTGTCTGTCTGTCTGTCTGTCTGTCTGTCTGTCTGTCTGTCTGTCTGTCTGTCTGTCTGTCTGTCTGTCTGTCTGTCTGTCTGTCTGTCTCTCTGTCTCTCTGTCTCTCTGTCTCTCTGTCTCTCTGTCTGCCTGTATTTGTTTGTCAAAAATCCTGCATGTCTGTCTGTTTGTCTTCCTGCCCTGTGATTTTACATATTAACATCTGAGAAAGCCTGTCCATCTTTCACAACGTCCTCATGTTCATGTTTGAAAATCTATTATTTGAACAAAGGTAATAATCAACGCTCGTGTTGAATGTAATGTATTTAAATGCACACGACACTAAAAAAACACACAACACTAAAAACACTGTTCATTACAGAACATTTGAGATTTACTGTCTCAGATATTATTTTCAAAAATATGTTAAAAACATTATAATTGGATTTCATTGGCTGTCTTCCCCATTATATGATTCTTGTTGTTTTGCTCTGGCCTCAGAAATATAATGAAACATTTAAGAGCAAATATGTAGAACAGTAAACCAACACTGGAGGCCAGAATGGCAAATATCTCCACAGCTACAGTGAACATCCCAGCAGAGCTGAGATAAACTGGGATAAAAGTGATCCAGACTGCACAGAATATGAGCATGCTGAAGGTGATGAATTTGGCATCATTGAAGTTATCAGGCAGCTTTCGAGCCAGAAAAGCCAGCACAAAGCACAAGAGAGCCACGAGTCCTATACCCACAGGCACCTGCAATGAAGCGTGGGTTGTTTACATTAGGGACCAATGTGACACAATCAACTAAAATGTATACTGTTATAAATGACAGCCTAAAACACCTAGCATGCATTTACAAAATTCTGTGTCAATACCAA
Organism: Oncorhynchus gorbuscha; assembly: GCF_021184085.1. Lineage (NCBI taxonomy): Eukaryota > Metazoa > Chordata > Actinopteri > Salmoniformes > Salmonidae > Oncorhynchus > Oncorhynchus gorbuscha. The sequence goes on along the minus strand of NC_060185.1, from coordinate 11,548,480 downwards.
GGAGCTGTTGTTGATAGTATGTTGCCTGTCTGCAGGTAGCGAGGCATCAAAGAGACCAACAGTAACTCACTCCACACTTCCATCCTCCTTCGGCTGCCAGTTGACAATGTTACACTTGGCAGTCACGTCCAAATTCTCATTGAAATACACTTCCTCAACCTCCTTTGTCTTGAAACACTTATTCATAAGCTTGAGAATATTATCACCACTAATACCACTACCACAAGACCAACAACTTATACTACTACCACTAGGCCTACTACCACCACTACTACTACTACCACTACTACTACTTCTACCACTAGGCCTACCACCACTACTACTACTACTACCACTACTACTACCACTACTACTACTTCTACCACTAGGCCTACTACCACTACTACGACCACTACCACTACTACTACTTCTACCACTAGGCCTACTACCACTACTACTACCACTACCACTACTACTACTACCACTACTACTACTTCTACCACTAGGCCTACTACCACTACTACGACCACTACCACTACTACTACTTCTACCACTAGGCCTACTACCACTACTACTACCACTACCACTACTACTACTACCACTACTACTACTTCTACTACTAATACTACTACCAATACTAGCATTAGTTCTACTACCAATACTATTACCACTACTACCACTACTACTACTACCACAAGGACTACTACCACTACTACCACTACTACCACCATTTCTACTACCACTACTACCACTAGTTCTACTACCACTACCTATACCACTACTACTACCACTACGACCACTAGGCTACTAACACTACTACTACTACTACTACCACTATGACCACAAGGCCTACTACCACTACTACTACTACTACTACTACTACTACTACCACTAGGCCTACTACCACTACTACTACCACTACTACCACTAATACCACTAGGCCTACTACTACTACTACTTCTACGACTACTACTACTACCACTAGGACTACTACCGCTAGTACTATTACCACTACCACTACTACCACTAGGCCTACTATCACTACTACTACTACTACCACTACTACTACTTCTACTACCACTACGACCACTAGGCCTACTACCACTACTACTACCACTAGGCCTACTACCACTACTACTACCACTAGAACTACTACTACTACCACTACTACTACTTCTTCTACCACTACTACCACTAGGCCTACTACAACTACTACTACTACCACTATTACCACTACTACCACTAGGGCTTTTACCACTACTACTACTACCACTACTACTACCACTACTACCACTACTACCACTAGGCCTACTACCACTACTACTACTACCACTACTACCACTAGGCCTACTACCACTACTACTACTACTACTACTACCACTACTACCACTAGGCCTACTACCACTACTACTACTACCACTACTACCACTACTACTACTAGGCCTACTACCACTACTACTACTACCACTACTACCACTAGGTCTACAACCACTACTACTTCTACCACTACTACCACTACTACCACTAGTCCTACTACCACTACTACCACTACTACCACTACTACCACTACTACTACTACCACTACGACCACTAGGCCTACTACTACTACTACTACCACTACTACCACTACTACCACTAGGCCTACTACCACTACTACCACTAGGCCTACTACCACTACTACTACTACCACTAGGCCTACTACTACTACTACCACTACTACCACTACTACCACTAGGCCTACTACCACTACTACCACTAGGCCTACTACCACTACTACTACTACCACTAGGCCTACTACTACTACTACCACTAGGCCTACTACCACTACCACTACTACCACTAGGCCTACTACCACTACTACTACTACCACTACTACCACTGCTAATCCTCCTCCCATTATTTTTTTTTATTTGACTGTCTCCATAAGAGAACCCTATTTTACACCACTGCTACTCTGTGTTATCATCAATGCATAGTCACTTTAATAACTCTACCTATATGTACATATTACCTCACACATTGAGGCAATATAATACACATTGACATTGACTCTGTACCTGTACCCCCCTGTATATAGTCTCACTATGTAGTCTCACTATTGTTATTGTACTGCTGCTCTTTAAATACTTGTTCATTTTATTTCTTATTCTTATCTTTATTTCTTTAAACTGAATTGTTGGTTAGGGGCTCGTAGTTAGCATTTCACTGTAAGGTCCAGACCAGTTGAATTCAGCACATGTGACTAATACAATTTGATTTGATTTGATTTACTATTACCATTGTTTCTACTACTACTACTACTACTACATACAGATACATTTGGCCAGCTGAAGCGAGTCACACAATTCATGGAAAATTACCACTCTAGTGTTTTCATTTATTTGTGTCTTTCTCTAGCTCTGTGATAATTCAAGACTGGAGATCTAGAGATGTTAGACAGCTGAGTTGTTTATTACAACCACTGTAATATTACATGTAGGGTAGCCAATACATTACACGATACATGGAGAATACACATATATTCTTTATAACACATTTCATTGAGGCCTTGCTATGTGTTGATGGGGGTATGAATGCCACATGCCCATTGGTGTATTGACACACATAGGGTTGTGGCCCACAGGCCTATGAGGAGAGGTTTAAGAAGTCAATGTTGTTTTTGATGAGATAGTAGACCATGCTTGTCCAGAGCAGGCCTGTGAGACAGAGGCTCAGTAAGGGGCTTGTGTCTGGGCTCCTGATCTGGACCTGGACTGGACAGCAGCAGTCACTGAGGGGGTCACTGAGGGGGTCACTGAGGGGGTCACTGAGGGGGTCACTGAGGGGGTCACTGAGGGGGCCTGTGGAAGCACAGCAGGCTGTCAGTGGCCGCTGGGGTAGAGCAGTGAGAAACATAGTCAAAATAATACATTTTCTTTCTGCTTCATTATTGTCTTGACTTTGATCATGTGCGACCACACCCATGTAGATATGGCTGTGTGCCATAATGTGCGACCACACCCATGTAGATATGGCTGTGTGCCATAATGTGCGACCACACCCATGTAGATATGGCTGTGTGCCATAATGTGCGACCACACCCATGTAGATATGGCTGTGTGCCATAATGTGCGACCACACCCATGTAGATATGTCTGTGTGCCATAATGTGCTGTTGGATGTTTGTTCAGGACTTTTTGTACTTATTGAACATCTATGTACCCATGAAAGATCTCGTCCACCAGCCGGCTCTTTCTCTTTCGAACCATCTATCACAATGTCTCATGAAGAGACCGGAATGGAGCCCATGGCAGGAGCGGATTTACATTGGCTGATATCTCAGTCCTTCACCGTCCAACAAAACCCTGAGAACCTTCCCTCTGCAAACGAATTAGGCTAAACAAGGAAGTGAGTTCGGGAAATCAGGAAGAGTGCACGTAGTTCTCACATGTAAACTTCATATTTTGCCCCTTTGCACATTCATCTTCTGCACATCTTATCACTCCAGTGTTTAAATTCTATATTGTAATTATGTATCTACTATGGCCTATTTATTCCTTACCTCCCTCATCCTACCTCATTTTCACACACTATATTGTATTATTGACTCCATGTTTGTTTGTTCCATGTGTAACTCTGTGTTGTTGTTTGTGTCGCACTGCTTTGCTTTATCTTGGCCAGGTCGCATTTGTAAATGAGCACTTCATCTCAACTAGCCTACCTGGTTAAATAAAGGTGAAATAAATCAAATAATCAAATAATAACTCAGAATCAGTTGGGGCTTCCTAAAAGTCATATGATCATTGTGAGGTTTTCTGCAGTTTTCATGGTCAAACTGTAGCAGGCTCTCTCTATCCTGCCTTGATTTGAACCCTTCCCCTTTCAAGTAACACTTCATTGCACAGTGTTTCCAGGCTCTATTTTTTGGTATCAATTGAGCCTGTGGATGAGGTAAACCCATGACTGTCTTAGATATGATGTGTCTGTGGATGAGTTTAACCCACGACTGTCTTAGATATGATGTGTCTGTGGATGAGGTTAACCCACGACTGACTTAGATATGATGTGTCTGTGGATGAGTTTAACCCACGACTGACTTAGATACGACTGTCTTAGATATGATGTGTCTGTGGATGAGGTTAACCCACGACTGACTTAGATATGATGTGTCTGTGGATGAGTTTAACCCACGACTGACTTAGATATGATGTGTCTGTGGATGAGTTTAACCCACGACTGACTTAGATATGATGTGTCTGTGGATGAGTTTAACCCACGACTGACTTAGATATGATGTGTCTGTGGATGAGGTTAACCCACGACTGACTTAGATATGATGTGTCTGTGGATGAGTTTAACCCACGACTGTCTTAGATATGATGTGTCTGTGGATGAGTTTAACCCACGACTGACTTAGATATGATGTGTCTGTGGATGAGTTTAACCCACGACTGACTTAGATATGATGTGTCTGTGGATGAGTTTAACCCACGACTGACTTAGATATGATGTGTCTGTGGATGAGTTTAACCCACGACTGACTTAGATATGATGTCTGTGTTTATTATAGAAAGACTTAGAATAGGCCAATGGTCAGTATTCATCCTAAAGGGCTTTGGTTGACGCCTTTCCCAAAATATGTTTCTCAACTATCGTATATCATTAGTGTCACACCCTGACCATAGTTTGCTTTGTCTGGTTCTATGTTTTGTTTGGTCAGGGTGTGATCTGAGTGGGCATTCTATGTTACATGTCTGGTTTGTCTATTTCTATGTTTGGCCTGATATGGTTCTCAATCAGAGGCAGGTGTTAGTCATTGTCTCTGATTGGGAACCATATTTAGGTAGCCTGTTTGGTGTTGGGTTTTGTGGGTGATTGTTCCTGTCTCTGTGTTTGTTGCACCAGATAGGGCTGTTTCTGGTTTCCACGGTTGTTGTTTTGTATTATGGTCATGTTTAGTTGTCTTATTCAAAAACATGAATAGTAACCAAGCTGCATTTTGGTCCTCCTCTCCTTCTAGTCAGGAAAACCGTTACAGTTAGATGTCTTCCCCATAATATCTTTCTTTAATAACGTACATCATTGGATGTCTTCCCCATCACATGTTTCTTGGTGTTTTGCTCTGGCCTCAACAATATAATGAAACATTTAGGAGCAAAAATGCAGAAAAGTAAACCAAAACTGGAAGCCAGAATAGCAAAGATCTCCACAGCTACAGTGAACTTCCCAGGAGAGCTGACATAAGCTGGGATAAAGGTGATCCAGACTGCACAGAATATGAGCATGCTGAAGGTGATGAATTTGGCCTCATTGAAGTTATCAGGCAGCTTTCGAGCCAGAAAAGCCAGCACAAAGCACAAGAGAGCCAGGAGTCCTATATACCCCAACACAGCCCAGAAACCAATAGCTGATCCCACATCACACTCTAGAATGACCTTTTCCTTATAAGTCTTCATGTTCTTGTAGGGGAAAGGAGGGGAGACTGTTAACCAAAGTACACAGATCAGGACCTGTATGAGAGTGAAAGCCAGAACACTGAGTCTCTGCTGTGTAGGACCAAACCATTTCATGATATTACTGGCTGGAAGTGTAGCCCGGAAGGCCATCAACACCACTATTGTTTTCCCCAGAACACAAGACATGCAGAGGACGAAGGTGATCCCAAACGCTGTGTGGCGCAGTGAACAGGTCCACTCAGAGGGCCGGCCAATGAAAGTAAGAGAACACAGAAAACACAGAGTCAAGAAGAAGAGCAGCAGGAAGCTCAGCTCAGAGTTGTTGGCTCTGACGATGGGAGTGTCCTTATGAATTGAAAACACAACAGCTACCAGAGTAGTAACAGTGGACCCCAGTAAGGAGAAAAACACCAGAACTATGCCCATCATTTCTTCATAGGAGAGGAATTCAACTGGTTTCAACACACAGAGGTCCCTTTTTTCATTTGACCAATACTCCAAGTCACATCGATAGCAGCCGTTAGAATCTGTAAAAGGATTAGAACGTCATTCATTCCATGAATCAGTGTGTCCCTGTGTCAGGTGTTTTTTGATATCTATTAGTCCTGTTGGGCAGTGACAGAGCTTGAAAGTATTGAAGGTAGCCCTAAATGCATTATATATTACCTGTGATATTACTGATCTCTCCCTCCGCACATGGTACACAGTCATAACAGCATACAGGCTTTCCTTTCTGTACAGCCTTACGAGTGCCTGTGGGACAGCTCTCACTGCACACTGATGCAGGTGCCTGTAGAGAAATACAACATGCCTGAATATTGGTGTATTTTAACTAAATAAACGTGCAGAAATGGTTTAATGTCAATACTTATGGAAGATATATTACCAATGCAAAAGACGAAAATTGAGATAGACTATGTGGAATATATATATACTTTATAGAATGCATGTTTTACATTTGCAGTGGTTTGAGGTATGCATGTGCTATGCTTTTGCAACATAGTCAACATGTATTTAGTCCTACCTCTGCCTGGCCCCCTGCCCAGACTAGTTTTCCCTTGTTGAAGGTAATGCGCTGTTCAGGGGGCATCGAGGAATCATACAGCCCCACAACATGGAACTGCAGGGTCCCATCCTCCTCCTGCTGCCAGTTCACTAGGTCGTAGTAAGCCACCACATCTCCGTTATCATCAAACCAGATTTCCTCTCCTGTCTTTACTCTAAACCTCACCTCATTTAGGTACTGTAGCACCTGCTCAACAACATGGAGAGAGAGAGAGAGAGAGAGAGAGAGAGAGAGAGAGAGAGAGAGAGAGAGAGAGAGAGAGAGAGAGAGAGAGAGAGAGAGAGAGAGAGAGAGAGAGAGAGAGAGAGAGAGAGAGAGAGAGAGAGAGAGAGAGAGAGAGAGAGAGAGAGAGAGAGAGAGAGAGAGAGAGAGACACACACAGAGAAAGAGAGACAGAGAGACAGAGACACAAAGAGAGACACAGAGAAAGAGAGACAGAGAGACAGAGAGAGACACAAAGAGAGACACAGAGAAAGAGAGACAGAGAGACAGAGAGAGACACAGAGAGAGACACAGAGAAAGAGAGACAGAGAGACAGAGAGAGACACAAAGAGAGACACAGAGAAAGAGAGACAGAGAGACAGAGAGAGACACACAGAGAAAGAGAGACAGAGAGACAGAGAGAGACACAAAGAGAGACACAGAGAAAGAGAGACAGAGAGACAGAGAGAGACACACAGAGAAAGAGAGACAGAGAGACAGAGAGAGACACAAAGAGAGACACAGAGAGTGGGATGATTCATAAGATATGTTATTTATGTTTTGTCGTATCTGGAGCTTGCTCACCTGCTGTGGTGTGTAGTCTGGTCTTTTGCCACTGTCTGTGTCATTCTTTAAGTCTGTCAGTAGGTTGTGCAGAGCGTGTGCAATCGCATATACAGCTGTGTATACTTTATTGGGTATTCTCAGCTCTGACATGTCAGTGTATTGGTTATTCAGCTTTGCTAAGCTCTCTGTTCCTGTGCACAGCGTGCTGCTGCCCCCCTCGAAGGAGCACTGGAACACAGTCTCCCAAAACTCCCTGAGCAGGGTGTTGTCTGGCGCCTGGGAGGGGTGCACCTTGTCTAGGAACTCCTCCAGACCATCCAGCCTGGCATTCCTGATGGCAAAGCCCACCGCCCCCCTCAGGAAGCCGTAGGCCTTGTTCTCCGTCAGCATTCTGGCTGTGATCCAAGCCTCGCTGCCCACCCACTGCAGCCCTGGGTCTCCCTCCAGGGCCATCTCATTCATCAAGGGAACGATGTCCCCCAAGCCCATGAACAGTACCACCACCCTGGCTGTGGCCCTCCGGATGACCTTGACGACTTCCAGGAGCTTCTCTCTGGGGTCTGTGCGGTGGATGGACTCTTGGTACTCTACACAGACCCCTTCATGCCACGCTGCCTCCATGAATGTGGCCATGCCGTTGTTTCCATAGTCATTGTTGCTGTTCACCACTCCCACCCAGTTCCATCCAAAGTGTTTGACCAGCTTTGCCAGGGCTCTGCTCTGGTAGAAGTCACTGGGGATGGTTCTGAAGAAGGAGGGGAACTTTTTTTTGTTACTCAGACAAGCACAGGTGGCAAAGTGGCTGATCTGTGTGGAAGAAACGGGAAGATTTGAATTGATCTTTCATACATAGCTGACATTGATGAAACTACCTCTAAAGAGCAACAACCAGAAGGTGTCTCACCACAGGGATGCTGAATGGTCCGACCAGGGATGATATTCCGATGGTGGATGTGGAGCTTGACTCCCCTACAATACCCAACACGGCTGGAGATCTGGAACAGGAGGAGGAGTCTCCCAGGCTGTCCTCAGGCCCAGGGCTGTTCATTAGGGCCAGGGCTGAGTGGATGGCCAGGGGGGCATAGCTACAGGAGTCATAGACCTGGTAACCCAGAGACAGCCCTGGGAGCAGATCACTGCTGTTGTTGATCTCCTCCAGGGCAAAGATCAGGGTCTGTGCAAACTGGAACTCACGTTGGTTGATACTAGACAGCGGTAACAAACCAAAAATAAGTTTGTTGAAGCTAGGAATTGCAAATGCCATAAATCAGATATGCCAGCAAAACGAATATACTCGTTCGAGATTAGTTGAGTATTGTGTTTAGTATCACAGAAACAATTTGTATACTTGTTTTGTCCAAAAAATAAATGCACAGATCATTTACAATAGTGTTATTAAGCACTGTGCCTAATTTCAGTGAGACACAAAAAAAATCTATCTTGATGAGAAATATTCCCTAACAGCTAAAAATTCCCGCACACAGTTTTTTTCAACACATACCTGATACAGGGTGTTTTCTCTGGTCTGGAGGTGAATGAATGGACCTTGAAGAGGGCATTCCTATGTAGAGGGAACACTGCCCCAATGTTGATGTCCCCCTCGGCAGACAGGATAGGCAGAGCGGGTTGGCCCAGCAGAGAGCAGATTGGTGCAGGAGCAGCCATACCCCTCATCACCACCACCAGCAGCCGGAGAACCACTCCTGTACTCAGTGCCATGCCAGCCTTCAGCAGGGCAGCTGTGTCTGTGAGGGCAGACAGAAGGGTTCCTCTTTTATAGAGGTGAAAGTGCCCCGTAAGACTCTGGAACTGCCCATACACTCCCTCTCAACGAGTGGGATGTGGTTCTAGTGTTTATTGTGTCCCCGGGGTACAGGATGAGAGAGGGAGGTGGGATAGTGACAGAGGCTGGGTTACGCTGCTAATTTGAGCAAGCAGTGGATAGATAAGTGCAACCTCTGTCAGTATCCCAACTCCCTCTCTCATCATAGACCAGGTTTTTGTCTCGCTCATGGTTTGTCCCGGGTACGTAACATGATAGTCGCAAAGAAGGCCCTGATTGGTGAATCACTGATCTAGCTCTTTGTCTTTTGGTAATCCTAGGGACAAGCCCACCCAGTGCTTTTTACAAAGTGTTTTCAAACATATTTGACACACTTCAACAGACTGTACCATTAAAATGTTTGGACACAACTACATATTCAAGGCTTTTTGTTTATTTTTAATATTTTCTACATTTTTGAATAATATTGAAGACATCAAAACTATGAAATTCCACATACGGAATCATGTAGTAACCAAAAAAGTGTTAAACAATATATTTTATACTTGAGGTTCTTCAAAGTAGCCAACCTTTGCCAGTTGTTTCTTTGGCTCCTGAGTGGCGCAGCAGTCTAAGGCCCTGCATTACAGAGCAGGAGGTGTCACTACACTCCCTGGTTTGATTCCAGGCTATATCACATCTGGCTGTGATTGGGAGTCCCATTGGGCAATTGAGTCCCATTGGGCAATTGAGTCCCATTGGGCAATTGAGTCCCATTGGGCAATGCAAGAAGCTTGGATATGCATATAGATAGAAAGCACTCTAAAGTTTCCAAAACTGATAAAATAATGTCTGTGAGTATAACAGACCTAATATGGCAAGCGAAAGCCTGAGGACAATCCATCCAGAATTTTATTTTTGGAGCTCACCACTGAATACAATGGCTGGGAATGGGAATATAAAAGGAAGACCTCTCAGATTGCAGTTCCTAGGGCTTCCACCATATGTCAACAGTCTTTAGAAAGAGTTTCAGTTGAAAAATTAGCTAGAATTTGAAGTATTAGTAATTGGCTCCCATTTTGGCTGTAGTGTTTGTTGCTGTCACGTTCTGACCATAGTTCTTGTGTGTTTTCCTTGTTTTAGTGTTGGTCAGGACGTGAGCTGGGTGGGCATTCTATGTTGTGTGTCTGGTTTGTCTATTTCTATGTTTGGCCTGATATGGTTCTCAATCAGAGACAGGTGTTAGTCATTGTCTCTGATTGGGAACCATATTTAGGTAGCCTGTTTTGTGTTGGGATTTGTGGGTGGTTGTTTCCTGTCTTTGTGTTTTATGCACAGTTAGGGCTGTTTCGGGTTTCACGTTTATTGTTTTGTATCCTGTTCATGTTTGAGTTACCTTATTAAATTAACATGAACTCTAACCACGCTGCATTTTGGTCTGCCTCTCCATCCCAGGAAGAAAGCCGTTATAGTTGCGTGTTCCGGTGAGGGCGTGCACTTTGTTTTTTATCTCCGGTAATGGTCTCCGGTATTCTCTGTCTTAAATTGTATTGTTTATTTACATATTAGGGTACCTGATGATTGATTAGGAACGTTGGTTGATATGTGTGGAAGAAGTTTATTGGTAATTTACAGGTTTCATTTGTATTTTTTTAAATTTTATTTCACCATTATTTAACCAGGTAGGCTAGTTGAGAATAAGTTCTCATATGCAACTGCGACCTGGCCAAGATAAAGCATAGCAGTGTGAACAGACAACAGAGTTACACATGGAGTAAACAATTAACAAGTCAATAACACAGTAGAAAAAAAGAAAAAGAAGGGAGTCTATATACATTGTGTGCAAAAGGCATGAGGAGGTAGGTGAATAATTACAATTTTGCAGATTAACACTGGAGTGATAAATGATCAGATGGTCATGTACAAGTAGAGATATTGGTGTGCAAAAGAGCAGAAAAGTAAATAAATAAAAACAGTATGGGGATGAGGTAGGTAAAAATGGGTGGGCTATTTACCGATAGACTATGTAAAGCTGCAGCGATCGGTTAGCTGCTCAGATAGCAGATGTTTGAAGTTGGTGAGGGAGATAAAAGTCTCCAACTTTAGCGATTTTTGCAATTCGTTCCAGTCACAGGCAGCAGAGAACTGGAACGAAAGGCGGCCAAATGAGGTGTTGGCTTTAGGGATGATTAGTGAGATACACCTGCTGGAGCGCGTGCTACGGGTGGGTGTTGCCATCGTGACCAGTGAACTGAGATAAGGAGGAGCTTTACCTAGCATGGACTTGTAGACGACCTGGAGCCAGTGGGTCTGGCGACGAATATGTAGCGAGGGCCAGACGACTAGAGCATACGGGTCGCAGTGGTGGGTGGTATAAGGTGCTTTAGTGACAAAACGGATGGCACTGTGATAAACTGCATCCAGTTTGCTGAGTAGAGTGTTGGAAGCAATTTTGTAGATGACAGGATCGGTAGGATAGTCAGTTTTACTAGGGTAAGGAGGCTTTGTTGCGGAATAGAAAGCCGACTCTAGATTTGATTTTCGATTGGAGATGTTTGATAGGAGTCTGGAAGTAGAGTTTACAGTCTAGCCAGACACCTAGGTACTTATAGATGTCCACATATTCAAGGTCGGAACCATACAGGGTGGTGATGATAGTCAGGCGTGCGGGTGCAGGCAGCGAACGGTTGAAAAGCATGCATTTGGTTTTTACTAGCGTTTGAGAGCAGTTGGAGGCCACGGAAGGAGTGTTGTATGGCATTGAAGCTTGTTTGGAGGTTAGATAGTACAGTGTCCAAGGACGGGCCAGAAGTATATAGAATGGTGTCGTCTGCGTAGAGGTGGATCAGGGAATCGCCCGCAGCAAGAGCAACATCATTGATATATACAGAGAAAAGAGTCGGCCCGAGAATTGAACCCTGTGGCACCCCCATAGAGACTGCCAGAGGACCGGACAGCATGCCCTCTGATTTGACACACTGAACTCTGTCTGCAAAGTAGTTGGTGAACCAGGCAAGGCAGTCATCAGAAAAACCGTGGCTACTGAGTCTGCCGATAAGAATATGGTGATTGACCGAGTCGAAAGCCTTGGCAAGGTCGATGAAGACTGCTGCACAGTACTGTCTTTTATCGATGGCGGTTATGATATCGTTTAGTACCTTGAGCGTGGCTGAGGTGCACCCGTGACCATCTCGGAAACCAGATTGCACAGCGGAGAAGGTACGGTGGGATTCGAGATGGTCAGTGACCTGTTTGTTGACTTGGCTTTCGAAGACCTTAAATAGGCAGGGCAGGATGGATATAGGTCTGTAACAGTTTGGGTCCAGGGTGTCTCCCCCTTTGAAGAGGGGGATGACGATATGAGAGGTTGAACAGGCTGGTAATAGGGGTTGCGACAATGGAGGCGGATAGTTTCAGAAATAGAGGGTCCAGATTGTCAAGGCCAGCTGATTTGTACGGGTCCAGTTTTTGCAGCTCTTTCAGACCATCTGCGATCTGGATTTGGGTAAAGGAGAACCTGGAGAGGCTTGGGCAAGTAGCTGCCGGGGGGGTGGAGCTGTTGGCCGAGGTTGGAGTAGCCAGGCGGAAGGCATGGCCAGCCGTTGAGAAATGCTTGTTGAAGTTTTCGATAATCATGGATTTATTGGTGGTGACTGTGTTACCGAGCCTCAGTGCAGTGGGCAGCTGGGTGGAGTTGCTATTGTTTTCCATGGACTTCACAGTGATCCCGGAACTTTTTGGAGTTGGAGCTACAGGATGCAAATTTCTGCCTGAAGAAGCTGGCCTTGGCTTTCCTGACTGACTGCGTGTATTGGTTCCTGACTTCCCTGAACAGTTGCACATCACGAGGACTATTCGATGCTATTGCAGTCCACCACAGGATGTTTTTGTGCTGGTCGAGGGCAGTCAGGTCTGGAGTGAACCAAGGGCTGTATCTGTTCTTAGTTCTGCATTTTTTGAACGGAGCATGCTTATCTAAAATGATGAGGAAGTTACTTTTAAAGAATGACCAGGCATCCTCAACTGACGGGATGAGGTCAATGTCCTTCCAGGATACCCGGGCCAGGTCGATTAGAAAGGCCTGCTCACAGAAGTGTTTTAGGGAGCGTTTGACAGTGATGAGGGGTGGTCGTTTGACTGCGGCTCCGTAGCGGATACAGGCAATGAGGCAGTGATCGCTGAGATCCTGGTTGAAGACAGCGGAGGTGTATTTGGAGGGCCAGTTGTTCAGGATGACGTCTATGAGGGTGCCCTTGTTTACAGATTTAGGGTTGTACCTGGTGGGTACCTTGTAAGTCGCTCTGGATAAGAGCGTCTGCTAAATGACTTAAATGTAAATGTAAATGTAAATGATTTGTGTGAGATTGAGGGCTGAGGGGGGTCGGTAGCAGGCAGCAACTGTGAGAGACTTATTTCTGGAGAGAGTAATTTTCAAAATTAGTAGTTCGAACTGTTTGGGTATGGACCTGGAAAGTATGACATTACTTTGCAGGCTATCTCTGCAGTAGACTGCAACTCCTCCCCCTTTGGCAGTTCTATCTTGACGGAAAATGTTATAGTTGGGTATGGAAATCTCTGAATTTTTGGTGGCCTTCCTGAGCCAGGAGTCAGACACTGCAAGGACATCAGGGTCAGCAGAGTGTGCTAAAGCAGTGAGTAAAACAAACTTAGGGAGGAGGCATCTGATGTTGACATGCATGAAACCAAGGCATGCATTTTGAATGATGGAAACCGGTGGATTACTGAGTCAAGCGCACCAATGAAACATACTTTTTTGAGATATATAAAGAAGGACTTTATCGAACAAAAGGACCATTTGTTATGTACCTGGGTGTCACGCGCTGGCCATAGAGAGGCTTTTTATTCTCTATTTTGGTTAGGCCAGGGTGTGACTAGGGTGGGCATTCTATGTACTTTTTTCTACGTTTTGTATTTCTATGTCTTGGCCTGGTATGGTTCTCAATCTGGGACAGCTGTCTATCGTTGTCTCTAATTGAGAACAATACTTAGGTACCCTTTTCCCCCACCTGTTTTGTGGGAAATTAACTTTGACTTTTTTCAGGGCACATACCCCAAAGCTTCACGGTTTGGTTTTTCATAAAAAGCAAATGTACGCTTTCCATGCTGCACCTTGGTCCAGTCCTTCAGCCCGCTGTGACACTAGGACCCTTGTGATTGCAACCAGATGAAGATCGTCAAAGATAAGTGATTTATTTTATCTATATTTCTGACTTTCATGACGCCTCTGCTTGGTTGGAAAATGTATGTAATGGTTTTGTGTGCGGGGCGCAGTTCTCAGATAATCGCATGGTGTGCTTTCGCCATAAATGCTTTTTGAAATCTGATGAAATGAGGCTGGATTAACAAGAAGATAAGCTTTTAAATGATGTATGACACTTCAGTTTTCAAGAATGTTTAATATTCCGATTTCTGTCATTTGAATTTCGCGCTCTGCAATTTCACCGAGGTGGAACGCTAGCTTCCCAATGATCCCGAAGGAATTAACTGACTTGCTTAGAGTTAATTAGGGCTAGCTGTCCCGCTAGATGAACACAAGCCGGTGAAATTGGAGGGCTCGCAATTCAAATAAATATGCGTAATATTAAATATTAACAAACATACAAGTGTCTTAAATAATTTAAAAGCGTAACTTCTTGTTAATCTAACTGCGTTGTCAGATTTCAATGAGGCTTTACGGCGAAAGTATCCATGCGATTGTCTGAAGACAGTGCCCCACATCAACATATTTTTCAACCAGCACAGGCTTCACAAAATCACAAATAGCAATTAAATAAATCATGTACATTTGAAGATCGTCCTCTGTTTGCAATCCCAAGGGTCCCAGCTACAACATGAATGGTTGTTTTGTTCGATAAAATGCTTCTTTATATCCCAAAAGGTCAGTTTAGTTGGCGCCACCGATTTCCGTAATCCACACGTTCAACATGCAGACAAAGGAGTCCAAAAAGGTAAAGCTAAACTTCGTCCAAACAAGTCAAAAGACATTTCTATTCAATCCTCAGGTACTTAAAACATAAATAAAATATTTCCTACGGAAAGTAGTATGTTCAACAGAAAAGGAAATCCGTAAGCGCACTCCCTCTCCCTCACTAGCCGAATTTACTTAAGGTGGTATCCTAAGAAAAACTCAAAATACTTGTTTGTTTTTCAGAAAAGGAGCCTGAAACCTTGAATAAAGACTGTTGACATCTAGTGGAAGCCATAGGAATTGCAATCTGGGAGACAGATACACATAGAAACTATAGGTTTCCATAATAAGAGCCTGGGAGCTCAAAAAATAAAAATTATGTTCTGATTTTCTTCAGATTTTTGCCTGCCATATCAATTTTGTTAACTTCTTGCATCGAGCCATCCTGGTTCCGGTATCGTGACTACAGCCTCAAACTCATTACCATAATGCAACGTTAACTATTCATGAAAATCGAAAAAGAAATGAAATGAATCTATTTGCTCTCAAGCTTAGCCTTTTGTTAACAACACTGTCATCTCAGATTTTCAAAATATGCTTCTCAACCATTGCAAAACAAGCATTTGTGTTACAGTATTGATAGCTAACGTAGCATTTAGCATAGCATTTAGCGTAGCATTTAGCGTTAGCATTCAGCAGGCAACATTTTCACAAAAACCAGAAAAGCATTCAAATAAAATAATTTACCTTTGAAGAACTTAGGATGTTTTCAATAAGGAGAATCTCAGATAGCAAATGTTCAGTTTTTCCTGAAAGATTATTTGTTTAGGACAAATCGCTCCGTTTTCTGCGTCACGTTTAGCTACGAAAAAAAACCTGTATCCAGGATTGTGTAAATCTATCCGCAAGCTCATTAGCATAACACAACGTTAACTATTCATGAAAATCGCAAATGAAATGAAATTAATCCATTTGCTCACAAGCTTAGCCTTTTGTTAGCAACACTGTCATCTCAGATTTTCAAAATATGCTTTTGAACCATAGCTAAACAAGCATTTGTGTAACAGTATTAGCATTTAGCCTAGCATAGGATTATGCCTCTATTTCAGCATGCAACATTTTCCACAAAAAACAGAAAAGAATTCAAATAAAATCATTCACCTTTGAAGAACTTCAGATGTTTTCAATGAGGAGACTCTGTTAGATAGCAAATGTTCCATTTTTACAAAAAATATAATTTGTGTCGACTAATCGCTCCGTTTTGTTCATCACGTTTGGGTAAGGAAAAAAAAAAGTCATTAAAACGCGAACTTTTTTCCAAATTAACTCCATAATATCGACAGAAACATGGCAAACCGATGTTTAGAATCAATCCTCAAGGTATTTTTCACATATCTATCGACGATGAAATCCATCGTGGCAGTTTACTTTCTCTTCTGAAGAAATGGAACGTGCATGGACCTACAGATTATGCAATAATTTCGACACAGGACACCGGGCGGGACACCAGGTAAATGTAGTCTCTTATGGTCAATCTTCCAATGATATGCCTACAAACACGTCACAATGCTGCAGACAATGGCGGGAAACGACAGAAAGCGCAGGCTCATTCCTGGCGCATTCACAGCCATATAAGGAGACATTGGAACACAGTTCCTTCAGAATCTGGGGCATTTCCTGTATGAAACTTCATATTGGTTTCGCCTGTAGCATTAGTTCTGGGGCACTCACAGATAATATCTTTGCAGTTTTGGAAACGTCAGAGTTTTGTCTTTCCAAGGCTGTCAATTCCATGCATAGTCGAGCATCTTTTCGTGACAAAATATCTTGTTTAAAACGGGAACGTTTTTTATCCAAAAATTAAAAGAGCGCCCCCTATCTCGAAGAGTTTAAAGTCTCAGACATTTTTCAATATTTTCGGAAACTTCAAAGTGTTTTCTATCCAATGCTACCAATTATATGCATATCCTGGCTTCTGGGCCTGAGTAACAGGCAGTTTACGTTGGGCACGTCAATCAGGTTGAAATTCAGGAAACTAGACCCTATCTCAGAGCGATTTTAAAAATAAAACAAATGTGTTTTAAATGGCCTTGACAGCTTTTTCCCACTCTTGTCATTCTCTCATCCATCTTCATGAGGATTGCTTTTCCAACAGTCTTGAAGGAGTTCCCACATACATTGAGCACGTGTTGGCTGCTTATCTTTCACTCTGCATTCGAACTCATCCCAAACCATCTCAATTGGGTTGTGGGGTGATTGTGGAGGTCAGGTCATCTAATGCAGCACTCCATCACTCTCCTTAGTCAAGTAGCCCTTACACAGCCTGTTTTGGATCATTGTCCTGTTGAAAAACAAATGATAGACCCACTAAGTGCCAACCAGATGGGACGGAGTATCACTGGGATGGGGTTTCAATGCTTCACGGAGGGAACCACACATGTGGAGATCATTCATTCACCTACTCTGCATCTCACAAAGACACAGTGGTTGGAACCAAAAATCTCAAATTTGGACTCATCAGACAAAATGACAGATTTCCACTGGTCTACTGTCCATTGCTCGTGCTTCTTGGCCTAAGCAAGTCTATTCATCTTGTTTGTGTCCTTTAGTTCTAGCAGCAATTCGACCATGAAGGCCTGATTCACACGGTCTACTCTGAACAGTTGATGTTGAGATGTGTCTGTTACGTGAGTGAACTCCATGAAGCATTTATTTGGCTGCAATTTCTGAGGCTGGTAATTCGAATGAACTTATCCTCTGCAGCAGAGGTAACTCTGGGTCTTCCTGTCCTGTGGTGGGCCTCATGAGAGCCAGTTTCATCAAAGCGCTTGATGGTTGTTGCAAATGATCCGTATTGACAAAAATTCATGTCTTAAAGTAATTATGGACGGTTGCTTCTCTTTGCTTATTTGAGCTGTTCTTGTCATGATATGGACTTGGTCCTTAACCAAATAGGGTTATCTTCTGTATTCCACCCCTACCTTCTCACAATTTAACTGATTGTCTCAAATGCATAAAGAAGGAAATCAATTCCACAAATACAATTTTAGCAAGGAAAACATGTTAATTCAAATGCATTACAGGTGACTACTTCATGAAGCTGGTGGAGAGAATACCAACAGTGTTCAAAGCTGTCATCAAGACAAAGGGTGGCTATTTTGAAGAATCACAAATCTAAAATATATTTTGATTTGTTTAACACTTTTTGGGGTTACTACATGATTCTAAATGATTATTTCAGGTTATGTCGATAGAGGACTCTTTTTACTGTGAGAATAGATACTTTTATACCTGTTTCCTCCAGCCTCTTCACAAGGTCCTTTGCTGTTGGTCCTGTGCACTTTTAAATCAAATGTAAACACCAAATCTTTCCATTTCAACTGCAACTTACTTTAGAATAAATAGTGAATCATGCAAAGTTGGCCAATATTTGACGGTATTTGTATATGATACTGTGTCCCTGGAAGGGAAGCTGCAACTGTTATTGTTGTGTTAGAGGATGAGATGGGGGGCCTTGAGGTGTTTCCTCCCCTGGGGCTGAACTCTGTGGTATTAGCAGCAACTCCTCTGTACCTGTAGAGAGTCGTGTGTGTGTGTGTGTGTGTGTGTGTGTGTGTGTGTGTGTGTGTGTGTGTGTGTGTGTGTGTGTGTGTGTGTGTGTGTGTGTGTGTGTGTGTGTGTGTGTGTGTGTGTGTGTGTGTGTGTGTGTGTGTGTGTGTGTGTGTGTGTGTGTGTGTGTGTGTGTGTGTGTGTGTGTGTGTGTGTGTGTGTGTGTGTGTGTGTGTGTTAAAGGTCCTGCATGTCTGCAGCAGGTAGTCTGTCTGTCTGCCTGTTTGTCTTCCTGCCCTGTGATTTTGTTAACACTTTAACATCTTGAGATAGCCTGACCACCTTCGACAACGTCCTCATGTTCATGTTTGAAAATCCATTATTTGACCAAAGGTAATAATCAATTCTCTTGTTGAATGTGATGTATTTAAATTCACACAACACTAAAAACACACAAGTGACGTTTGTTTATTAAGGTGGAAACATGCAGCAGCTGTTGTCCTCACAGATCATTACAGAAACATTTGAGAAATACTGTCTCAGATAGTAGGCATTTTCTAAAATATGTTAAAAACATTATAATGTTATTTGATATAATGTCATAATGTTATGTTGTGTTATAACGTACATCATTGGATGTCTTCCCCATTATATGTTTCTTGGTGTTTTGCTCTGGCCAAAGTATAATGAAACATTTAGGAGCAAATACGTAGAACAGTAAACCAATACTGGAGGCCAGAATGGCAAAGATCTCCACAGCTACAGTGAACTTCCCAGGAGAGCTGAGATAAACTGGGATAAAGGTGATCCAGACTGCACAGAATATGAGCATGCTGAAGGTGATGAATTTGGCCTCATTGAAGTTATCAGGCAGCTTTCGAGCCAGAAAAGCAGCATAAAGCACAAGACAGCCAGGAGTCCTATATCTATTGGCACCTGCAATGAAGCGTGGGTTGTTTACATTAGGGACCAATGTGACACAATCAGCTACACTCTATACTGTTATAAATGACAGCCTACAACACCTAGCATGCATTTACAAAATTCTGTGTCCATTCTAAGGAGCTGTTGTTGAATGTATGTTGCCTGTCTGCAAGTAACGAGGCATCAAAGAGACCCACAGTAACTCACGCCACACCGCCATCCTCCTTCGGTTACCACCACTACTACCACTAGGCCTACTTCCACTAGGTCTACTACCACTTCTACCATTAGGCCAACTACCACTAGGCCTACTAACACAACAACTACTACCACTAGGTCAACTAGCCCTCGGTATACTACCACTACTACCACTACTACTAGTCCTACTACTACTAGGTCAACTAGCACTAGGTTTACTACCACTACTACCACTACTACTAGTCCTACTACTACTAGGTCAACTAGCACTAGGTTTACTACCACTACTACAACTAGGCCTACTACCACCAGGCCTACTACTTCCAAGCCTACTACTACTAGGTCAACTAGCACTAGGCCTACTACCACTACAACTACCACTACTACTGCTACCACTAGGTCCTACTACCACTACTACCACTACCACCACTAGCACTTGGCCAACTACCACAACTACTACCACAACTAGGCAAATACCACAACCACAGCTACTACTAATACCACTAGGCCTACTACCACAACTACAACTAATACCACTAGGCCTACAACAACATCTACCACTACCACTACTGCTACAACCACTACTACTACCACCACTAGGTCTACTTCCACTACTACTACCACTAGGCCTACTACCACAACTAACTCCACTACCACCATGTCTATTACCAGTACCACTACTACTACTACAACTACTACCACTACTACTACTAGGCCTACTACCACTACTACTACTACTAATACCACTAGGCCTACAACCACTACTTCTACTACCACCAGACCTGTGTCCACTACTACAACTGCTACTACTACCGCTAGGCCTACTACAACTACAAATACTACCACTACTACTAATACCACTATAGGCCTACTACTACCACTTCTATTAATACTACCACTAGGCCTACAACCACTACCAGTACTACTACCACTAGGCCAACTGCCTCTACTATTACTACTACCACTATGTCTACTACCACTAGGCCAATTACCTCTACTATTACTACTACCACTAGGTCTACTACCACTAGGCCAATTACCTCTACTATTACTACTACCACTAGGTCTACTACCACAAAGACTACTACCACTACTACTACTAGGTCTACTACCACAACTACTAATTCCACTTCCCCTACTACCACAACCACTACAACTACTACTACCACTAGGTATACTACCACAAAGCCTACTACCACTACCACCACAAGGTCTACTACCACAACTACTAATACCACATGGCGTACCAGCAAAACTATAACTTACACTACTACTACCACTAGGTAAACTACCACTACGCTTACTACAACTACCACCACTAGGCCTACTACCACAACTTCTACTACCACCACTAGGCCTACTACCACAACTACTACTAGGCCTACTACCACAACTACCACTAGGGCTACTATCACTAGGGCAAATACCACGAGGGCTACTTCCACTAGGGATAATACTACTACTACTACCACCACAACTACTAATACCAATAGAGCTACCACTAGGGCTACTACCACAACTACTACTACCACTAGGTCTACTACCACAACGACTATCACAACTACTACTAATACCACTTGGCCTAATACTACAACTACTACCAGCACTACCACTACTACTTCAAATACTACTACTACAAACAATACCACTATGGATACTACCACTACTACTACCACTCGGTCTACTACCACTCGGTCTACTACCACTCGGTCTACTACCACTCGGTCTACTACCACTCGGTCTACTACCACTACTACTACCACTAGGCCTACTACCACTACCACTAGGCCTACTACCTGTACTACCACTATGACTACTACCACTACTACTACTACTACCACTAATACTACTACTACGACTAGGCCTACTACCACTACCACTACTACTACTACTACTAATACTACCACTAGGCCTACTACCACAACTACTACTACTAGGCCTACTACCACTACTACTACAACTAATACTACTAGGCCTACTACAGCTACTACATCTACTTCTCCTCCTTCTCCTCCTCCCGTTCCCAGGTGTTCCAAAATTGTTCTTTAACTGTCTCCATAAGAGAACCCTATTTTACACCGCTGCTACTCTCTGTTGTCATCATGTATGCATAGTTACTTTAATAACTAACGGTGCCCCCGCACGTTGACTCTATACTGGTACCCCCCTGTATATAGTCTCACTATTGTTATTGTACTGCTGCTCTTTAATTACTTGTTAATTTAATTTCTTATTCTTATCCATATTTCTTAGAACTGCATTGTTGGTTTGGGGCTTGAAAGTAAGCATTTCACCATAAAGTCCAGACCAGTTGAACTCAACATTACATTACATTTAAGTCATTTAGCAGACGCTCTTATCCAGAGCGACTTACAAATTGGTGCATTCACCTTATGACATCCAGTGGAACAGTCACTTTACAATAGTGCATCTAAATCTTAAGGGGGGGGGGTGAGAGGGATTACTTATCCTATCCTAGGTATTCCTTAAAAAGGTGGGGTTTCAGGTGTCTCCGGAAGGTGGTGATTGACTCCACTGTCCTGGCGTCGTGAGGGAGTTTGTTCCACCATTGGGGGGCCAGAGCAGCGAACAGTTTTGACTGGGCTGAGCAGGAGCTGTACTTCCTCAGTGGTAAGGAGGCGAGCAGGCCAGAGGTGGATGAACGCAGTGCCCTTGTTTGGGTGTAGGGCCTGATCAGAGCCTGGAGGTACTGAGGTGCCGTTCCCCTCACAGCTCCGTAGGCAAGCACCATGGTCTTGTAGCGGATGCGAGCTTCAACTGGAAGCCAGTGGAGAGAGCGGAGGAGCGGGGTGACGTGAGAGAACTTGGGAAGGTTGAACACTAGACGGGCTGTGGCATTCTGGATGAGTTGTAGGGATTTAATGGCACAGGCAGGGAGCCCAGCCAACAGCGAGTTGCAGTAATCCAGACGGGAGATGACAAGTGCCTGGATTAGGACCTGCGCCGCTTCCTGTGTGAGGCAGGGTCGTACTCTGCGGATGTTGTAGAGCATGAACCTACAGGAACGGGCCACCGCCTTGATGTTAGTTGAGAACGACAGGGTGTTGTCCAGGATCACGCCAAGGTTCTTAGCGCTCTGGGAGGAGGACACAATGGAGTTGTCAACCGTGATGGCGAGATCATGGAACGGGCAGTCCTTCCCCTCAACACATGTGACTAATACAATTTGATTTGATTTACTATGACCATTGTTTCTACTACTACTACTACTACATACAGATACATTTTTGCAAGCTGAAGCGAGTTACACAATTCATAGAAAATTACCATTCTATCGTTTTCATTTATTTGTGTCTTTCTCTAGCTCTGTGATAATTCAAGTAATACTGGAGATCTAGAGATATTAGACAGCTGAATTGTTTATTAAAACCACTGTTATATTACATGAAGGGTAGCCAATACATTACACGATACATGGAAAATACACATATATTCTTTATAACACATTTCATTGAGGCCTTGCTATATGTTGATGGGGGTATGAATGCCACATGCCCATTGGTGTATTGACACACATAGGGTTGTGGCCCACAGGCCTATGAGGAGAGGTTTAAGAAGTCAATGTTGTTTTTGATGAGATAGTAGACCATGCTTGTCCAGAGCAGGCCTGTGAGACAGAGGCTCAGTAAGGGGCTTGTGTCTGGGCTCCTGATCTGGACCTGGACTGGACAGCAGCAGTCACTGAGGGGGTCACTGAGGGGGTCACTGAGGGGGTCACTGAGGGGGCCTGTGGAAGCACAACAGGCTGTCAGTGGCCGCTGGGGTAGAGCAGTGAGAAACATAGGCTATGTCAGAATTATTGTCTTGACTTTCATAATGTGCGACCACACCCATGTAGATATGGCTGCTTGGCATAATGTGCTGTTGGATGTGTGTTCGGAACTTATTGAACATCCATGTACATGTGACAGATCTCGTCTACCAGCCGGCTCTTTCTCTTTCGAACCATCTCTCACAATGTCTCATGAAGAGACAGGAATGGAGCCCATGGCAGGAGCGGATTTACATTGGCTGATATCTCAGTCCTTCACCGTCCAACAAAACCCTGAGAACCTTCCCTCTGCAAACGAATTAGGCTAAACAAGGAAGTGAATTCACGTCTCTCTCTCACATGCAAATGTCTCATTTTGCTCCTTTTGTACCCCAGTATCTCTACTTGCAAACTCATCTTCT
The DNA here is from genome assembly GCF_021184085.1 of Oncorhynchus gorbuscha. Classification (NCBI taxonomy): domain Eukaryota; kingdom Metazoa; phylum Chordata; class Actinopteri; order Salmoniformes; family Salmonidae; genus Oncorhynchus; species Oncorhynchus gorbuscha. The sequence goes on along the minus strand of NC_060185.1, from coordinate 11,524,676 downwards.
GCACATCTTATCACTCCAGTGTTTAAATTCTATATTGTAATTATGTATCTACTATGGCCTATTTATTCCTTACCTCCCTCATCCTACCTCATTTTCACACACTATATTGTATTATTGACTCCATGTTTGTTTGTTCCATGTGTAACTCTGTGTTGTTGTTTGTGTCGCACTGCTTTGCTTTATCTTGGCCAGGTCGCATTTGTAAATGAGCACTTCATCTCAACTAGCCTACCTGGTTAAATAAAGGTGAAATAAATCAAATAAGAAATATGCCCAAACTCAGAATCAGTTGGGGCTTCCTAAAAGTCATATGATCATTGTGAGGTTTTCTGCAGTTTTCATGGTCAAACTGTAGCAGGCTCTCTCTATCCTTGATTTGAACCCTTCCCCTTTCAAGTAACACTTCATTGCACAGTGTTTCCAGGCTCTATTTTGTGGTATCAATTGAGCCTGTGAATGAGTTTAACCCACGACTGACTTAGATATGATGTCTCTGTGTTGATTATAGAACGACTTAGAATAGGCCGATGGTCAGTATTCATCCTGAAGGGCTTTGGTTGACGCCTTTCCCAAAATAATATCGTCATTAGATGTCTTCCCCATAATATCTTTCTTTAATATCGTATATCATTAGATGTCTTCCCCATCATATGTTTCTTGGTGTTTTGCTCTGGCCTCAGCAATATAATGAAACATTTAGGAGCAAAAATGCAGAAAAGTAAACCAAAACTGGAGGCCAGAATAGCAAAGATCTCCACAGCTACAGTGAACTTCCCAGGAGAGCTGACATAAGCTGGTATAAAGGTGATC
>NC_060185.1:11401366-11518866 GCF_021184085.1 Oncorhynchus gorbuscha | reverse complement strand
AAAGTAGGGGGTAGGAGTAACAGGTTTTTAACAACGTAGCCCAGCCTCTGTCAGTATCCCAACTCCCTCTCTCATCATAGACAAGGTTTTTGTCTCGCTCATGGTTTGTCCCGGGTACGTAACCCAATGGTCGCAAAGAAGGCCCTGATTGGTGAACCACTGATCCAGCTCTTTGTCTTTTGGTAATCCTAGGGACAAGCCTACACAGTGCTTTTAACATAGTGTTTTCAAACATATTTGACACAGTTCAACAGATTGTGCCAGTCAAAGGTTTGGACACAACTACATTTTCAAGGCTTGTTGTTTATTTTTACTATTTTTCTACATTTTAGAAAAATATTGAAAACATCAAAACTATGAAATTACACATATAGAATCATGTAGTAACCAAACAAGTGTTAAACAATATATTTTATTTGAGATCCTTCAAAGTAGTCAACCTTTGCCAGTTGTTTCCACTTCTGGCAGTTGTTTATTTGGCTCCTGAGTGTCGCAGCAGTCTAATGAACTGCATTACAGTGCAAGACGTGTCACTACAGTCCCTGGTTCACTTCCAGGCTATATCACATCTGGCTCTGATTGGGAGTCCCATTTGGCAGCGCACAATTGGCTCTTCTCAACTTCATGTTGTCTGAGTTAGGCCGTCTTTGTGAATAAGATTTCATTATTAAATGACTTGTTCCACTTGCGGGACACAAGCCGACAACTTCCGGTGTAATTGGGGGGTGCGCAATACAAATACATTTTCGCAATATTAAACATTAACGAACATACTAGTGTCTTACATAATTTAAAAGCTAAATGTCTTGTTAATCTAACTGTGTTGTCAGATTTCAAAAAGGCTTTATGGCAAAACCATACCGTGTGATTGTCTGAGGAAGGTGCACCACATCAACATATTTTTCAACCAGCACAGGCTTCACAAAATCACAAATAGCGATTAAATAATTCACTTACCTTTGACGATTGTCCTCTGTTTGCAATCCCAAGGGTCCCATCTTCAGCATGAATGGTCTTTTTGTTCAATAAAATGCTTCTTTATATCCCAAAAAGTGAGTTTAGTTGGCGACATTGGTTTCAGTAATCCACACGTTCAACATGCACACAAATGAGTCCAAAAAGCTAATGCTAAACATCATCCAAACAAGTCAAACAACATTTCTATTTAGTCCTCAGGTTCTCTAAAATGTAAATAAACTATACAATTTCATATGGAAGTAGTATGTTCAATAGGAAAGGAAAATTCGTAAGCGCGCGTCCTCTCCCTCGCAAGCCGAAAGCCTGATTTTCTTCAGGTGGTCTCCTAACAAAAACTCCAATAACTTCTTCCGTTTTAAAAAAGAAGCTTGAATCCTTGAATAAAGACTGTTGACATCTAGTGTCCTTAGTCCATAGGAATTGCAATCTGGGAGAAGGATACACATAGAAACAATAGGTTTCCATAAAAATAGCCTGGGCGCTCAAAAAATAACATTCTGGTCGATTTTCATCGGATTTTCGCCTGCCATTTCATTTTTGTTATAGTCTCAGACATTATCTTAACAGTTTTAGAAATGTCAATGTGTTTTCTATCAAATGGTACCAATTATATGCATATCCTGGGCACGCCAGTCAGGAGGAAATTCAGGAAACTAGACCCTATCCCAGAGACGTTTTAAAAGTAAAACAAATGTGTTTTAAATTGCCTTAATGACAGCTTTGCACAATCTTGGCATTCTCTCATCCAGCTTCATGAGGGATGCTTTTCCAACAGTCTTGAAAGAGTTCCCACATACGTTGAGCACGTGTCGGCTGTTTTTCCTTCACTCTGCATTCCAACTCATCCCAAACTATATCAATTGGGTTGAGGTGGGGTGATTGTGGAGGTCAGGTCATCTAATGCAGCACTCCATCACTCTCCTTGGTCAAATAGCCCTTACACAGCCTGTTTTGGATCATTGTCCTGTTGAAAAACAAATGACAGACCCACTAAGTGCCAACCAGATGGGACGGAGTATCACTGCAGAATGCTGTGGAAGCCATTCTGGTTAAGTGTGCCTTGAATTCTAAATAAATCACTAACAGTGTCACCAGCAAAGCACCCACACACTTTCCCACTTCCTCCTCCATGCTTCACGGTGGGAACCACACATGGGGAAATCATTCATTCACCTACTCTGCATCTCCCAAAGACTCAGCGGTTGGAACCAAAAATCCCAAATTTGGACTCATCAGTCCAAATGACACCGGTCTACTGTCCATTGCTCATGCTTCTTGGCCTAAGCAAGTCTCTTCTTCTTGTTGGTGTCGATTAGTACTAGCAGCAACTCGACCATGAATGCTTGATTCACACAGTTTAGTCTGAACAGTTGATGTTGAGATGTGTCTGCTACTTGAACTCTGTAAAGCATTTATTTGGCTGCAATTTCTGAGGCTGGTAACTCTAATAAACTTATCCTCTGCAGCAGAGGTAACTCTGGGTCTTCTTTTCCTGTGGCAGGCCTCATGAGAGCCAGTTTCATCATTGTGCTTGATGGTTTTTGCAAAGGTTCCATATTAACTGACCTTCATGTCTTAAAGTAATGATGGACTGTTGTTTCTCTTTGCTTATTTGAGCTGTTCTCGTCATAGTATGGACTTGGTCTTTTACCAAATAGGGCTATCTTCTGTATTCCACCCCTACCTTGTCACAATTTAACTGATTTTCTCAAATGAATAAAGAAGGATATAAATTCCACAAAAACATTTTTAAAAGTCAGTTAGGATCAGCACTTTTTTGCTGAATGTGAAATCTCAGAATAATAGTATAGAGAATGATTTATTCAGCTTTTATTTCTTTCATCACATTCCCATTTGCGACCAATTGCTCCGCCCTGACCATCGAGAGCTGCTTATCTCTATGGTGGTTGGGGAGTGACAATGACTAGGTTAGGTTATCTAGGTGATTAATGATCTATGTTGGCCTGGTATGGTTCACAATCAGAGGCAGCAGTTAATCGTTGTCTCTGATTGGTGATAATATTTAGGCAGCCATTGCCCCATTGTGCTTTGTGGGATCTTGACTATGTATAGTTGCCTGCGAGCACTATAGTAGCTTCACGTTTCATCTTGCTCTAAGTTTCACCTAGTAATAAAAAGATGTGGAACAAAGATCACACTGCACTTTGGTCCACTCATTATAAAGTTTGTGACACCAAGCTTTAACTTCCTGACTGATGTCTTGAGATGTTGTTTCAATATATCCACATAATTTTCCGTCCTCATGATGCCATCATTTTGTGAAGTGCACCAGTCCCCCATGCTTCACGGTTGGGATTGTGTTCTTCGGCTTGCAAGCCTCCTGTAAACGCTCCGGGTGTTGTGGGTGTGGAGTCAGACGCAGGAAACATAGAGAGCGATGCTGTGCTCTTTAATGCACAAAACGCAACACAGGGTGCTCACAACCAAGATGCACGACCAGAAACAAACATGTTCCTCTACTACAAAACAGAAGGTCACAATAATTAATCCCGCACGAAGAACCAGGCGGGGCGGCTGACTAATAAAGCCTCACTAATTATACCCAACTCAAAACAGGTGTACTCAATAAACACATAAGGAAGGGGAGGAAAGAATCAGTGGCAGCTAGTAGGCCGGCGACGACGACCGCCGAGCGCCACCCGAACGGGAAGGGGAGCAGTGCGCCAACACCGGCCTCGATGTCAACCCGGAGGACGAGGCGCAGGGTGATCTGGATGGAGGCGATGGAAATCCCTCAACATTGACGGATCCAAAATGTCCCCCACCGGTACCCAGCACCTCTCCTCCGGACCGTACCTCTCCCAGTCCACGAGGTACTGCAGGCCCCTCACCCGGCGTCTCGAGTCCAGAATGGCCCGTATCGTATAGAGGGGGAGGAGGGACCTCCGGCACCTCACCGTCCTGTAGGTGACCAGCTACCATCGGCCTGAGGAGAGACACATGAAACGAGGGGTTAATACGATAATAGGAAGGGAGTTGTAATCGATAACACACCTAGTTTGTTCTCCTCAGGACTTTGAAGTGCCCTACGCACTCCTTTTCTGCTGTCCACTAGCTTGCTGAAGGGATTCCTGGACGGCCCTCCAGGTCTCTTTGGAGCGCTGCACCCATTCCTCCACTGCAGGAGCCTCGGTCTGGCTCGGATGCCACAGTGCCAGGACCGGCTGGTACCCCAACACACACTGAAAGGGGGACACATTAGTAGAGGAGTGGCGTAGTGAGTTCTGGGCCATTTCTGCCCAGGGGATGTATCTTGCCCACTCCCCTGGCCGGTCCTGGCAATACGACCGCAGAAACCTACCCACCTCCTGGTTTACTCTCTCCACCTGCCCATTACTCTCAGGGTGATAACCGGAGGTCAGGCTGACCGAGACCCCCAGATGCTCCATGAACGCCCTCCATACTCGGGACGTGAACTGGGGGCCCCAATCAGAAACGATGTCCTCCGGCACCCCGTAGTGCCGGACGACGTGGGTGAATAATGCCTCCGCAGTCTGTAGGGCTGTAGGGAAACCGGGAAATGGGAGGAGACGGCAGGACTTAGAGAACCGATCCACAATCACCAGAACCGTGGTGTTCCCCTGAGACGGGGGAAGATCAGTCAGGAAATCTCCGGATAGATGTGACCATGGCCGTTGTGGAACAGGGAGGGGTTGTAACTTCCCTCTAGGAAGGTGCCGAGGAGCCTTACTCTGGGCGCATACCGAACAGAAGGAGACATAAACCTTAACGTCCCTAGCCAAGGTAGGCCACCAATACCTCCCCCGAAAGCTCCCCACTGTCCTCCTCACCCCAGGGTGACCCGAGGAGGATAGGACGTGAGCCCACTGAATCAGTTGGTCCCGAACACCAAGCGGCACGTACTTCCGCCCCACCGGACAATGAGGAGGCGCGGGTTCAGCCCGTAACGCCTGCTCGATATCCGAGTCCACCTCCCATATCACTGGTGCTATCATCCTTGAGGCGGGAAGGATGGGAGTAGGTTCGGTGGACCTATCCTCCGTGTCGTAAAGGTGGGACAGTGCGTCCGCCTTCACGTTCTGGGAGCCTGGTCTATAAGATAACGTGACCCGGAATCGGATGAAAAATATGGCCCACCTTGACTGACGTGGTTTCAGTCTCCTAGCTGCCCAAATATACTCCAGATTTTGGTGGTGGGTCCAGATGAGAAAGGGGTGCTTAGCCCCCTCAAGCCAGTGTCTCCACACCTTCAGAGCCCTGACCACCGCTAACAATTCCCGGTTCCCCACATAATAGTTACGCTCCGCTGGGCTGGTGGCGTACCCAAGTGCTGTGATAGCACGGCACCCACCCCAGCCTCTGACGCGTCCACCTCCACTATGAATGCTAGAGAGGGGTCCGGATGCGCCAACACGGGTGCTCCGTCCGCCTCTGCTGACCACCGCAACCGCACCGGGCCCCCCTTCAGCAGTGAGGTAATTGGAGCCGCTATCTGGCCAAAACCCCGGATAAACCTCAGGTAGTAGTTGGCTAAACCCAACAACCGCTGCACCCCTTTTACCGTGGTCGGAGTCGGCCAATTACGCACGGCCTTACTGCGGTCACCCTCCATCTCCACCCCCGAGGTGGAAATGCGATAACCCAGAAAGCAGACGGCTCGTTTCGAGAACACACACTTCTCAGCCTTGACGTATAGGTCATGCTCCAGCAGTCTACCAAGCACCTTGCGTACCAGAGACACATGCGCGGCATGAGTGGCTGAGTTGATCAGAATGTCATCGATATAAACAACCACTCCCTGCCCATGCAGGTCCCTGAGAATCTCGTCTACAAAGGATTGGAAAACGGCTGGAGCATTCTTTAACCCATACGGCATGACGCAGTACTCATAGTGGCCCGATGTGGTACTAAATGTGGTTTTCTACTCGTCTCCCTTCCAAATACGCACCAGACTATACGCGCTCCTGAGATCCAATTTTGTGAAGAGCTGCGCTCCCTGAAATGATTCCACTTCCGTAGCAATGAGAGGTAGTGGGTAGCTGAACCCCACTGTAATGGCATTTAGACCTCTATAATCAATACAAGGACGCAAACCGCCCTTTTTCTTCACAAAAAAGAAACTGGAGGAGACGGGTGAGATGGAGGACCCAATGTACCCCTGTCCCAGAGACTCCGTGACATATGTCTCCATAGCCAACGTCTCCTCTTGGGACAATGGGTACACGTGACTCTTGGGAAGCATAGCGTTTACCTAGAGATCTATCGCACAATCCCTTCCCGGTCGATGTGGTGGTAATTTAGTCGCCTTATTTTTACTGAATAATAATTTATTATTTTGCACGCTCAATAATAATTTATTATTTTGCACGCTCAATTTTTCAGTTTTTGATTTGTTAAAAAAGTTTGAAATATCCAATAAATGTCGTTCCACTTCATGATTGTGTCCCACTTGTTGTTGATTCTTCACAAAAAATACAGTTTTATATCTTTATGTCTGAAGCCTGAAACGTGGCAAAAGGTCGCAAAGTTCAAGGGGGCCGAATACTTTCGCAAGGCACTGTAAATAGTCATCATTGATAAAAATTCCCTTAACAACTCTCCACCGATGTGGCACCGATTGAAACTCCCAGACACCTTCCAGAACACTCCTCTGACCACACCTGGAGAACCCCCTGTCTCCACAAAATTTTAGGATTGTGCCGGGCCAGCCAGGGAATCCCTAGCACCACTGGAAATGCAGGCGAATCAATAATATAGAGACTGATACGCTCCCTATGATTCCCCTGCGTTACCATGTCCAGTGGAACCATGGTCTCCCTGACCACCCCTGACCCTAATGGCCAGTTATCTAGGGAATAGGAGAAGACATCGGCAGAAGTGGAACAACTAATTTAATAGTGAGTCCGCGATCCATAAAGTTCCCAGCACACTATGCTGGGAAGAGGGGAAAAATGTAAGGAAAAAAATCAAGACAAACATGTGACCAACAGGGGGTTCTGGGTGAGTTTGGTGCTGACTCACCTGGGGTGATCGAGAAGTGTTCCGCCTGCCACTTCGACTCCCAGACGGACCCCCCCAGCACCGATCGGCCGTGTGTCCTCTCCGACCACAGCTGGTGCAGGGGGAGCCTCCTCCTCCGGTACCCCTCGGCACAGCCCCTCCCAACTCCATCGAAACGGGAGTGGAGGTGCTGGGTGGTGGAACACACAGGACCCTCTCCGGGAGGAAAGAATCAGTGGCAGCTAGTAGGCCTGCGACTATGACCAACGAGCGCCACCCGAACGGGAAGGGGAGCCACCTTCGGTCGGAGTCGTGACACCTCCCCCCTTTTCCTCCAAACATAACGATGGTCATTATGGCCAAAAAGTTATATTTTTCTTTCAGAAGATCGGAGGACATTTCTCCAAAAAGGACTATCTTTGTCCCCATGTGCAGTTGCAAACCGTAGTCTGGATTTTTTACAGTGGTTTTGGAGCAGTGGCTTCTTCTTTGCTGAGCAGCCTTTGAGGTTGTGTTGATATAGGACTCGTTTTACTGTGGATATCGATACTTTTGTACTTGTATCCCCAGCATCTTCACAAGGTCCTTTGCTGTTGTTCTGGCATTCATTTGCACTTTTTGCACCAAAGTACGTTCATCTCTAGGGGAAAGAAGGCGCCTCCTTCCTCAGCGGCATGACGGCTGCGTGGTCCCATGGTGTTTATACTTGCATACAACTGTTCGTACAATTGCTCCCAAGGACGAACCAGACTTGTGGAGGTCTACAGTTTTTTTTCTGAGCTCTTGGCTGATTTCTATTGATTTACCTATTATTTCAACCAATGAGGCACTGAGTTTGAAGGTAGGCCTTGAAATACATCCACAGGTACACCTCCAATTGACTCAAATTATGTCAATTTGCCTTTCAGAAGCTTCTAACGCCATGACATCATTTTCTGGAATTTTCCAAGCTGTTTAAAGGCACAGTCAACTTAGTGAATGTAAACTTCTGTCCAACTGGAATAATGATACTGTGAATTATAAGTGAAATAAATTAAATTAATTGTTGGAAAAATGACTTGTGTCATGCACAAAGTAGATGTCCTAACTGACTTGCCAAAACTATAGTTTGTTAACAAGAACTTTGTGGATTGGTTGAAAAACAAGTTTTAATGACTCCAACCTAAGTGTATGTAAATTTCCGACTTCAACTGTACTTTGCATCCTTGCACTATACAATGTGCGATGGAGCAGAATGTTCTGTTTTTCTTTTCAAAACTTGTTGAAGACTATTTTTACCCTTTACGCACATGCAACTAACCCCAGGTGAGTTAAATTACACAGCAGTACTACTGCCACTACTACCACTAGTACTACTACAACTAGTACTACTACCACTACTACCACTATTACTACTACTACTACTACTACTTCTACCACCACTACTATTACTACCACCACTACTACCACTACTACTACTACTACTACTACTACTACTACTACTACCAATACTACTAATATCACTAGTACTACTACCACTACTACTACTACTACCATTACTACGACTACTACTACCGGTACTACTATCACTAGTACTACTATTACTATTACTAGTAGTACTACCACAACTACCATTACTACTACTACTACTACTACTACCACTACTACTACTACTACTACTAGTACTACTACAACTACTACCACTAGTATTACTACTACTACCACCACTACTACTACCACCACTACTACTACCACTACTACCTTTAGTTTTACTACTACCACTAGGACTACTACCACTACTACCACTACTACTACTACCACTAGGCCTACTACTACTACCACTACTACTACTACCACTACTACTACTACTACTACACATACTACTACTTCTAATACTAACCACTACTACAACTACTACAACTACTACTACTGCTACTACCACTACTACTACTACCACTACTACTACTACTACTACCACTGCTAGCATTAGTTCTACTACCAATACTACTACTACTACTACCACTATACTTCTACCACAAGGACTACTACTACTACTACTACTACTACTACTACCACTACTACCACTATTAGCACTAGTACTACTACCACTACTACCACTACTACTACTACTACTAGTACTAATACCATTACTACTACCAACTAGTACTACTACCACTACTATCACTAGTACTGCTACCAATACTACTACTACTACAACTAGTACTACTACCACTACTATCACTAGTACTACTACCACTACTACTACTACTACTACTACTACTACTACTATTACTACTACCACTAGTACTTCTACCACTCCTACTACTACCACAACTATCACTAGTTCTACTTCCACTACTAGTACTACCACTAGGACTACTACCACTACAACCACTACTACTACTACCACTAGGCCTACTACTACTACCACTACTATTACTACCACTAGGCCTACACCTACTACCACTACTAGTACTACTACTATTACTACTACCACTAGTACTACTACCACTACCACCACTACTACAAATACTACTACCCGTACTACTATCACTAGTACTACTACTACAACTACTACTACTAGCAGTATTTCCACTACTACCATTAATACTACTACTACTACTACTACTACTACTAGTAGTACCACTCCCACCACTCCCACCACTACTACTACTACTACTGCTACTACTACCACTACTACCACTACTATGAATACTACTACCCGTACTACTATCACTCGTACTACTACTACAACTACTACTACTAGTAGTACTTCCACTACTACCATTACTACTATTAATACTACTACTACTACTACTACTACTACCACTCCCACCACTACTACTACTACTACCACCACTAGGCCTACTACTACTACCACTACTATTACTACCACTAGGCCTACACCTACTACCACTACTACTACTACTACTACTACTACTACTATTACTACTACCACTAATACTACTACCACTACTACCACTACTACGAATACTACTACCCATACTACTATCACTAGTACTACTACTACAACTACTACTACTAGTAGTACTTCCACTACTACCATTACTACTATTAATACTACTACTACTACTACTACTACTACGACTTCCACTATTACTTCTTAATTATTTTTCTTATCTGCGTTTCTTTAAACTGCATTGTTGGTTAGGGACTCATAAGTAAGCATTTCACTGTAAGGTCCAGACCAGTTGAATTCAGCGCATGTGACTAATACATTTTTTATTTGATTTTATTTACTATTACTATTGCTTCTACTATTACATACATAGACATTTGGCCAGCTGAAGCAAGTCACACAATTCATATAATTAATTTTATTTGTGTATTCCTCTAGCATTGTGATAATTCAAGTAAGACTGGAGATCCAGAGATATATGAATTGTTTATGACAACCACTGTAATATTACATGAAGGGTAGCCAATATATTACACGATACATGCAGTACAGACATATATTCATTATAACACATTTCAATGAGACCTTGCTTTATATTGATGGTGGTATGAAGCAGGTCCAGAGCAGGCCTGTGAGACAGAGGCTCAGTAAGGGGCTTGTGTCTGGGCTCCTGATCTGGACCTGGACTGGACAGCAGCAGTCACTGAGGGGGTCACTGAAGGGGTCACTGAGGGGGTCACTGAGGGGGTCACAGCAGGCTGTCAGTGGCCGCTGGTGTAAAGCAGTGAGAAACATAGTCAAAATAATAAATTTTCTTTCTGCTTCATTATTGTCTTGACTTTCATAATGTGTGACCACACCCATGTAGATATGTCTGCTTGGCATAATGTGCTGTTGGATGTGTGTTCAGGACATATTGAACATCCATGTACCTGTGACAGATCTCGTCGACAAGCCAGCTCTTTCTCTTTCAAACCGTCTTTCAACAATTGTCATGAAGAGACAGGAATGGAGCGGATTTACATTGGCTGATATCTCAGTCCATCACCATCCAACATAACCCTTAGAACATTCCCTCTACAAACAAATTAGGCTAAACAAGGAAGTGAGATGGGGAAATCAGAAAGCATGCACCTAGTTCTCACAGGTAAACGTCATATGCCCAAACTCAATATGATCATTGTGAGATTTTCTCCAGTTTTCATAGTCAAACTGTAGCAGGCTCTCTCTCTCCTCCCTTGATTTGAACCCTTCCCCTTTCAAGTCCCACTTCATTGCACAGTGTTTCCATGCTCTATTTTTGGTATCAATTGAGCCTGTGGATGAGGTTAACCCATGACTGACTTAGATATGATGTGTCTGTGTTTATTATAGAAAGACATTGAATAGGCCGATGGTCAGTATTCATCCTAAAGGGCTTTGGTTGACGCCTTTCCCAAAATAATATCGTCATTAGATGTCTTCCCCATAATATCTTTCTTTAATATCGTATATCATTGGATGTCTTCCCCATTATATATTTCTTGGTGTTTTGCTCTGGCCTCAGCAATATAATGAAACATTTAGGAGCAGATACGTAGAACAGTAAACCAACACTGGAGGCCAGAATGGCAAATATCTCCACAGCTACAGTGAACTTCCCAGGAGAGCTGAGACAAGCTGGGATAAAGGTGATCCAGACTGCACAGAATATGAGCATGCTGAAGGTGATGAATTTGGCCTCATTGAATTTGTCAGGCAGCTTTCTAGCCAGAAAAGCCAGAACAAAGCCAAAGAGAGCCAGCAGTCCTATATACCCCAACACAGCCCAGAAACCAATAGCTGAACCCACATCACACTCTAGAATGATATTTTCCTTGTAGGTATTCATGTTCTTGTAGAGGAAAGGAGGTGGAGACTGTTAACCAAAGTACACAGAGTGCCGGCCGATGAAAGTAAGAGAACACAGAAAACACAGAGTCAAGGAGAAGAGCAGCAGGAAGCTCAGCTCAGAGGTATTTGGCTCCTACGATGTGAGTCTGTCTGTAGTGGAAGAATATCAGTGCTATTGTCATTGTCAGACACCCACCAAACACAGAGAAGGCTACCAAGTATAACCTTGAGTTCCGTGATGGTTATGTACTCCATCCCGTTCAAATTGCAGTTATCTCCCTCTTCGTTTGACTTGTTGCACATCAGATAGACCAGTAAAGTGCTGGCTGAGATTCTTCCCCACATGAACATGATGAAGGCTAGCGTAAATGCTATTAGGTGGTGTTGCTGACCCGTCTGCACAGGAGAGGCTGTTGAAGCAGCAGACACTTTCTTCTTAACCTAGGCCCGGCTGGTACCTGGCAGACAGCTCTCACTGAAGATAGACCTGGGTAAATGGAACACACAGACACACTTTAAATCAAGGGACCCCTCATATTTAGTCACAATCACACATAATCATACATTATTCTTTAATACAAAATGTTCACTGTAAATAGACTTGGCATAAAGGAGCACAGTCACACAAAAAGCCATTCAGAACAGTTACACAGACCATCTCCCTAACAGGTCCTTACCTCAGGCCAATGGCCTGCCCAGACAGCACTCAATGTCATGTTTGTCATTTATTGTCATGTCTTGTCCCTGTGCTCCCCATGCTATTCGTTTCCCTCTGCTGGTCTTGTTTGGTTCTATCCCTCTCTCTCCCCCTCCCCCTTTCACTCTCTCGCTCTCTCTTCTCTCTGTCGTTCCGTTCCTGCTCCCAGCTGTTCCTATTCCCCTAATCATCATTTAGTCTTCCCACACCTGTTCCCGATCCTTTCCCCTGATTAGACTCCCTATTTATTCCTTTGTGATCCGTTCCTGTTCCATCGGTTCCTTGTTTTGTATTCCATGCTGTAATTGCGTTTCGCCCTGTCCTGTCGTGTTTTTTGCCGTGATTGTGTATCACCCTGTCCTGTCGTGTTTTGTGCCTTCTTCAGACGCTGCGTGTGAGCAGGTGTCTCAGTTGACTACGGCCTGCGCCTACCCGAAGCGACCTGCAGTCTGTGGCCGCATCTCCAGTTGTTTTCCCCTCTACTATCTAGAGGATTTCAGTTATTCGGTTTTGAGCATTAATAAACTCTGTTTCTGTTAAGTCGCGTTTGGGTCCTCCTTCACCTGCATAACAGAAGGAACCGATCAAAGAATGGACCCAGCGACTTCTGACGCTCGTTACACTGCCGTCGAGATCCAAGGAGCCATGCTCGGCAGACACGAGCAGGAATTGTCCGCTGCTCGCCAGGCCGTGGAAAACCTGGCTGCTCAGGTTTCCGACCTCTCTGGACAGTTCCAGAGTCTACGTCTCGTGCCACCTGTTACTTCCTGGCCTGCCGAGCCTCCAGAACCTAGGGTTAATAACCCACCTTGCTACTCCGGGCAGCCCACTGAGTGCCGCTCCTTTCTCACGCAGTGTGAGATTGTGTTCTCTCTCCAACCCAACACATACTCTAGAGAGAGAGCTCGGGTTGCTTACGTCATCTCACTCCTCACTGGCCGGGCTCGAGAATGGGGCACAGCTATCTGGGAGGCAAGGGCTGTTTGCTCTAACGATTTCCAGAACTTTAAAGAGGAGATGATTCGGGTTTTTGACCGTTCAGTTTTTGGTGGGGAGGCTTCTAGGGCCCTGGCTTCCTTATGCCAAGGTGAACGGTCCATAACGGATTATTCCATTGAGTTTCGCACTCTTGCTGCCTCTAGTGAGTGGAACGAGCCGGCGCTGCTCGCTCGTTTTCTGGAGGGACTCCACGCTGTGGTTAAGGATGAGATTCTCTCCCGGGAGGTTCCTTCAGATGTGGACTCTTTGATTGCTCTCGCCATCCGCATAGAACGACGGGTAGATCTTCGTCACCGGGCTCGTGGAAGAGAGCTCGCATCAACGGTGTTTCCCTGCTCCGCATCGCAGCCATCTCCCCCTCTGGCTTTGAGACTGAGCCCATGCAGCTGGGAGGGATTCGCATCTCGAATAAGGAGAGGGAACGGAGGATCACCAACCGCCTGTGCCTCTATTGTGGAGTTGCTGGACATTTCGTTAATTCATGTCCAGTAAAAGCCAGAGCTCATCTGTAAGCGGAGGGCTACAGGTGAGCGCAACTACTCAAGTCTCTCCATCAAAGTCCTGTACTACTTTGTCGGTCCACCTACGCTGGACCGGTTCGGGCGCTACATGTAGTGCCTTGATAGACTCTGGGGCTGAGGGTTGTTTCATGGACGAAGCATGGGTTCGGAAACATGACATTCCTTTCAGAGAGTTAGATAAGCCTACGCCCATGTTCGCCTTAGATGGTAGTCATCTTCCCAGTATCAGATTTGAGACACTACCTTTAACCCTCACAGTATCTGGTAACCACAGTGAGACTATTTCTTTTTTGATTTTCCGTTCACCGTTTACACCTGTTGTTTTGGGTCATCCCTGGCTAGTATGTCATAATCCTTCTATTAATTGGTCTAGTAATTCTATCCTATCCTGGAACGTTTCTTGTCATGTGAAGTGTTTAATGTCTGCCATCCCTCCCGTTTCTTCTGTCCCTACTTCTCAGGAGGAACCTGGCGATTTGACAGGAGTGCCGGAGGAATATCATGATCTGCGCACGGTCTTCAGTCGGTCCCGAGCCAACTCCCTTCCTCCTCACCGGTCGTATGATTGTAGTATTGATCTCCTTCCGGGGACCACTCCTCCTCGAGGTAGACTATACTCTCTGTCGGCTCCCGAACGTAAGGCTCTCGAGGATTATTTGTCTGTGTCTCTTGACGCCGGTACCATAGTGCCTTCTTCCTCTCCGGCCGGGGCGGGGTTCTTTTTGTTAAGAAGAAGGACGGTACTCTGCGCCCCTGCGTGGATTATCGAGGGCTGAATGACATAACGGTTAAGAATCGTTATCCGCTTCCCCTTATGTCATCAGCCTTCGAGATTCTGCAGGGAGCCAGGTGCTTTACTAAGTTGGACCTTCGTAACGCTTACCATCTCGTGCGCATCAGAGAGGGGGGACGAGTGGAAAACGGCGTTTAATACTCCGTTAGGGCATTTTGAGTACCGGGTTCTGCCGTTCGGTCTCGCCAATGCGCCAGCTGTTTTTCAGGCATTAGTTAATGATGTTCTGAGAGACATGCTGAACATTTTCGTTTTTGTCTATCTTGACGATATCCTGATTTTTTCTCCGTCACTCGAGATTCATGTTCAGCACGTTCGACGTGTTCTACAGCGCCTTTTAGAGAATTGTCTCTATGTAAAGGCTGAGAAGTGCTCTTTTCATGTCTCCTCCGTTACTTTTCTCGGTTCCGTTATTTCCGCTGAAGGCATTCAGATGGATTCCGCTAAGGTCCAAGCTGTCAGTGATTGGCCCGTTCCAAGGTCACGTGTCGAGTTGCAGCGCTTTTTAGGTTTCGCTAATTTCTATCGGCGTTTCATTCGTAATTTCGGTCAAGTTGCTGCCCCTCTCACAGCTCTTACTTCTGTCAAGACGTGTTTTAAGTGGTCCGGTTCCGCCCAGGGAGCTTTTGATCTTCTAAAAGAACGTTTTACGTCCGCTCCTATCCTCGTTACTCCTGACGTCACTAGACAATTCATTGTCGAGGTTGACGCTTCAGAGGTAGGCGTGGGAGCCATTCTATCCCAGCGCTTCCAGTCTGACGATAAGGTTCATCCTTGCGCTTATTTTTCTCATCGCCTGTCGCCATCTGAGCGCAACTATGATGTGGGTAACCGTGAACTGCTCGCCATCCGCTTAGCCCTAGGCGAATGGCGACAGTGGTTGGAGGGGGCGACCGTTCCTTTTGTCGTTTGGACAGACCATAAGAACCTTGAGTACATCCGTTCTGCCAAACGACTTAATGCCCGTCAAGCTCGTTGGGCGTTGTTTTTCGCTCGTTTCGAGTTTGTGATTTCTTACCGTCCGGGTAGCAAGAACACCAAGCCTGATGCCTTATCCCGTCTGTTTAGTTCTTCTGTGGCTTCTACTGATCCCGAGGGGATTCTTCCTTATGGGCGTGTTGTCGGGTTAACAGTCTGGGGAATTGAAAGACAGGTTAAGCAAGCACTCACGCACACTGCGTCGCCGCGCGCTTGTCCTAGTAACCTCCTTTTCGTTCCTGTTTCCACTCGTCTGGCTGTTCTTCAGTGGGCTCACTCTGCCAAGTTAGCGGGTCATCCCGGTGTTCGAGGCACTCTTGCGTCTATTCGCCAGCGCTTTTGGTGGCCGACTCAGGAGCGTGACACGCGCCGTTTCGTGGCTGCCTGTTCGGACTGCGCGCAGACTAAGTCGGGTAACTCTCCTCCTGCCGGTCGTCTCAGACCGCTCCCATTCCTTCTCGACCATGGTCTCACATTGCCTTAGACTTCATTACCGGTCTGCCTTTGTCTGCGGGGAAGACTGTGATTCTGACGGTTGTCGATAGGTTCTCTAAGGCGGCACATTTCATTCCCCTCGCTAAACTTCCTTCCGCTAAGGAGACGGCACAAATCATTATTGAGAATGTATTCAGAATTCATGGCCTCCCGTTAGACGCCGTTTCAGACAGAGGTCCGCAATTCACGTCACAGTTTTGGAGGGAGTTCTGTCGTTTGATTGGTGCGTCCGTCAGTCTCTCTTCCGGGTTTCATCCCCAGTCTAACGGTCAAGCAGAGAGGGCCAATCAGACGATTGGTCGCATACTACGCAGCCTTTCTTTCAGGAACCCTGCGTCTTGGGCAGAACAGCTCCCCTGGGCAGAATACGCTCTGGTCGCTTCCTTCGTCTGCTACCGGGTTATCTCCGTTTCAGAGTAGTCTGGGTTACCAGCCTCCTCTGTTCTCATCCCAGCTTGCCGAGTCCAGCGTTCCCTCCGCTCAAGCGTTTGTCCAACGTTGTGAGCGCACCTGGAGGAGGGTGAGGTCTGCACTTTGCCGTTACAGGGCACAGACGGTGAGAGCCGCCAATAAACGCAGGATTAAGAGTCCAAGGTATTGTTGCGGCCAGAGAGTGTGGCTTTCCACTCGCAACCTTCCTCTTGCGACAGCTTCTCGTAAGTTGACTCCGCGGTTCATTGGTCCGTTCCGTGTCTCCCAGGTCGTCAATCCAGTCGCTGTGCGACTGCTTCTTCCGCGACATCTTCGTCGCGTCCATCCTGTCTTCCATGTCTCCTGTGTTAAGCCCTTTCTTCGCACCCCCGTTCGTCTTCCCTCCCCCCCTCCCGTCCTTGTCGAGAGCGCACCTATTTACAAGGTACATAAAATTATGGACATGCGTTCTCGGGGACGGGGTCACCAATACCTAGTGGATTGGGAGGGTTACGGTCCTGAGGAGAGGAGTTGGGTTCCGTCTCGGGACGTGCTGGACCGTTCGCTCATCGATGATTTCCTCCGTTGCCGCCAGGATTCCTCCTCGAGTGCGCCAGGAGGCGCTCGGTGAGTGGGGGGTACTGTCATGTTTGTCATTTATTGTCATGTCTTGTCCCTGTGCTCCCCATGCTATTCGTTTCCCTCTGCTGGTCTTGTTTGGTTCTATCCCTCTCTCTCCCCTCCCCCTTTCACTCTCTCGCTCTCTCTTCTCTCTGTCGTTCCGTTCCTGCTCCCAGCTGTTCCTATTCCCCTAATCATCATTTAGTCTTCCCACACCTGTTCCCGATCCTTTCCCCTGATTAGACTCCCTATTTATTCCTTTGTGATCCGTTCCTGTTCCATCGGTTCCTTGTTTTGTATTCCATGCTGTAATTGCGTTTCGCCCTGTCCTGTCGTGTTTTTTGCCGTGATTGTGTATCACCCTGTCCTGTCGTGTTTTGTGCCTTCTTCAGACGCTGCGTGTGAGCAGGTGTCTCAGTTGACTACGGCCTGCGCCTACCCGAAGCGACCTGCAGTCTGTGGCCGCATCTCCAGTTGTTTTCCCCTCTACTATCTAGAGGATTTCAGTTATTCGGTTTTGAGCATTAATAAACTCTGTTTCTGTTAAGTCGCGTTTGGGTCCTCCTTCACCTGCATAACACTCAAACTGCTGGCTCTCTGACTGTGAGGCATCATAGTAGCCAATGGTCTCAATCAAGATGTGCCCTATGTTATCCATCAGCCAGTTGACCAGGCCGTAGACCTCCGATGCATCTCCCTGCCCATGAAATAACACCCTCTCAGCATGCTGACCAGGGCATAGCCATCAATAACACCCTCTCAGCATGCTGACCAGGGCTTAGCCATCAATAACACCCTCTCAGCATGCTGACCAGGGCATAGCCATCAATAACACCCTCTCAGCATGCTGACCAGGCCTTAGCCATCAATAACACCCTCCCAGCATGCTGACCAAGCCTTAGCCATCAATAACACCCTCTCAGCATGCTGACCAGGGCATAGCCATCAATAACACCCTCTCAGCATGCTGACCAGGGCTTAGCCATCAATAACACCCTCTCATCATGCTGACCAGGGTATAGCCATCAATTACACCCTCTCACCATGCTGACCAGGGCATAGCCATCAATAAGACCCTCTCAGCATGCTGACCAGGGTATAGCCATCAATAACACCCTCTCGGCATGCTGACCAGGGCTTAGCCATCAATAACACCCTCTCAGCATGCTGACCAGGGCTTAGCCATCAATAACACCCTCTCAGCATGCTGACCAGGGCATAGCCATCAATAAGACCCTCTCAGCATGCTCAAGGTCAAGGTCAGGGTAGGCAGAGTGGTCAGGCAGGCGGGATCAGAGTCAGGACAGGCAATGGTCAAAACCAGGAGGGTGAGAAAAAGAGAGACTGAGAAAAGCAGGAGTTAATAACAAACACACTGGTTGACTTGACAAACAAGACGAACTGGCAAAAGACAGACAGAGAACACAGGTATAAATACACAGGGGATAATAGGAAAGATGGACGACACCTGGAGGGGGGTGGAGACAATCACAAAGACAGGTGAAACAGATCAGGGTGTGACAGCCACAGAGTTTCAGGCTAAAGGTGTTCTTTTTTGGCCTTGTTACCATAGTCACTGTTGGTTCTGATGGTCCCCACCCAAGTCCAGCCAAAGTGTTTGACCAGCTGGGCCATGGCTCTGCTCATGTAGAGGTCACTAGAAACGGTTCTGAAGTATGAAGGGTATTGCCTTCTGTTACTCAGACAAGCACAGCTGGCTGAATGACTGAGCTGGAAGACAAAAAAAACACAAAACAGTTCATTTGAACACACTGCTCTGATGTTGCCATTCTGTTAAAAGTAGCACATAGGCAAGACAGTATTTTCACCTAGTATCATCTCCATGGTACGTGCCATGCCAGACATTCCCTGACTCACCACTGGTATGTAGAAGGCCTCCATGGTAGGTGCCATGCCAGACATTCCCTGACTCACCACTGGTATGTAGAAGGGCTCCATGGTAGGTGCCATGCCAGACACTCCCTGACTCACCACTGGTATGTAGAAGGGCTCCATGGTAGGTGCCATGCCAGACACTCCCTGATTCACCACTGGTATGTGGAAGGGCTCCATGGTAGGTGCCATGTCAGACACTCCCTGACTCACCACTGGTATGTGGAAGGGCTCCATGGTAGGTGCCATGCCAGACACTCCCTGACTCACCACTGGTATGTGGAAGGGCTCCATGGTAGGTGCCATGCCAGACACTCCCTGACTCACCACTGGTATGTGGAAGGGCTCCATAGTAGGTGCCATGCCAGACACTCCCTGACTCACCACTGGTATGTGGAAGGGCTCCATGGTGCGTGCCATGCCTATAGTGGAGGTGGTGGTCTCCCCTATGACAGTGGTGGTCGGGCTCGGTTCAGCTCTGTGGCCCCTCCTCATATGACACCCACACAGAGGGTGAGGGACGAGTTAAAAGGATCCTGTAGCCCAGAGACAGCCCTGGCAGCAGCACAGAGCTGTTATTGATCTCCACTATGACAAAGGTCATGTTCTGGTTGTACTGGAGCTCACCTGGGTCCAGCCTGCAAAAAGGAGATCTAGTACGGTCACTTAAGTTTTTAAGAAGTGAAATCCCAGGCAGATACAGATGGTTTTCAACACTTTCTTTTAAATATTATTAGTCTTACTCTGTGATTATACATGTTTGTATATGTGAAAAAGAGACATAAAAACAGTTTTTCAACACTTTCTTACCCTTCACACTGGATGCTTCCTGGGTTGACCTGCAAAGTTGGGTTCACACTGACTGGGTATTGGTGAAAGGAGAAAATGTCTCCGAAAGTTGATGTCTCCCTCGTTTGAGAACTGTGACAGTTATTTTGTTAGATAACATCTGCACACAGGCTCCCCAGCCTTAGCTGTGACTCCCCAGCCGGATTGATCACCAGGAGGTCTTCCAGCTGCGGTGTCTCACATGTCAGGGTCCTGACAGCACTCCATCTGTAATCCTTGATATGTTCCCGTTAATGATGGGTGTGATGCTATAGGAGATTATCCCTCTCGTGGTGTGGGGGCTGTGCTTTGGCAAAACGGGTGGGGTTAAATCCTTTCTGGTTGGCCTGTCCGGGGGTATCGTAGGACAGGGCCACAGTGTTCCCCTCACCCGGCCTGTCTCAGCCTCCAGTATCTATGCTGCAATAGTCTATGTGCTGGGGTCTAATTCTCCCATCTCTCTCTCTCTCTCCCCTCCCCTCCCGGAGGACCTGAGACCTTGGACCATCCTGCAGCACTACCTGGCCTGATGACTCCTGGCTGTCCCGAGTCCACCTGGTCGTGCTGCTGCTCCAGTTTGAACTGTTCTGCCTGCGGCTATGGAACCCAGACCTGTTCACCGGATGTTCCATCTTGTCACGGACCTGCTGTTTTCGACTCTCTCTCTCTCTCTCTCTCTCTCTCTCTCTCTCTCTCTCTCTCTCTCTCTCTCTCTCTCTCTCTCTCTCTCTCTCTCTCTCTCTCTCTCTCTCTCTCTCTCTCTCTCTCTCTCTCTCTCTCTCTCTATCCTTCTCTAACGCACCTGCTGTCTCAACCGCTGAAAGCTCGGCTATGAAAAGCAATCTGACATTTACTCCTGAGGTGCTGACCTGTTTCACCTTCTACAACCACTGATTATTATTTGACCCTGCTGGTCATCTATGAACATTTGAACATCTTGAAGAACCATCTGGCCTTAATGGCCATGTACTCTTATAATCTCAATCCGGCACAGCCAGAAGAGGACTGGCCACCTCTCAGAGCCTGGTTCCTCTCTAGGTTTACTAGGTTTTGGCCTTGCAAGGGAGTTTTTCATAGCCACGGTGCTTCTATATAAAAAATAAATAACTGTGCTTCTCCAAGCATGCAATTATAGCCTACGGTATGGATCATTTGATTGAGACCATACTAAACAGCATATAGACGCACTTGATGTTGCTCACAGTGCGGAGAATCAGAGACGAAGGGCGGCATCGGGTACACATGGAGATATAGCCTAATAAGCAACTCATTCTAAAACAATTAAAAATATTGAAATGTCAAAAATGAAAAATTACATGACCCTCTTCTGGACTAGATTTAAAAAAACTAAAACATCCCCCTGAATTAAATTGAAATCTTTTTCCTCCAGGTCTCCGTTCCGTAAATGACATTATTGTGATTTTACATGACTTTTCCCCATGATGTGTTTTTTGGTATTTTTCTCTGGTTTAAGTAATATGATATAACACTTTGGACCAAATATACAGAAAAGCAACCCAAAACTGGAGGCCAAAATGGCAAAGATCTCCACAGCTACTGTGAACTTCCCAGGAGAGCTGACATAAGCTGGTATAAAGGTGATCCAGACTGCACAGAATATGAGCATGCTGAAGGTGATGAATTTGGCCTCACTGAAGTTATCAGGCAGCTTTCGAGCCAGAAAAGCCAGCACAAAGCACAAGAGAGCCAGCAGTCCTATATACCCCAACACAGCCCAGAAACCAATAGCTGAACCCACATCACACTCTAGAATGACCTTTTCAATGACGTGGGCTGTGTTTTTGACTGGGACTGAAGGAGCTAGAGCTAACCAGAGAACACATATAACCACCTGTAGGAGGGTACAACTGAACACACTGATTCGCTGGAGAGGAATAGAGCACTGGGGAACTGTATTGCCTGGCATTGTGGCCTGGAAAGCTATCACCACCGCTATGGTCTTTGCCAGGACGCAGGACATACACAGAGCAAAGGTGATCCCAAACACTGTGTGGCGCAGCATACAGGACCACTCAGAGGGTCGGCCAATGAAAGTAAGAGAACACAGAAAACACAGAGTCAAGGAGAAGAGCAGCAGGAAGCTCAGCTCAGAGTTGCTGGCCTTGACGATCGGAGTCTCTCGGAAGCAAAAGAAGATCAATGACACCACTATGGTTAAACACGCTCCACCCAATGAGATTGCAGCCAGGAGGATTCCCATGGTTTCGTCAAATGAGAGAAATTCCACCACCTTTGGGTCACAACGACTCTTGTCTCCGTTGGACCAGTATTCCAGGGAACACTGTGTGCATTTAGCTGAGTCTACAAGGAAAACGCTATAGTCAATCTGATCTATAGTCACGTTGTGTATTATATTCTAGAAGATAACACATTCTACATTTTATGTATCTTTTTGGTAAGTGGATTTGGTTAGTATCAGTCAGAGCGACATCAGAGACCGCCAGTGGCCCCCAGAGCAAAAATAAATGTAGCTTAGGGCTCCCAGAAGGCTACACTCTTAGAAAAAACATGCTATCTAGAACCTAAAGGGATTATTTCGGCGGTCCCCATAGGAGAACCCTTTCAAGAACCCTTTTTGGTTCCAGGTAGGACCATTTTGGGTTCCATATAAAACATTTTCCATAGAGGGTTCAACATGGAACACAAAATAGTTCTACCTGAAACCAAAAAGGGTTCTACCTGGAACCAAAAAGAGTTATCCTATGGGGACACCCGAAGAACCCGTTTGGAACCCTTTTTTCTACGAGTATAGGGCTGGCGGTGGTATCAGTTGTCTCACCTGTTAGGTTGCTGATCTCTCCAGCAGCACAGGGGATACAGGAAAAACAGCAGACTGGCATTCCTTTGATCTCTGCTTGGCGGTAACCTGGGAGGCAGCTGTCACTACACACAGACCGAGGCCTCTGAAACACAATACAACACCTGCTCACTCCCTCTTCCTGTCTCTCTCTCTCTCTCCTGTCTCTCTCTCACACAATCATTCAATTCATTCTCACAGTATGTCAACTGATTTCTACCATCAATTGAAATATATTTAATGTAATAATCTGTATTTTGTTTAAGTACCTGTACTTGCTACCATGTGTTTTCTGTGTAACTGTGTACCTTTGAGGGATTGTCAGCCCATACAATCTGTATCCCATTCATGGCAAACTGGTCTCCTTTAGGGAGAGAGGCATTGTAATTCCCCACAGTGACAAACACAGTCTCTCCTGCCTGGTTTCTCTGCCAGTTCACCAGCTCATAGATGGCTGTGGGGTCTCCGTTCTCATCAAAATAAACTCTCTCCCCAGACTTCATGATGAACTTTACATCTCGCAGGTATCTCAACACCTGCAAGAGTTAAAATAATCAACATGGATTATAGTGTAAAATTCATACACAACACTGTCCTCATCGGAGAACGCTTTTTGGTTCAAGGTAGAATCAATTTTGGAAAAGGTTTTATATGGAACCAAAAGTGTTCTACTTGGAACCAAAGAGGGTTCCTCAAAGTGTTCTCCTATGGGGACAGCTGACGAACCCTTTATGTTCTAGATAGCACCTTTTTTCTAAGACTGTAGAATTCAAGTACTTTAGAAATAACATTGTGTGATTGTAAATATTTGGCAATTTCATAAAACCTCTCTGTCAATTTTCAAATCTGTTGAACAAAATGAGCTTTCGGTGGCCGATAGAGGTAGCCACTCACCTGTCCTGGCTCGACGCTCTCTCTGTGTACACAGTTCCTATTCCCACCTTGGCCTTCACCGTGCCTGCAGGTCAGCAGATCATGTATGGAGTGAGCCACAGCATACACTGCCTTATACACATTATTAGAGAACCTCAGCTCGGAAGTGTCAGTAAAGGGGTTACTGATTTCCTCCAGTCTCTCAGACCCAGAGCACTGCCTCTGCCTAGGCCCACTGTCTTTCTCCTGCTGAGGGGAAAACCTGCAGCTGAACGTGGTCTCCCAGAACTCTCTGAGCAGGGTGTTGTTTGGATGCTGGGCTGGACCGACCCGGAGCAGGAACTCTCTGAGGCCTGGGATCTTAGACTTACTGATGGTGAATCCCAGAGTACCGCTGAGGACAGCAGAGCTCCTCCTAGTGGCCAGGCGATCAATAGTTATCCAGGACTCACTGCCTACCCACTGCAGCCCGGTCAGGTTCTGGGCCAGTGCCTCCTCCAGCAGAACATCCATCTCCCACTGGGACAGAAAGGCTACCACAACCTTGGCGCTGGCCCTGCTAATCACCTCAACCACCCTGGCTATCTGCTCCCTGGGGTTGTTCCATAAAATAGCCTCAGAGTACTCTATACACACACCCTCCAGACCAGCAGCCTCCATGAAGGTCGCCATGCCGTTGTTGCCGTAGGCGTTGTCACTTCTAACAGCCCCCACCCAGGTCCAGCCAAAGTATTTGACCAGTTGGGCCAGGGCTCTACTCTGGTAGAAGTCACTGGGGATGGTTCTGAAGAAGGAGGGGAACTCCTTTCTGTTACTCAGACATGCGCAGGTGGCGAAGTGGCTTATCTATATAGAACAGGAGGAATAAGACAATAAGTAATAATTTTTCATCAGCCAGAATTGTTCAACTGTATGTGTGACTTCATTACCACTGGTATTTGAAAAGCTCCTGTGGATCGTGACATCACAATAGTGGAGGAAGAATCAGAGGCACCAATGATGGCGTGGACTGCTGATTGGCCAGAGCAGGTCTTTCCCACCGTCCTCTCCTGACCGTTCATCAGAGCCATAATCGCACGCATGGAGGACAGAGTCGAGCCACAACTATCATATATCCTGTAGCCAATAGAGATGTTGGGGAGCAGAGAACTGCTGTTATTGATCTCTTCGATGGCGAAGATCATGGTCTGAGCTAAATGAAAATCTAAGAGGTTCATGCTGCGGAAACAAAAGGGGAACAAAAAGCATTGCATTAGAGGTTCGTCTGGTAGAGGATGTGAAACTGCAGAAATGACCATAAATGACCACATAAATCCATCACAGAGACTGGGTGACTGTGAAAGAGCTTACCTGGAGCAGATGAGAGGAGGTGGTGTGTCTGTGAAGGAGAGCGGGGGCTCTGAGATTTTGGTGTGGATGGAGAATGCTCCTCCGATAGTCACGTCTCCTTCCTTGGACAGCATAGGGAACTCTGGTCTTCCCAGTATCCGACAGAGAGCCTCCTCTCCCTCTGCCCAAAAGGCTCCTAACACCCCCATCACTACCACCCATAGTAGCTGCATCACACTCTCTCACACACACTCTGTAAGAGGCCTCCTAAAGGAATCAGGGAAGACCTGACCCCTACCCCTTAAAATGTCTGGGTTTTATGCATGCTGGAGACTGTGACGCTTTCCTCTAAGCAAATCAGAGAAGGATGAGGTCATAAGGGCTGTGTTTTGGCTGTGCTACTGCCACAATACACAACACAACAGTTTTATAACAAATACCATACATTATATATTCAAACTCCTGCATATTTAAGTTTGACCAATGTTGTTATACACATTTTCCTAGTGAGTGATAACGAACACAGATTGTGTGTGTTTTAGGACTGCTAATGTCAGCACACAGTATACAGGTGGATGAAGGTGTCATATTCAAGTCCTTTGTGTGTATAGTTGTGCTTCCCTCTCAACCCTGCATGTTTTCCTAAACCTTAGCCTCCAGATGTAATCTCTCAGTGTACACCCTAATCACCAAACCTTAGGGAAAACAGATGTTCACACAGCTTGCTCACAAGTTTTTATGGGATATGGGGGTGCATTCCGAACCAACTTAAAACTGAAATATGTCTGATGTTGACTTACTAGTTTAGTATAGGTTGAGTCTCTGATGAGCAGTAGGGTCGTTCCACGAAATGAGTCCGATTTGCATCCCTTTAATATTTTAAGTAGAAATTGTGCCCCAATATTGCATTTCAAAAGCCTGTTGTATTTAGGACACACAGAGAGCAATTTTAGTTGTGTGTAGTTTGGTTGTTGGGCTTGTGGTACCTGTAGCGTTGCTCATATTTCCCTCTGCACATGGGGCACAGTCACACGGGGCACAGTCACACGGGGCGGCACGGTAGCCTAGTGGTTAGAGCGTTGGACTAGTAGCCGAAAGGTTGCAATTTCAAATCCCCGAGCTGACAAGGTACAAATCTGTCGTTCTGCCCCTGAACAGGCAGTTAACCCACTGTTCCTAGGCCATCATTGAAAATAAGAATTTGTTCTTAACTAACTTGCCTAGTAAAAAAATAAAAATAAATAACAGCATTCAGGCTTTCCATTATGTACTGCCTCTCTCACTGCACACTGACACAGTTATCTTTAGGGGACAGACAGTAGACATGGTTTACTGTAAATGTTGCATGTTTTACTTCAGCAGGGTTTTCAATTGCAATATTGAGCCACACATTAAGGAAGGAAAGGATGTCTTATTGTCACATACACCAGATAGGTGTGGTGAAATGTGTTGTTTTACAGGGCCAGCCATTGTAGTACAGCACCCATGGAGCAAATTAGGGGAAGCCCTTTTCTGCAGTCAATGGCCAAATCACCCTCTTTGTCCGCATGGGTGGAATGTTACAAATATTTTTCATAATTTCATAATTAATAATGTTTTTTTTTTGTGGGGACAAGAAACCAGTGTTTCTACATCAAACAGTTTTGTTATACTTCTGTGATGTACACTACATTTAAAAAATATATATGGACACCCCTTCAAATGACTGGATTCTGCTATTTCAGCCACACCCGTTGCTGACAGGTGTATAAAAGACATACAATCTCCATAGACTAACATTGGCTCGAGAATGGCCTTACTGAAGAGCTCAGTGACTTTCAACGTTGCACCGTCACAGGATACCACCTTTCCAACAAGTCAGTTCGTCAACACGTTTTCTGGAGTGGTGTAAAGCTCACCACCATTGGACTGGTGCAGTGGAAACACGTTCTGGAGTGGTGTAAAGCTCACCACCATTGGACTGGTGCAGTGGAAACATGTTCTGGAGTGGTGTAAAGCTCACCACCATTGGACTGGAGCAGTGGAAACACGTTCTGGAGTGGTGTAAATGTTCTGGAGTGATGAATCAGCTGCAGGTTTTGGTGGACTAGAGGTATCCAATCAGAGACAGGCGTGATGGGACTGTGGTTATTATTGCTTCTATTGAAATAATGTATCATCACTGGGTTGCTTTAAAAACAATGACATTTTAGTGCATGAGGGACATCATCAGTGATCATCAATATTCTGGGGGTGGGGGGTGGGTACTATCTATTATATTCAATTACACTATCCTGCAGGTCAATAACATATTGAAGGGGAATGTCCTCTTTCACAGTTTGTGCTTCATAGCTCCGTTGTAGAGCTCCAGTGCTTCAGCTGTGTGGTAGAGCTCCAGGGCTTCAGCTGTGTTGTAGAGCTCCTGGGCTTCAGATGTGTTGTAGAGCTCCAGGGCTTCAGCTGTGTGGTAGAGCTCCAGGGCTTCAGCTGTGTTGTAGAGCTCCAGGACTTCAGCAGTGTGGTAGAGCTCCAGGGCTTCAGCTGTGTTGTAGAGCTCCAGGACTTCAGCAGTGTGGTAGAGCTCCAGGGCTTCAGCTGTGTTGTAGAGCTCCAGGACTTCAGCAGTGTGGTAGAGCTCCAGGGCTTCAGCTGTGTTGTAGAGCAGTGTGGTAGAGCCAGGACTTCAGCTTCAGCTGTGTTGTAGAGCTCCAGGACTTCAGCAGTGTGGTAGAGCTCCAGGGCTTCAGCTGTGTTGTAGAGCTCCAGGACTTCAGCAGTGTGGTAGAGCTCCAGGGCTTCAGCTGTGTTGTAGAGCTCCAGGACTTCAGCAGTGTGGTAGAGCTCCAGGGCTTCAGCTGTGTTGTAGGGATCCAGGGCTTCAGGACGGAATTAATACATCTCAATACTCTGACATGACCGTGTCTCCTCATCTACTCCTCTTTCATCTGCACTGATTTAAAAAACACCGCACTGATGAATGAAAGAAGGCCATTTGCTTTAATTGATCTAGTTATTTTATGTCAGTGCAGAAGAGGGAACAGATAAGGCAATGAGATGCATCTAGTGACTATAGGGTAGGGTCAGTAGTGGGGCTGTGGGGTCAGCTGTGGAGATGATTGGGTGGTCTGTCCTAAGCCTAGAGTCTGTGGGGTCAGCTGTAGAGCTGAGAGGGTGGTCTGCCTTAGGCTAGAGTCTGTGGGGTCAGTTGTGGAGCTGAGTGGGTGGTCTGCCTTAGGCCTAGAGTCTGTGGGGTCAGCTGTAGAGCTGAGTGGGTGGTCTGCCTTAGGCTAGAGTCTGTGGGGTCAGTTGTGGAGCTGAGTGGGTGGTCTGCCTTAGGCCTTGAGTCTGTGGGGTCAGCTGTAGAGCTGAGAGGGTGGTCTGCCTTAGACCTAGAGTCTGTGGGGTCAGCTGTAGAGCTGAGTGGGTGGTCTGCCTTAGGTCTAGAGTACGTGTGGTCAGCTGTAGAGCTGAGTGGGTGGTCTGCCTTAGGCCTAGAGTCTGTGGGGTCAGCTGTACAGCTGATTGGGTGGTCTGCCTTAGGCCTAGAGTCTGTGGGGTCAGCTGTAGAGCTGAGTGGGTGGTCTGCCTTAGGCTAGAGTCTGTGGGGTCAGTTGTGGAGCTGAGTGGGTGGTCTGCCTTAGGCCTAGAGTCTGTGGGGTCAACTGTACAGCTGATTGGGTGGTCTGCCTTAGGCCTAGAGTCTGTGGGGTCAGCTGTAGAGCTGAGTGGGTGGTCTGCCTTAGGCCTAGAGTCTGTGGGGTCAGCTGTAGAGCTGAGTGGGTGGTCTGCCTTAGGCCTAGAGTCTGTGGGGTCAGCTGTAGAGCTGAGTGGGTGGTCTGCCTTAGGCCTAGAGTCTGTGGGGTCAGGACTCATGGGACCTTGGGCCCTGAGGCTCGGGATGGGCCAGGTCAGAGTCTCAAAACTGATTGTCAGAGCTGATGGTTGAAGAACTGTGATGTTAGATAGCTTTGGGCTATACATTTTGTTTTGCTGTCAAATTTGGTGTGAAGTTCAGGGGCTGTATTTCAGTAACATTTGTCTGTACCTGTGACTGTTGAGATGCTGTCCTCATTAACGATGGCTGAGTGATATTCCTGATTAAAATGCTGTCTGCACTAATGCGCTGCTCAGGAGTTAAGTTAAGTATGTTCTGCATTAGCTACTGCACATGCGGCAGATCCTCTTCCTGGGTTTCACATAAAAACACAGAAATACATGACAAAGTACACAGTAGTACTAGACAAGAAGAACATAAAATATGACATTAAATTGAAATTCAATATAAAATAACAGTTATATAAAGGAAAGACGCCAAGAGACAACAGAAATCCTATTCACACACTATTCACATATAAAGTGCAGTACATTGTCATATTCTTATAAACAGTACGGTACATGTATTGAATATTATTTGTAGATCAGTCAGGCAGTCATAATTTGCCCATGATACATCACAGTTTTGATGCTCTCGAACAGTGAGTCGAACAGTGAGTCAGCATGTGTGTACATATATCTGTCAGACAGTATAGTGTTTATGTTTGTGTAATTTTGGCCGATTGCAGTAATTGTATTCGATGTTTTCACTTCCATTATTAGTCTTCACATCACCTCATTCTTTTGCAATTTAGGCCCATCATAGTCATCTAGATAAGGATATTAAAATAATACTTTTGACAGGCACACTAAATTAACAGTTAATTCAGCCTGCTTGATTTAGCGAGGCATTGAAGTGTGCTCTGTTCAATTTGTTGCAATTATTTGTTATACAGCCCTGTGGTTGTTTAAATGATCTTATGATATGGCTCTTAGGCCAGGTTCAATTAAAAACCTGGGTTGTTTGTGTTGTGTATTTGTGCAGATGCCTGTCAGATCGTTTTCCAGGCGAGTGCTCTTCTGAGGGCCGTCCGTAGGGGAGTTAGATCTGAGCTCAAGAACACATGTGTTGAGGTGGAGGAGCCTGAGGCCTGCCCCATGCCCCCCCGTGGTTCCTTCTGGTTCCCCTCATACCCCAGGTAGGCGTCGCCTTCTGACAAGCCCTCAGACTTACTGACAGAACTCCCCCTTGGCTCTGAGTCCCCCTTCACTGCCTCCCACCTGGCTCCATCAGAGGATGTCATGGCCTGTTCCTGGACCATGGTGGCATTGATAGTGGTCAACACTATGTGGCCAATACAGACTGGACAGAGAAACAGCACTTTCTAATCACAAACGCAATACTAACTTTCAAATATTCAGCCTCCCTACTAAATAACATGGAGCTTTCAGCCTCCCTGCTAAATAACACTGAGCTTTCAGCCTCCCTGCTAAATAACATGGAGCTTTCAGCCTCCCTGCTAAATAACATGGAGCTTTCAGCCTACCTGCTAAATAACATGGAGCTTTCAGCCACCCTGCTAAAAAACACTGAGCCCATTGTGAGGCTCACATAGAGTTACAATACATAGAGTTGGAATACATAGAGTTGGAATACATAGATTTGGAATACATAGAGTTGGAATACATAGAGTTGGATACATAGAGTTGGAATACATATAATTGGAATACATAGAGTTGGAATACATATAATTGGAATACATAGAGTTGGAATACGTAGAGTTGCAATACATAGAGTTGGAATACATAGAGTTGGAATACATAGAGTTGGAATACATAGAGTTGGAATACATAGAGTTGGAATACATAGAGTTGCAATACATAGAGTTGCAATACATAGAGTTGGAATACATAGAGTTGGAATACATAGAGTTGGAATACATAGATGTACAATACAAAATGTTGCAATACATAAAGTTGTAATACATAGAGTTGCAATACATAATGTTGCAATACATAGAGTTGGAATACATAGAGTTGGAATACATAGAGTTGCAATACATAGAGTTGCAATACATAAAGTTGGAATACATAGAGTTGGAATACATAGAGTTGGAATACATAGAGTTGCAATGCATAGAGTTGCAATGCATAGTGTTGGAATACATAGAGTTTGAATACATAGAGTTGCAATACGTAGAGTTACAATACCTATTCAAGTAATGCACATTTTCCAGAATGCTATCCTCAACAATGTAGCTAAATCAAATCAAATCAAATCCATTTCTATTGGTCACATACACATATATAGCAGATGTTATGGCGAGTGTAGCGAAACGCTTGTGTTAATAGATCCAACAGTGCAGTAGTTTCTAACAATTTACAACAATACACACACATCTAAAAGTAAAATAATGGAATCAAGAACTATATAAACATTAGGACAAGCAATGTCGGAGTGGCATTGACTAAAATACAGTATAATACAGTATATACATTTGAAATGAGTGAAGCAGGTTGTAAACTTTATTAAATTAAAGTGACCAGTGTTCCATTATTAAAATGACTAGTGTTCCATTATTACAGTGGCCAGTGTTCCATTATTACAGTGGCCAGTGTTCCATTATTACAGTGGCCAGTGATTCCATGTCTATGTATATGGGGCTGCAGCCTCTAAGGTACAGGGTTGAGTAATCGGATGATAGCCGGCTAGTGATGGCTATTTAACAGTCTCATAGCCTTGAGATAGAAGCTGTTTTTTAGTCTCTCGGTCCCAGCTTTGGTGCACCTGTACTGACCTCACCTTCTGGATGATAGTGGAGTGAACAGGCTGTGGCTCAGCTGGTTGATGTTCTTGATGATATGTTTGGCCTTCCTGTGTCATCGGGTGCTGTAGCTATGTGATTGATTACATTATGGTTCACGTGGGATAGTGAACAGATATGCCAATGACACAGTCTTGGACTGTTGAAATATAATGGGACACTCTTGGACTGTTGAAATATAATGGGACAGTCTTGGACTGTTGAAATACAATGTTGAAATACAATGGGACAGTCTTGGACTGTTGAAATCTTGGACTGTTGAAATACAATGGGACAGTCTTGGACTGTTGAAATATAATGGGACACTCTTGGACTGTTGAAATACAATGGGACAGTCTTGGACTGTTGAAATATAATGGGACACTCTTGGACTGTTGAAATACAATGGGACACTCTTGGACTGTTGAAATACAATGGGACAGTCTTGGACTGTTGAAATACAATGGGACAGTCTTGGACTGTTGAAATATAATGGGACACTCTTGGACTGTTGAAATACAATGGGACACTCTTGGACTGTTGAAATATAATGGGACACTCTTGGACTGTTGAAATACAATGGGACACTCTTGGACTGTTGAAATACAATGGGACAGTCTTGGACTGTTGAAATACAATGGGACAGTCTTGGACTGTTGAAATACAATGGGACAGTCTTGGACTGTTGAAATATAATGGGACAGTCTTGGACTGTTGAAATATAATGGGACACTCTTGGACTGTTGAAATACAATGGGACAGTCTTGGACTGTTGAAATATAATGGGACACTCTTGGACTGTTGAAATACAATGGGACAGTCTTGGACTGTTGAAATATAATGGGACACTCTTGGACTGTTGAAATACAATGGGACACTCTTGGACTGTTGAAATACAATGGGACAGTCTTGGACTGTTGAAATACAATGGGACAGTCTTGGACTGTTGAAATGCAATGGGACAGTTTTGGACTGTTGAAATACAATGGGACAGTTTTGGACTGTTGTAAGGCAATGGGACAGTTTTGGACTGTTGTAAGACAATGGGATAGTTTTGGACTGTTGTAAGACAATGGGATAGTTTTGG
Organism: Oncorhynchus gorbuscha; assembly: GCF_021184085.1. Lineage (NCBI taxonomy): Eukaryota > Metazoa > Chordata > Actinopteri > Salmoniformes > Salmonidae > Oncorhynchus > Oncorhynchus gorbuscha. The sequence goes on along the minus strand of NC_060185.1, from coordinate 11,486,196 downwards.
ACTGTTGTAAGACAATGGGATAGTTTTGGACTGTTGTAAGACATTGGGATAGTTTTGGACTGTTGTAAGACAATGGGATAGATTTGGACTGTTGTAAGACAATGGGACAGTTTTGGACTGTTGTAAGACAACGGGATAGTTTTGAACTGTTGTAAGACAATGGGATAGTTTTGGACTGTTGTAAGACAATGGGACAGTTTTGGACTGTTGTAAGACAATGGGAGAGTCTTGGACTGCTGTAAGACAGTCTTTTTTAACCTTTATTTAACTAGGCAAGTCAGTTAAAGAACAAATTCTTATTTTCAATGATGGCCTAGGAAGAGTGGGTTAACTGCCTGTTCAGGGGCAGAACAACAGTTTTATACCTTGTCAGCTCGGGGGTTTGAACTTGCAACCTTCCAGTTACTAGTCCAACGCTCTAACCACTAGGCTACCAAGCCACCCCGTGTCATTGGATTGCTGTAAGACAATGGGACCGTATCGGATAGCTGTTAGACAATGGGACCGTATCGGATAGCTGTAAGACAATGGGACCGTATCGGATTGCTGTAAGACAATGGGACCGTATCGGATAGCTGTTAGACAATGGGACCGTATCGGATAGCTGTTAGACAATGGGACCGTATCGGATAGCTGTAAGACAATGGGACCGTATCGGATAGCTGTTAGACAATGGGACCGTATCGGATTGCTGTAAGACAATGGGACCGTATCGGATAGCTGTTAGACAATGGGACCGTATCGGATAGCTGTTAGACAATGGGACCGTATCGGATTGCTGTAAGACAATGGGACCGTATCGGATAGCTGTTAGACAATGGGACCGTATCGGATAGCTGTAAGACAATGGGACCGTATCGGATTGCTGTAAGACAATGGGACCGTATCGGATAGCTGTTAGACAATGGGACCGTATCGGATAGCTGTTAGACAATGGGACCGTATCGGATAGCTGTTAGACAATGGGACCGTATCGGATAGCTGTAAGACAATGGGACCGTATCGGATAGCTGTTAGACAATGGGACCGTATCGGATAGCTGTTAGACAATGGGACCGTATCGGATAGCTGTAAGACAATGGGACCGTATCGGATAGCTGTTAGACAATGGGACCGTATCGGATTGCTGTAAGACAATGGGACCGTATCGGATAGCTGTTAGACAATGGGACCGTATCGGATAGCTGTTAGACAATGGGACCGTATCGGATTGCTGTAAGACAATGGGACCGTATCGGATAGCTGTTAGACAATGGGACCGTATCGGATAGCTGTAAGACAATGGGACCGTATCGGATAGCTGTTAGACAATGGGACCGTATCGGATAGCTGTTAGACAATGGGACCGTATCGGATAGCTGTTAGACAATGGGACCGTATCGGATAGCTGTTAGACAATGGGACCGTATCGGATAGCTGTAAGACAATGGGACCGGATAGCTGGATAGCTGTTAGACAATGGGACCGTATCGGATAGCTGTAAGACAATGGGACCGTATCAGATAGCTGTTAGACAATGGGACCGTATCGGATAGCTGTTAGACAATGGGACCGTATCGGATAGCTGTTAGACAATGGGACCGTATCGGATAGCTGTAAGACAATGGGACCGTATCGGATAGCTGTTAGACAATGGGACCGTATCGGATAGCTGTAAGACAATGGGACCGTATCGGATAGCTGTTCGGATAGCTGTTAGACAATGGGACCGTATCGGATAGCTGTAAGACAATGGGACCGTATCGGATAGCTGTTAGACAATGGGACCGTATCGGATAGCTGTAAGACAATGGGACCGTATCGGATAGCTGTTAGACAATGGGACCGTATCGGATAGCTGTTAGACAATGGGACAGTCAGACTTCTTACCACTGTCCCTAGACTCTATGAAAGGAAAAGAGATTGAATGTAAGCAATATGAAATACACCTCAGCAGGCCAGATGGAGTATCCACCATATTGCATAAACCCAACCCATCCAATCCTTTCACATGTCCATTCTGCCATGGGCTAGGGGTTAGGTGTTGGTTTCAGAGTATGAGCCTCTCTGCCTAGACACAGGTGTTGACTACTATCTCAGTGTGACCGAGAGGCATAGAGGGCCTTATCGTGGACTCTGTCTCCCTCCACTGACTGTGTTGACTGAGAGCAGCCTCTATAGATCACTATTAGTCAATGACAACATGCAGAAGCATCCTCTCTATCAATCAGGACGTTGACTGCAGGTTATACTATCTGGCATGCTATTTAGCAGGGCTTGTAGTTTCCTAATCGGGTGGGAAATACAGGTTTTTTAATCACTATTATTAACTTGATTATTACACCAAAATGTGATGTTCTCCCAGTCTACTCTGGATGGACTGTCTGTGGTGAATTAACATCCTCAACATTATTTACCAAGTCTCGATTAAAACCCTTTCCTGCAGTCAACTGACCAAATCGTTCTCTAGTGGCCTCATGGGTGGAATATTATTTATATTTTTAATCATTGCATAATTAATAAACAGTATTATTAAAAAGAAACTGCAGAAACGTGGTGTTTCTATTGCAAACAGTTGTGTTTCAGTCTTCTGTGATGTAGATAAAGTGTAATATTGGGATGCAAACTCAAAATGTAATACATTTCAACTCGATATCTGATATGGTGCAGGTGTCTAATTTTCTTTAAGCCCATAACCATGTGTGTGAGGCGTATACTTTTGTGACCCTGATTTAGCCCACGGCAGTAAAAGGTCAGGGGAAATCTGCAATTGCTACATCCATTTTTGGAGTCATAAAATAATGATATATTCCAATTGATTCTTGAAGAATATAGTCTTACCATATCAGAAAAAATATAAACTTGTTCTACTCCAATATTTGTAACCAAAGTAAATGTAAAGAATCACTGTGTAGTCTCACAACATGGTTAAAACTATCATGTTATTATCATGGATGGTCAGTCTTTGCCTCCATCTCTCTGTGTATTAATCTGAGAGTGGTTACATTTCTCCAGGCCCGTCCCTCAGCGTTTTACCAAAACAGTGATGATGTAGGCACTTTGTTATTGTGTCACCTGCATATTGTCACTTCAAGGTAGAGAGGGTCAATTCCTAACTAGAAAACTTAGTGAGTAAATCTTGTAGTGATGTCAATGGTTGATTTATTCTTAACATTGAGATATGTGCTCATATAGCAGGCTATCCTCAGCCCATATTGATGACCTGGTTCCTGGAAAGACCCTATCTGTTACACAGGCCCATCTGTACATCAGCCTAGCACAGTCATTGTGATCTATCATTACACACCTGACTGTCAACCTCACACTATTGTTCTATTAACGTTCAACATGTAAGGATATGAATATTTCAATGTCTTCAGAAAATGTTACTTTATCTCTCCATTTCTATAGCAGATAGAACATTGTTTATCGTATACATTCAAACAGGTCTGCTCCAGCCCATAGCTAATGAGTGTGTTGATCATTGAATAGAGCAACAGTTACCCCTCTGAATGCCTCTTGCCAGCTTGTTGCATCTCCTAATCACTTCCCCCATCACTCTGCCAGACCTGGAGACTGATTATGGTTTCCACGTCACACCTGGTGAACCCTGCTTCATCGCCCCCGGCCCCGATGTCATCACCTGTGTATCAAACACCTACCTGCCCTCGCCTGCCCGCCCGGCCTCTCCGTTCCTCCTGTACCCCCTGGGTTTACCGTAAATTGGCAGGGCTGGGGCAAGGTGTCCTCACCGGTGCCCATCCCTAAGCGCCACGTTTAACCGCTTCAGCGAGTCTTTGTCATGCTTCGTGACATCTGGCCTAACGTGGCTTGTTAAAACAACCCTCCAGGCAAGGCTGGGGTGTTGCAGAGGCACACAGGTGATTTTCCGGTTCTCTAAGTTCACAACAACCCTCCCTGTCTCTCTCCGGGGAAGTCTCTCTGTAATTGTTTTTCTTCGCCAGTCTGCTACAGTTAGTGTTTTTTTCCACTTAGTGGCCCTCAGCTGAAACCGTGGCAGCTCAGGGAGAGAAAATCTTATGGTTGGAGTCTCCACCCACATGCTTTTCATTAAAGGGTAGGGAGGATTTTGAATGTCAAAAAGAAAAACAGCTCATCCTTAAAATAAGTTGGGGGCTGTTTGTTTACCTTTACTCTAGAGCTAACGTGTGGTGTACAGCTGTATATATACTATATACTTTACCAAAGTGAATGTACAGTGTTACAACAGTCTGAAAGAACACCCCCCCCCCTCGCTCTCGCTCTCTTTTCTGCCAGGCCTCACCTTTCATATAATATATGAATATCTCTCAGAACCCCATCTCTGTCACAGGGCAACTAGAGCACTATGTGGACCCAGTGCAATTGCAATAATTGAGTAGAACAAATGTACAATTTTTCCATTTTTAATAGGGAAATATAAGATCCCTGTTTAATTTAGTTTAGAGTGATCATCACAACGATTATTCCCTGTTATATTGTACTGATGACATTCTGTGAACACCAACCAGGTTTCCACCCAAACATTTCATGCGGATTACTTTACTTACGCATTTAAAAAAGTAATGACAGGGCTGAAAGAAACAGGAAATTTCATAAATGTCGACAGACAATTTGTTCATTCGACATGGTGGGATTTGTTTTTGTCAGTCAAATGAATTCGTACATGCCTCTTGGACTGGTGTTTATATAACATTTGTTTTGACTTCTTATTATAAGCCTCTCGGGCTGGTGTTTACAGAATGTTTGTTTTCACTTCCTACAAGGCTACCAGGCTGGTGTTTACAGAATATTTGTTTTTCACTTCCCACAAGCCTCTCAGGCTGGTGTTGAGAGAATATTTGTTTTGACTTCCGACACGCTTCTCAGGCTGGTGTTTACAGAATATTTGTTTTCACTTCCTACAAGCCTCACGGGCTGGTGTTTACAGAACATTTGCCTTAACTTCTTATAAGCCTCTCTGACTGGTGTTTACAAAACATTTGTTTTCACTTCCTGTCAGCCACTCGGGACTGTGTTTACAGAATATTTGTTTTCACTTCCTACAAGTGTCCCAGGCTGGTGTTTACAGAATATTTGTTTTCACTTCCTACAAGTGTCCCAGGCCGGTGTTTACAGAATAATTGTTTTCACTTCCTACAAGTGTCCCAGGCCGGTGTTTACAGAATATTTGTTTTCACTTCCTACAAGTGTCCCAGGCTGGTGTTTATAGAATATTTGCTTTCACTTCCTACAAGGCTCCCAGGCTGGTGTTTACAGAACATTTGTTTCCACTTCCTGCAAGAGTCTCAGGCTCGTGTTTACAGAACATCTGTTTTCACTTCCTACCAGCCTCTCGGGCCGGTGTTTACAGAATATTTGTTTTCACTTCCTGCAAGCCTCTCAGGCTGGTGTTTACAGAATATTTGTTTTGACTTCCTACAAGCCTCTTGGGCTGGTGTTTACAGAACATTTGTTTTGAATTCGTACACGCCTCTTGGAGTGGTGTTTACATAACATTTGTTTTGACTTCTTATAAGCCTCTCGGGCTGGTGTTTACAGAATGTTTGTTTTCACTTCCTACTAGTCTCTTAGACTGGTGTTTACAAAACATCTGTTTTCACCTCCTACTAGCTTCTCGGGCCGATGTTTACAGAATATTTGTTTTCACTTCCTACAAGCCTCCCAGGCTGGTGTTTACAGAATATTTGTTTTCACTTCCTTCAAGCCTCGCAGGCTGGTGTTTACATAACAGTTGTTTTGACTTCTTAGAAGTCTCTCAGACTGGTGTTTACAAAACATCTGTTTTCACCTCCTACTAGCCTCTCGGGCCGATGTTTACAGAATATTTGTTTTCACTTCCTACAAGGCTACCAGGCTGGTGTTTACAGAATATTTGTTTTTCACTTCCCACAAGCATCTCAGGCTGGTGTTAGGAGAATATTTGTTTTGACTTCCTACACGCTTCTCAGGCTGGTGTTTACAGAATATTTGTTTTCACTTCCTACAAGCCTCACGGGCTGGTGTTTACAGAACATTTGCCTTAACTTCTTACAAGCCTCTCAGACTGGTGTTTACAAAACATCTGTTTTCACTTCCTGTCAGCCACTCGGGCCGGTGTTTACAGAATATTTGTTTTCACTTCCTACAAGTGTCCCAGGCTGGTGTTTATAGAATATTTGATTTCACTTCCTACAAGGCTCCCAGGCTGGTGTGTACAGAACATTTGTTTCCACTTCCTGCAAGAGTCTCAGGCTCGTGTTTACAGAACATCTGTTTTCACTTCCTACCAGCCTCTCGGGCCGGTGTTTACAGAATATTTGTTTTCACTTCCTACCAGCCTCTCAGGCTGGTGTTTAGAGAATATTTGTTTTGACTTCCTACACGCCTCTCAGGCTGGTGTTTACAGAATATTTGTTTTCACTTCCTACAAGCCTCACAGGTTGGTGTTTACAGAACATTTGCCTTGACTTCCTACAAGCATCTTAGGCTGGTGTTTACAGAATATTTGTTTTGACTTCTTAGAAGTCTCTCAGACTGGTGTTTACAAAACATCTGTTTTCACTTCCTACCAGCCACTCGGGACCGTGTTTACATAATATTTGTTTTCAATTCCTACAATCCTCTCGGGCTGCTGTTTACAGAATATTTGTTTTCACTTCCTACAAGCCTCTCAGGCTGGTGTTTACATAACATATGTTTACATTTTCTACCAGCTTCTCAGGCTGGTGTTTACAGAACATTTCCCTTGACTTCCTACAAGTCTCTCAGGCTGGTGTTTACAGAATATTTGTTTTAACTTCCTACATGCCTCTCAGGCTGGTGTTTACACAACATTTGTTTTCACTTCCTACAAGCCTCCCAGGCTGTTGTTTACAGAACATTTGTTTTGACTTCTTACAAGCCTCTCAGGCTGGTGTTTACAGAACATTTGTTTTTACTTCCTACAAGCCTCCCAGGCTGGTGTTTACAGAATATTTGTTTTCACTTCCTACAAGCCTCTTGGGCTGGTGTTTACAGAACATTTGTTTTGAATTCGTACAAGCCTCTTGGACTGGTGTTTATATAACATTTGTTTTGACTTCTTATAAGCCTCTCGGGCTGGTGTTTACAGAATGTTTGTTTTGACTTCCTACTAGTCTCTCAGACTGGTGTTTACAAAACATCTGTTTTCACCTCCTACTAGCCTCTCGGGCCGATGTTTACAGAATATTTGTTTTCACTTCCTACAAGCCTCCCAGGCTGGTGTTTACAGAATATTTGTTTTCACTTCCTTCAAGCCTCGCAGGCTGGTGTTTACAGAATAGTTGTTTTCACTTCCTTCAAGCCTCGCAGGCTGGTGTTTACAGAATATTTGTTTTCACTTCCTACGAGGCTATCAGGCTGGTGTTTACAGAATATTTGTTTTTCACTTCCTACCAGCCTCTCAGGCTGGTGTTTACAGAACATATATTTTCACTTCCTCAAGCCTCTCATGCTGTTGTTTATAGAACTTTTGTTTTCACTTCCTGCAAGCCTATCAGGGTGGTGTTTACAGAATATTTATTTTCATTTCCGAAAAGCCTCTCAGGCTGGTGTTTACAGAATATTTGTTTTCACTTCCTACAAGCCTCCCAGGCTGGTGTTTACAGAACATTTGTTTTGACTTCCTACAAGCCTCCCAGGCTGGTGTTTACAGAATATTTGTTTTCACTTCCTACAAGGCTCCCAGGCTGGTGTTAACAGAACATTTGTTTTCACTTCCTACAAGCCTCTCAGGCTGGTGTTTACAGAACATATATTTTCACTTCCTCAAGCCTCTCATGCTGTTGTTTATAAAACTTTTGTTTTCACTTCCGGTAAGCCTATCAGGGTGGTGTTTACAGAATATTTATTTTCATTTCCGAAAAGCCTCTCAGGCTGGTGTTTACAGAATATTTGTTTTCACTTCCTACAAGCCTCTTGGGCAGGTGTTTACAGAACATTTGTTTTGAATTCGTACAAGCCTCTTGGACTAGTGTTTATATAACATTTGTTTTGACTTCTTATAAGCCTCTCGGGCTGGTGTTTACAGAATATTTGTTTTCACTTCCTACAAGCCTCTTGGGCAGGTGTTTACAGAACATTTGTTTTGAATTCGTACAAGCCTCTTGGACTGGTGTTTATATAACATTTGTTTTGACTTCTTATAAGCCTCTCGGGCCGATGTTTACAGAATATTTGTTTTCACTTCCTACAAGCCTCCCAGGCTGGTGTTTACAGAATATTTGTTTTCACTTCCTTCAAGCCTCGCAGGCTGGTGTTTACAGAATATTTGTTTTCATTTACGAAAAGCCTCTCAGGCTGGTGTTTACAGCACATTTGTTTTGACTTCCTTCACGCCTCTCAGGCTGGTGTTTACAGGACTTTTGGTGCTGTCTGATAAGGATATAAAGGGCCTCTCTCCAAGAGGCCAGTTTGACATATTTTCAATGTGTTTTTTATGTGTTCTATATGCCCAGTCCATTTCAGTGTTAAATGGATGATATGACAGAAGTCATCAACAGTAAGGTCAGCAGATCAAGTCAAGTTCTGAGTTAGCTACTGTCCTGTATTTAGATATAGCCCACAGATGCAAATACATTTGCACCCTTTTACTTTACAATGGAGTGCCATGGACCATAATGTTCTGTTTTTTCTTTTCAAAACTGGTAGATTTTTTTACCCTGTAGTAACCTGCAATTTACCATTATGTAAGTTAAATTACACAGTAAACAAGGATCATTACCTCCAACCAAATTAATTAAAATGTTGTATAATTTAGTCCAAGTCATTTTTTCTACTTTGAAGTTAAACATCTCTAATTAAGTTTAGTTACTATTATTTTATGTATATAGTTATTTTATTTATTTTTTAAATTGGGAGGGGGGGGGGTCCTGCGCAGTTGTAAATCAAACAAAAGCATGTGTAAGCATCAAACATTTTTTCAAATGTAACTTATTTCAGAAGAAATAGTGAATCATGCAAGAGTGCCAATATACATCTATTTGACCGCATCTGTACACTGCCTGATTAAACCTCACTGCTCTGTGCCTCCTGCCTTTTCCCTGGAGAAGCTCAGTGATACAGCAACAATTTCAGTGTTGTTCTCGCTCTCCCACGTTGTTTTCATTATCATCTGAACAGGTCCTCCTCTGAGAGAGGTGCAACCTGGGACATCTTGTTATGACCCTACTTACTAAGCAGAGGTAGTCTCAGGGAGATATTAGAGGTCAGGAGGGGAAACTGTTACATTGAGCGCAACAACACACCTATACACCTCTCCATCACTCCCCCTCCCTCTCGCTCCATCCTCCCCTCTCTTTCTCACAAAGGGAGGGTATTAGTTAAGAGGAGCCAAACTATAGCCTGAGGCGACATAACACTCATTCTATCTGGTTACATATTTCTCTCTCTGCCCTCCTCTCTGTCTCACATAGCCTGCAGCACTAGTCTTAATGATCTGTTCCCAAACACCAGAGCACATTATTACACAAAGCGGGCCTTAATGAGTCATTACTCCACAGGTTTACAGCAGAGATGTGTATTTAGAGAGTTGGGACATTGAGGTTTTTTCGTGTTATAATGCCGTTTACATGACACTACAACATTCTATGGCAAGACATGTTAGCGCCCTATTAACATGATACAGTGAACATTTAAACACTGCAATGTAACGGAATATCTAGATTTAGAACAATATTTAAACACTGCAATGTAACTGAATATCTAGATTTAGAACAATATTTAAACACTGCAATGTAACGGAATATCTAGATTTAGAACAATATTTAAACACTGCAATGTAACTGAATATCTAGATTTAGAACAATATTTAAACACTGCAATGTAACGGAATATCTAGATTTAGAACAATATTTAAACACTGCAATGTAACGGAATATCTAGATTTAGAACAATATTTAAACACTGCAATGTAACGGAATATCTAGATTTAGAACAATATTTAAACACTGCAATGTAACGAAATATCTAGATTTAGAACAATATTTAAACACTGCAATGTAACTGAATATCTAGATTTAGAACAATATTTAAACACTGCAATGTAACGGAATATCTAGATTTAGAACAATATTTAAACACTGCAATGTAACGGAATATCTAGATTTAGAACAATATTTAAACACTGCAATGTAACTGAATATCTAGATTTAGAACAATATTTAAAATTCTAAAAGTTGTGCCAACTCTCTAAATACTATGTACGTATGCTTTACTCCACTAAGAGACTCAGAGCTGGTATGAAAGGAAAAGAGCAACACTGTGTCCTGAATGAATCACCTACACATGTACAGTGCATTAGGAAAGTATTCAGATCCCTTGACTTTTTCCACATTTTGTTAAATTACAGCCTTATTCTAAAATGGATTGAAGAAAAAAATGTTTGCATCAATCTACACAATATACCGCTCGATGACAAAGCGAAAACAGGGTTTTAGACATTTTTGCTAATAAAACAATTAAATAAGGTACCTTATTTACATAAGAATTCAGACTCTTTGCTATGAGAATCGAAATTGAGCTCAGGTGCATCCTGTTTCCATTGATCATCCTTGAGATGTTTCCACAACTTCATTCGAGTCCACCTGTAGTAAATTCGATTGAATAGACATGATTTGAAAAGGCACACACCCGTCTATATAAGGACCCACATTTGATAGTTCATGTCAGAGCAAAAACAAAGCCATGAGGTTGAAGGGATTGTCCGTAGAGCTCAGAGACAGCGTTGCGTCGAGGCACAGATCTGGGGAATGGTACCAAAAACATTCTGCAGCTATGAAGGTCCCCGAGAACACAGTGGCCTACAACATTCTTAACTGGAAGAAGTTTGGAACCACCAAGACTCTTCCTAGAGCTGCTCGCCCAGCCAAACTGAGCAATCGAGGGAGAATGACCTTGGTCAGGGAGGTGACCAAGAACCCGATGCTCACTCTGACAGAGCTCCAGAGTTCCTCTGTGGAGATGGGTGAACCTTCCAGAAAGACAACCATCTATGCAGCACTTCACCAATCAGACCTTTATGGTAGAGTGGCCAGACGCAAGCCTCAGTAAAAGGCAAATGACAGCCCGCTTGGAGTTTGCCAAAAGGCACTTAAATGACTCTCAGACCATGACAAACAAGATTCTCTGGTCTGATGAAACCAAGATTGAAGTCTTTGGCCTGAAACATGCAACCATCCCTACAGTGAAGCATGCTGGTGGCAGCATCATGCTGTGGGTATGTTTATCAGCAGCAGGGACTGGGAGACAAGCCAGGATCAAGACAAAGATGAATGGAGTAATGTACAGAGAGTTCCTTGATGAAAACCTGCTCCGGAGCCCTCAGGACCTCAGACTTGAGAGAAGGTTCACCTTCCAACAGGACAACGACCCTAAGTACACAGCCAAGACAATGCAGAAGTGGTTTTGGGACAAGTCTCTGAATGTCCTTGAGTGGCCCAGCCAGAGCCCGGACTTGAACCCGATCCAACATCTCTGGAGAGACTAGAAAATAGCTGTGCAGCGATGCTCCCCATCCAACCTGACAGAGTTTGAGAGGATCTGCAGAGAAGAATGGGACAAACTCCCCGAATACAGGTGTGCCACGCTTGTAGCGTCAAACCCAAGAAGACTCTAGGATGTAATCGTTGCCAAAGGTGCTTCAACAAAGTACTGAGTAAAGGGTCTGAATGCGTAAGTAAATGTAATATTTCCTTCTTTATTTTAAAATATACATTTGCAAAAAATATATATTTTGTTTGCATTGCCATTATGGGGTAATGTGTGTAGATTGATGAGGGGGAAAAACTATTGAATCCATTTTAGAATAAGGCTGTAATGTAACAATATGTGGAAAAAGTCAAGAGGTCTGCATACTTTCCAAATGCCCTGTAAACAGAACCAGTCAAACGTTTGGACACACCTACTCAGTCAAGGGTTTCTTTATTTTCTACATTTTCTACATTGTAGAATAGTGAAGACATCACAACTATGAAATAACACATATGGAATCATGTAGTAACCAGAGTTTCAAAATAGCCAACCTTTGCCTTGATGACAGCACTAGCTTCAAGAGGTAGTCACCTGGAATTATTTCCCAACAGTCTTGAAGGAGTTCCCACATATGCTGAGCACTTGTTGGCTGCTTTCCCTTCACTCTGCAGTCCAACTCATCCCGAGCTATCTCAATTGGGTTGAGGTTAGGTGATTGTGAAGGCCAGGTCATCTGATGCAGCACTCACCACTCTCCTTCTTGGTCAAATAGGCCTTACACAGCCTGGAGATGTAATTTGGACAATGCGTTTAGTCCCACTAAGCGCCAACCAGATGGACTGGCTTATCGCTGCAGAATGCTGTGGTAGCCATGCTGGTTAAGTGTACCTTGAAATGTAAACAAACAAAAAAACACAGACAGTCTCACCAGCAAAGCACACCCACACCATCACATCTCATCCTCCATGCTACATGGCTGGTAACTCTAATGAACTTATGCTCGCAGCAGAGGTAACTCTGGGTCTTCCTTTCCTGTGTCGCTCCTCATGAGAGCCAGTTTCATCACAGCACATGATGGGTTTTGCGACATCATTTGAAGAAACTCTCAGTTCTTGAATGTTCCGGATTGATTGACCTTCATGTCTTAAAGTAATGATGGACTGTCGTTTCTCTTTGCTTATTTGAGCAGTTCTTGCCATAATATGTACTTGGTCTTTTACCAAACAGGGCTGTCTTCTGTATACCACCCATACCTTGTCACAACACAACTGATTGGCTCAAACTCATTAAGAAGGAATGAAATTCCACAAATTAACCAGGCACACCTGTTAATTGAAATGCGTTCCAGGTGACTACCTCATGAATCTGTTTGAGTGAATGCCAAGAGTGTGCAAAGCTGTCATCAAGGCATTTTACTTTGAAAAATGTGTTTAACACCTTTTTTGGTTCCTACACGATTCCATATGTGTTATTTCACAGTTTTGATGTATTCACTATTATTCTACAATGTAGAAAATAGTACAAATAAAGAAAAACCCTTGAATGAGTAGGTGTGTCCAAACATTTGACTGGTTCTGTTTATTAACATATACGTACTGTACTATACATGGAAGACTTTTCACAACACTTACCGGTTTGCTCCTATTCTGCCATGACAACAGCAGTGTTATATCATTATTCTGTCATAACTCCAATGAGAGACACATTCTTCTTTGAGGAGTGTGTAAATTAGAGGTCTGAGACTTATAGCAGGTACCTGTCTGCAGGGAGCTGAGGTGAGCCTCCTCACATCGCTGTAAGATCAGCTGGTTCACTCAGGCAGAATGGTAAATGGTGTTTGTCTCCTGTCTCACTCCATTATGGTCCAATGTGCATGGCAGTTGTTTGTTATTGTCACTGTGAAACTGGCAGATGCTCTCGTCTTTCCATTGACCGGCATCCCTGGGGAGAGAAGAGCTATCTGACAGGAGGTGATCTGAGAGGAGGGGAGGGGGGGGGGGGGTCAGTCAGGTAGGCAACATATAAAGAGGGCTCTTGCCGTAACCCCGCAATGAGTGGGTGAGGATTTGTGTGTGTCTGTGTGCTGTACTGTCTGAGGGTTCAGCATGGATGTATGTCTTTGGCAGTTGGACAGGTGAATTCTTGGACTTTATGAGGATATGCAATGTGTTACAGTTTATTAGGGTGTGTTTTCTAAAACTGGAGGAATCTCTCTTCATGGGAACACAGGCTGTTGTAGTGAGTTAACAACATGCAGGCTGTTGTAGTGAGTTAACAACTCTCTTTACTGCATGGCTTGATTCTATGTCTCCTTCTGGATTATAGTACAGTAGGAACCGTCAAAGTCTTGGTGTGACTTTGTTGGATGTGCAAGTTATAAACTGGTATATAGATTTTTGACTTATCTGAGCAAATGGTGGCAGTGAGGAGACAATGAAGAGGTCAGGGTTCCTTTGTGTGACAGTGCTGTGCTTGGAGTTCTTCTGTCTAATCTCCTCCCAGCCTCAGTCCAAGCTTCAGCAGTGTAGACCGATGGTGGGTCCCTCTGCCCTGCCTGTGCTACAGAGGGACGGGAATGTGATGCTAGGGGGCCTCTTCTCCCTCCATGATATGATGATGCAGCCTGACTTCTCCTTCACCTCCAAACCAGCCCGCTCACGCTGCACCGGGTGAGGGCCTGAGTTAGTTCTCTAGACTATGGCCGTCACCATAAAAGGATTCAATGTAAGGCTCATCCCTCTGTCCTCTCTTCTCCCATGCAGATTTAACTTCCGGACATTCCGCTGGATGCAGACCATGATGTTTGCCATCGAAGAGATCAACAGAGATGATCATCTGCTCCCCAACTTCACTCTGGGATATAAGATATATGATTCGTGCAGTACTCCTTACCACGCCCTGAGGGCTTCTGTGGAACTGATGGGGGGAGAAGGGCAAGGAGAGGTGGAGGGGGGATCCTGTCATGGCCTGGTTCCAGTGGTCATCGGGGATGGAGGTTCCACTCTGTCTCTGGTGGTGGCTCGCTTCCTGGGAGTCTTCAGAGTAACTCAGGTAGGCAGACTGACCACTTACAATTAACAGTATGCACTACTCTTCACAGTTTTAGGGTGTTACTAACAGAAGTACATTGGCTGTAGAGTTACTTCTTCCTCTCTCTCTCTCTCTCTCTCTCTCTCTCTCTCTCTCTCTCTCTCTCTCTCTCTCTCTCTCTCTCTCTCTCTCTCTCTCTCTCTCTCTCTCTCTCTCAATTCAATTCAATTCAATTCAATTCAATTCAATTTCAATTCAAGGGCTTTATTGGCATGGGAAACGTGTTAACATTGCCAAAGCAAGTGAGGTAGACAACATACAAAGTGAATATATAAAGTGAAAAACAACAAAAATTAACAGTAAACATTACACATACAGAAGTTTAAAAACAGTAAAGACATTACAAATGTCATATTATATATATATACAATGTACAAATAGTTAAATGACACAAGATAAAATGAATAAGCATAAATATGGGTTGTATTTACAATGGTGTTTGTTCTTCACTGGTTGCCCTTTTCTCGTGGCAACAGGTCACAAATCTTGCTGCTGTGATGGCACACTGTGGAATTTCACCCAAAAGATATGGGAGTTTTTCAAAATTGGATTTGTTTTCGAATTCTTTGTGGATCTGTGTAATCTGAGGGAAATATGTCTCTCTAATATGGTCATACATTGGGCAGGAGGTTAGGAAGTGCAGCTCAGTTTCCACCTCATTTTGTGGGCAGTGAGCACATAGCCTGTCTTCTCTTGAGAGCCATGTCTGCCTACGGCGGCCTTTCTCAATAGCAAGGCTATGCTCACTGAGTCTGTACACTGTCTCACTGAGTCTCTCTCTCTCTCTCTCTCTCTCTCTCTCTCTCTCTCTCTCTCTCTCTCTCTCTCTCTCTCTCTCTCTCTCTCTCTCAGGTCAGTTATTTCTCTAGCTGTGCATGTCTCAGTAACAAGGCAGAGTTCCCAGCCTTCCTCAGGACCATGCCCAGTGACTTCTTCCAGGTGACTTCTCATTCCATGTAACTCTCTAACTTCTCCACTTTCTCTCTCTGATCTAATTCCTATTGAATCTCTACTTTAGTAGCAATTGAGCGTTGGCAAATGGTTCATCAATGTCTGATTCCAGGTGGATGCTCTGGTGCAGCTCGTCCAGCACTTTAGCTGGAAATGGGTGGGTGTGGTTGCCGGGGACGATGCATATGGTCGTGGGGGAGCACAACTATTTTCTGAGAAGGTTTGTGGGATATACTGTATCATTTTCTCCTGTGTGGATAAATACACAATGTGAATGTGTTATGGCTGAAAGTATCTGCTAAATGACCATAGTTTACCTTTATAGGTGCAGAGGATCGGTGCCTGCATGGCCCTCCATGAAATCATCCCCAAAAACCATGCGGAGGGGGCCATGGCCTCCATCGTTGCCCGTATTCGGTCCTCTGGGGCTGGCGTGGTTCTGGTGTTTGCCCTGGAGCAGGATGCTGGCGCTTTGTTTGACGAGGCCCTGCGGCAGGGTCTGACAGGGGTGCAGTGGCTGGCCAGCGAAGCCTGGAGTACAGCCTCAGTTCTCTCCACCCCAACCCGCTTCCTCCCCATCCTCCAGGGCTCCATGGGCTTCGCCATCCGCCGAGCTGGGCACATCCCTGGACTACAGGAGTTCCTGCTGCGTCTCCACCCCTCCAGCCCAGACGCCTCCGAGGACCCGTTCCTACGCCCTTTCTGGGAGGAGGTGTTTAGGTGTAGCCTGCAGGGTGATGGGGGTGGAGATAGTCAGGGGGGTAAACCTCTGTGCTCTGGGTCTGAGGACCTGGGCAGTGTCAGGAACATCTACTCTGACGTGTCTCAGTTGAGGATATCCTATAATGTGTACAAGGCTGTGTACGCCATCGCCCACGCACTGCATGCTATGAGGAGCTGTGAGACAGGAAGAGGACCTTTCCCTCTGCATGCCTGCCCAAATACTGACAGCATACAGCCATGGCAGGTACTGGACTGGTACTTGTCAGAAAAATGTGCTGATGTTTTAAACAAGACAAATTGTTACTTTGAAATAAAGTTTTAGACAAAATATTTTTTTTAACTTTCATATATAGTTTTAAGTAAGAAAAGTATTTACTTTTAAAAATAGTTTTAAACAAGCCAAATGGTTCAATTTGAAACATTCTGAATGTATGCCCGATTGTCTTTCTCTCCTCAGCTCCTGCACTACCTGAAGCAGGTGGAGTTCTCTAACTCGTTTGGTGATGAGACTAAGTTTGATGTGAACGGGGACCCAGTAGCTGTATATGACCTGGTGAACTGGCAGTTAGGGGCAGAGGGCCAGGTGAAGTTTGTCACAGTGGGGAGGTTTGACGAGACTACCAGCCTGGGCAGGAAGAAACTATACATCCAGAAAACGAACATTATCTGGAATGGAAACCAGACGACAGTAAGGCTCTCAAACATGTCTGAACTTTTACCTTTTATTCTCTTATTATTCTTTAAGAAATGCTGACCTAGTTAAATTTCTTTGGAAAAAAATACGATTCACTATCTTGGAAAATGAGGAGGCAAAGAATAGCTGGAAGGGATGGATGCAACAAAGAACATTAATTTTATTAAACTGCATTCAACTATGATGTCTGTTAAATATTTTTGTTGTTGTAAGAAATTGCATTTAGTAGTTTAGTTTTCCTTTTTAATGTATTCTTTTGAATTTCATGGTCATAGAACATGGTCTTATAATACATTAATTAAGTTGAATTTGTATCTGTATTTATTATTGTATCTCTGTTCCTCTCGTGTGCATTCATGTTTATCTCTGTTCCTCTCATGTGCATTCATGTTTATCTCTGTTCCTCTCATGTGCATTCTTGTTTATCTCTGTTCCTCTCGTGTGCATTCATGTTTATTCATGTTTATCTCTGTTCCTCTCATGTGCATTCTTGTTTATCTCTGTTCCTCTCGTGTGCATTCATGTTTATTCATGTTTATCTCTGTTGCTCTCATGTGCATTCATGTTTATCTCTGTTCCTCTCATGTGCATTCATGTTTATTCATGTTTATCTCTGTTGCTCTTGTGTGCATTCATGTTTATCTCTGTTCCTCTCGTGTGCATTCATGTTTATCTCTGTTCCTCTCATGTGCATTCTTGTTTATCTCTGTTCCTCTCGTGTGCATTCATGTTTATTCATGTTTATCTCTGTTGCTCTCATGTGCATTCATGTTTATTCATGTTTATCTCTGTTCCTCTCATGTGCATTCATGTTTATTCATGTTTATCTCTGTTGCTCTTCCTGTGCATTCATGTTTATTCATGTTTATCTCTGTTCCTCTCATGTGCATTCATGTTTATTCATGTTTATCTCTGTTGCTCTTCCTGTGCATTCATGTTTAATTCTGACTGAAGCAGTGTGTGATCTCCCTCTCAGGTCCCTCTGTCAGTATGCAGTAGCAGCTGTCTTCCAGGCACTCGGAGGGCCATCAGGCCTCACTTCCCTATCTGCTGCTTTGACTGTGTGGTCTGTACAGCAGGGGAGATTAGCAATCAGACAGGTGAGGCCAGTCTACAGCCTGTAGGGATGTGAGAGTGTGTTGTCATAACCCAGCATCACTACAGAAATATGTCTTGTCTTCTTCATGTTCCCCAGATGCTATAGAGTGTGTTGTCATAACCCAGCCTCACTACACAAATATGTATTGTCTTCATGTTCCCCAGATGCTATAGAGTGTGTTCGCTGCCTACCTGAGTTCTGGTCCAATGAGGAGTGTACAGCCTGCATCCCCAAGCAGGTTGACTTCCTGTCCTACAGTGACACAATGGGTATGGCTCTGCTCTCCGTGGCCCTCCTGGGGTCCTTCTGCACTGCCACAGTCGTCCTCATATTTGCCTGTCACCACGCCACCCCTATCGTCAGGGCCAACAACTCTGAGCTGAGCTTCCTGCTGCTCTTCTCCTTGACTCTGTGTTTTCTGTGTTCTCTTACTTTCATTGGCCGGCCCTCTGAGTGGTCCTGTATGCTGCGCCACACAGCGTTTGGGATCACCTTCGTCCTCTGCATCTCTTGTGTTCTGGGGAAAACAATAGTGGTGTTGATGGCCTTCAGGGCTACACTTCCAGGCAGTAATGTCATGAAATGGTTTGGGCCTCTACAGCAGAGAGCCTTCATCTCACTCTGTACTATGGTCCAGGTAGGAACACTGACCCAGATGTTCTCTTCGTATCATGCACCCTTGTTGGACTGTTACGTATCAACATAACAATTATTTTCCTCCTCCAGGTGGTGATCTGTGCTGTGTGGCTGGCTGTTTCCCCTCCCAGCCCACGCAGACTGATGACACGTGAGAGTGCCTGTGTCATCCTCCTATGTGATGAGGGCTCAGCCCTGGGCTTCTGCCTTGTGCTGGGCTACATCGGCCTGCTGGCCTCCCTCTGTTTCCTCTTAGCCTTCCTGGGCAGAAAACTCCCAGACAACTTCAACGAGGCCAAGCTCATCACCTTCAGCATGCTGATCTTCTGTGCTGTGTGGGTGGCCTTCGTCCCTGCCTACGTCAGCTCTCCTGGGAAGTACTCCACGGCCACGGAGGTGTTCGCCATCCTGGGCTCCAGTTTCGGCCTGCTGACTTGCCTCTTCCTGCCCAAATGTTACATCATTCTGCTGAAGCCTGAGAAGAACAACAGGAAACACCTCATGGCCAAGTCTGAACCTGACAAGACATTCTAGTGGATCCTACAACGTCTAGAATTTATATCAAGGACGGGCAATTGACGCCCCCCCCCCTTTTGTAGGCCCGCCCCCCCCCCTGATCAATTTAGTTTTTTTTAGGACAGTCAGGTTATCAACTTAATATTGAATATTAAGAATGGTAGAATACACAAGGTGAAATATAGAAATGTGGTTCTGCGTCAGCATTTTCCTGTTGTTGTGTCAGTCACTGACAGTCTCTCAATTAGCCCATGTCAGCTAACGTTTTTCTAGATTGCTCTAGCCAGCTATCATAAAACTGTAGTAATCATGGTCAAATTACCACTCTCATTTAGTCAACATATTGAAAACTGCAAACACTTATCTACAACCTATGGCAAAATATGCTAAATCTTCTCTCTGCCACATGGGAAAATGTGTAGAATTGCAAGAAACTTGCTTTAAAACTGCACCAATTTCTCTACGCCCAATGGCAACATGTATAGATAAATAAAACGTGTTCTCTGCTGTCAAAAAATAAGAAGAATTGTCTCGCAAGGATGGGGGGCCTCCCAACAAAATGTAACGTAGGGCCCTCAGTAAAGACTCCTGCATGTGTGGGTATGGATGTGGGTAGGCAGACCGCGAACTACTGCTGCCCCACATGAGTCCAGATTTGTTTTGTGGCCCCTCCCTGATTTAGATTGTGTAGAAATTATAATGTAGTTTCAGGAAGTTCAATCACGAAGTCTGAATGGTTATTTAACTATATCTAGTAAGTGTAATAATACCTTTTGTTTCCTATTCTAGGGGCATAGTGGGAATGAATACAAACGTGTCATCATCATGATGTCCTCCAGAGTGGCGCAGGGGTCTAAGGCACTGTAATACCAGTGCAAGAGGTGTTATTACAGTCCCTGGTTCACATCTGGTTGGGATTGGGCGTCCCGTAGGGTGGTGCACAATTGGCCCAGTGTCGTCCGGGGTAGGCCATCATTGTAAATAAGTATTTGTTCCTAAATGACTTGCCTAGTTAAATAAAGGTTACATTTAAAAAAACGTATATAATCATAGCGTCTTGTTTCTCCTCCTCTACCCTATTAGCCATGTGTTGAATGTCATTCACCCATTGACCTTATAGTCTATAAGCAAGGCACAACAATGCACAATCCTCACGCTTGCTGTTCAACCAATGGGCTCACTCTGGCAATTATCACCTTCTTCTCTCAACCAATGGGTGACATCTTTGGAGGTTTACCCATGCTCTATCACTTGCTGTTTTTCAGTAACAGTTTTCAACATCCATCCACCTCCCCACCACCACCAGCTATAATATCCTTAATAAAGACCAGATATTGGAACTCCCTTCCCCAGTGTTGAGGGGGGAAGGGGGGGGGGGGTTCAATCCCAGCTGCCCAACAAAAGGCATCTAGCTCTGAGAAGCATTCCTTGGAGGCCATACTATTTAATACAATTCCATATTGCATTCTGTCTCTGTTGTTTATACAGTTAAGCCTTTACTCGAGTACAGTGTTCTGTTGTCCCTCCTCAGAGTCCGTTATCTACCACAGGAGACTGCTGTTGTCCCTCCTCAGAGTCCGTTATCTACCACAGGAGACTGCTGTTGTTCCTCCTCAGAGTCTGTTATCTACCACAGGAGACTGCTGTTGTCCCTCCTCAGAGTCAGTCATCTACCACAGGAGACTGCTGTTGTCCCTCCTCAGAGTCCGTTATCTACCACAGGAGACTGCTGTTGTTCCTCCTCAGAGTCCGTTATCTACCACAGGAGACTGCTGTTGTTCCTCCTCAGAGTCCGTTATCTACCACAGGAGACTGCTGTTGTTCCTCCTCAGAGTCCGTTATCTACCACAGGAGACTGCTGTTGTTCCTCCTCAGAGTCCGTTATCTACCACAGGAGACTGCTGTTGTTCCTCCTCAGAGTCCGTTATCTACCACAGGAGTGTGCTGTTGTCCCTCAGTAGAGTCGGTTATCTACCACAGGAGTGTGCTGTTGTCCCTCCTCAGAGTCCGTTATCTACCACAGGAGACTGCTGTTGTCCCTCCTCAGAGTCCGTTATCTACCACAGGAGACTGCTGTTGTCCCTCCTCAGAGTCAGTCATCTACCACAGGAGACTGCTGTTGTTCCTCCTCAGAGTCCGTTATCTACCACAGGAGACTGCTGTTGTCCCTCAGTAGAGTCAGTTATCTACCACAGGAGACTGCTGTTGTCCCTCCTCAGAGTCAGTCATCTACCACAGGAGACTGCTGTTGTCCCTCCTCAGAGTCCGTTATCTACCACAGGAGACTGCTGTTGTCCCTCCTCAGAGTCCGTTATCTACCACAGGAGACTGCTGTTGTCCCTCAGTAGAGTCGGTTATCTACCACAGGAGACTGCTGTTGTTCCTCCTCAGAGTCCGTTATCTACCACAGGAGACTGCTGTTGTCCCTCAGTAGAGTCAGTTATCTACCACAGGAGACTGCTGTTGTCCCTCCTCAGAGTCAGTTATCTACCACAGGAGACTGCTGTTGTCCCTCCTCAGAGTCAGTCATCTACCACAGGAGACTGCTGTTGTCCCTCCTCAGAGTCAGTTATCTACCACAGGAGACTGCTGTTGTCCCTCCTCAGAGTCAGTTATCTACCACAGGAGACTGCTGTTGTCCCTCCTCAGAGTCGGTTATCTACCACAGGAGACTGCTGTTGTCCCTCCTCAGAGTCCGTTATCTACCACAGGAGACTGCTGTTGTCCCTCAGTAGAGTCAGTTATCTACCACAGGAGACTGCTGTTGTCCCTCCTCAGAGTCAGTTATCTACCACAGGAGACTGCTGTTGTCCCTCCTCAGAGTCCGTTATCTACCACAGGAGTGTGCTGTTGTCCCTCAGTAGAGTCGGTTATCTACCACAGGAGTGTTCTGTTGTCCCTCCTCCTAGTCAGTTATCTACCACAGGAGACTGCTGTTGTCCCTCCTCAGAGTCCGTTATCTACCACAGGAGACTGCTGTTGTCCCTCCTCAGAGTCAGTTATCTACCACAGGAGACTGCTGTTGTCCCTCCTCAGAGTCCGTTATCTACCACAGGAGACTGCTGTTGTTCCTCCTCAGAGTCAGTTATCTACCACAGGAGACTGCTGTTGTCCCTCCTCAGAGTCAGTTATCTACCACAGGAGACTGCTGTTGTCCCTCCTCAGAGTCAGTTATCTACCACAGGAGACTGCTGTTGTTCCTCCTCAGAGTCAGTCATCTACCACAGGAGTGTGCTGTTGTCCCTCAGTAGAGTCGGTTATCTACCACAGGAGTGTGCTGTTGTCCCTCAGTAGAGTCGGTTATCTACCACAGGAGTGT
Source organism: Oncorhynchus gorbuscha (assembly GCF_021184085.1). NCBI lineage: Eukaryota > Metazoa > Chordata > Actinopteri > Salmoniformes > Salmonidae > Oncorhynchus > Oncorhynchus gorbuscha. Next base: position 11,463,717 of record NC_060185.1, on the reverse strand, counting down.
GCTGTTGTCCCTCCTCAGAGTCCGTTATCTACCACAGGAGTCTGTTGTTATCTACCACAGGAGTGTGCTGTTGTCCCTCCTCAGAGTCAGTTATCTACCACAGGAGACTGCTGTTGTCCCTCCTCAGAGTCAGTCATCTACCACAGGAGACTGCTGTTGTCCCTCCTCAGAGTCCGTTATCTACCACAGGAGACTGCTGTTGTTCCTCCTCAGAGTCAGTTATCTACCACAGGAGACTGCTGTTGTCCCTCCTCAGAGTCAGTTATCTACCACAGGAGACTGCTGTTGTTCCTCCTCAGAGTCAGTTATCTACCACAGGAGACTGCTGTTTTTCCTCCTCAGAGTCAGTTATCTACCACAGGAGACTGCTGTTGTTCCTCCTCAGAGTCCGTTATCTACCACAGGAGTCTGCTGTTGTCCCTCCTCAGAGTCAGTTATCTACCACAGGAGACTGCTGTTGTTCCTCCTCAGAGTCAGTCATCTACCACAGGAGACTGCTGTTGTCCCTCCTCAGAGTCCGTTATCTACCACAGGAGACTGCTGTTGTTCCTCCTCAGAGTCAGTCATCTACCACAGGAGACTGCTGTTGTTCCTCCTCAGAGTCAGTCATCTACCACAGGAGACTGCTGTTGTCCCTCCTCAGAGTCCGTTATCTACCACAGGAGACTGCTGTTGTCCCTCAGTAGAGTCGGTTATCTACCACAGGAGTGTTCTGTTGTCCCTCCTCCTAGTCAGTTATCTACCACAGGAGACTGCTGTTGTCCCACCTCAGAGTACGTTATCTACCACAGGAGTGTTCTGTTGTCCCTCCTCAGAGTCCGTTATCTACCACAGGAGACTGCTGTTGTCCCTCCTCAGAGTCCGTTATCTACCACAGGAGACTGCTGTTGTCCCTCCTCAGAGTCAGTCATCTACCACAGGAGACTGCTGTTGTTCCTCCTCAGAGTCAGTCATCTACCACAGGAGACTGCTGTTGTCCCTCCTCAGAGTCAGTTATCTACCACAGGAGACTGCTGTTGTTCCTCCTCAGAGTCAGTCATCTACCACAGGAGACTGCTGTTGTTCCTCCTCAGAGTCAGTCATCTACCACAGGAGACTGCTGTTGTCCCTCCTCAGAGTCCGTTATCTACCACAGGAGTGTGCTGTTGTCCCTCAGTAGAGTCGGTTATCTACCACAGGAGTGTGCTGTTGTCCCTCAGTAGAGTCGGTTATCTACCACAGGAGTGTGCTGTTGTCCCTCAGTAGAGTCGGTTATCTACCACAGGAGTGTGCTGTTGTCCCTCAGTAGAGTCGGTTATCTACCACAGGAGTGTGCTGTTGTCCCTCCTCAGAGTCAGATATCTACCACAGGAGACTGCTGTTGTCCCTCCTCAGAGTCAGTCATCTACCACAGGAGACTGCTGTTGTCCCTCCTCAGAGTCAGTCATCTACCACAGGAGACTGCTGTTGTTCCTCCTCAGAGTCAGTCATCTACCACAGGAGACTGCTGTTGTTCCTCCTCAGAGTCAGTCATCTACCACAGGAGACTGCTGTTGTCCCTCCTCAGAGTCCGTTATCTACCACAGGAGTGTGCTGTTGTCCCTCAGTAGAGTCGGTTATCTACCACAGGAGTGTGCTGTTGTCCCTCAGTAGAGTCGGTTATCTACCACAGGAGTGTGCTGTTGTCCCTCAGTAGAGTCAGTTATCTACCACAGGAGTGTGCTGTTGTCCCTCCTCAGAGTCAGTTATCTACCACAGGAGACTGCTGTTGTTCCTCCTCAGAGTCCGTTATCTACCACAGGAGACTGCTGTTGTCCCTCCTCAGAGTCCGTTATCTACCACAGGAGACTGCTGTTGTTCCTCCTCAGAGTACGTTATCTACCACAGGAGTGTTCTGTTGTCCCTCCTCAGAGTCCGTTATCTACCACAGGAGACTGCTGTTGTCCCTCCTCAGAGTCAGTTATCTACCACAGGAGACTGCTGTTGTCCCTCCTCAGAGTCAGTCATCTACCACAGGAGACTGCTGTTGTCCCTCCTCAGAGTCAGTTATCTACCACAGGAGACTGCTGTTGTCCCTCCTCAGAGTCAGTCATCTACCACAGGAGACTGCTGTTGTCCCTCCTCAGAGTCCGTTATCTACCACAGGAGTGTGCTGTTGTCCCTCAGTAGAGTCGGTTATCTACCACAGGAGTGTGCTGTTGTCCCTCAGTAGAGTCCGTTATCTACCACAGGAGTGTGCTGTTGTCCCTCAGTAGAGTCGGTTATCTACCACAGGAGTGTGCTGTTGTCCCTCAGTAGAGTCGGTTATCTACCACAGGAGTGTGCTGTTGTCCCTCCTCAGAGTCCGTTATCTACCACAGGAGACTGCTGTTGTCCCTCCTCAGAGTCAGTTATCTACCACAGGAGACTGCTGTTGTCCCTCCTCAGAGTCAGTCATCTACCACAGGAGACTGCTGTTGTTCCTCCTCAGAGTCCGTTATCTACCACAGGAGACTGCTGTTGTCCCTCCTCAGAGTCAGTTATCTACCACAGGAGACTGCTGTTGTCCCTCCTCAGAGTCAGTCATCTACCACAGGAGACTGCTGTTGTTCCTCCTCAGAGTCAGTCATCTACCACAGGAGACTGCTGTTGTCCCTCCTCAGAGTCCGTTATCTACCACAGGAGTGTGCTGTTGTCCCTCAGTAGAGTCGGTTATCTACCAGAGGAGTGTGCTGTTGTCCCTCAGTAGAGTCGGTTATCTACCACAGGAGTGTGCTGTTGTCCCTCAGTAGAGTCGGTTATCTACCACAGGAGTGTGCTGTTGTCCCTCCTCAGAGTCAGTTATCTACCACAGGAGACTGCTGTTGTCCCTCCTCAGAGTCAGTCATCTACCACAGGAGACTGCTGTTGTCCCTCCTCAGAGTCAGTTATCTACCACAGGAGACTGCTGTTGTTCCTCCTCAGAGTCCGTTATCTACCACAGGAGACTGCTGTTGTCCCTCCTCAGAGTCCGTTATCTACCACAGGAGACTGCTGTTGTTCCTCCTCAGAGTACGTTATCTACCACAGGAGTGTTCTGTTGTCCCTCCTCAGAGTCCGTTATCTACCACAGGAGACTGCTGTTGTCCCTCCTCAGAGTCCGTTATCTACCACAGGAGACTGCTGTTGTCCCTCCTCAGAGTCAGTCATCTACCACAGGAGACTGCTGTTGTTCCTCCTCAGAGTCAGTCATCTACCACAGGAGTGTGCTGTTGTCCCTCCTCAGAGTCCGTTATCTACCACAGGAGACTGCTGTTGTCCCTCCTCAGAGTCAGTTATCTACCACAGGAGACTGCTGTTGTCCCTCCTCAGAGTCAGTCATCTACCACAGGAGACTGCTGTTGTTCCTCCTCAGAGTCAGTCATCTACCACAGGAGACTGCTGTTGTCCCTCCTCAGAGTCCGTTATCTACCACAGGAGTGTGCTGTTGTCCCTCAGTAGAGTCGGTTATCTACCACAGGAGTGTGCTGTTGTCCCTCAGTAGAGTCGGTTATCTACCACAGGAGTGTGCTGTTGTCCCTCCTCAGAGTCCGTTATCTACCACAGGAGTGTGCTGTTGTCCCTCAGTAGAGTCGGTTATCTACCACAGGAGTGTGCTGTTGTCCCTCAGTAGAGTCGGTTATCTACCACAGGAGTGTGCTGTTGTCCCTCCTCAGAGTCAGTTATCTACCACAGGAGACTGCTGTTGTCCTCCTCAGAGTCAGTCATCTACCACAGGAGACTGCTGTTGTTCCTCCTCAGAGTCCGTTATCTACCACAGGAGACTGCTGTTGTCCCTCCTCAGAGTCAGTTATCTACCACAGGAGACTGCTGTTGTCCCTCCTCAGAGTCAGTCATCTACCACAGGAGACTGCTGTTGTTCCTCCTCAGAGTCAGTCATCTACCACAGGAGACTGCTGTTGTCCCTCCTCAGAGTCCGTTATCTACCACAGGAGTGTGCTGTTGTCCCTCAGTAGAGTCGGTTATCTACCACAGGAGTGTGCTGTTGTCCCTCAGTAGAGTCGGTTATCTACCACAGGAGTGTGCTGTTGTCCCTCCTCAGAGTCCGTTATCTACCACAGGAGTGTGCTGTTGTCCCTCAGTCAGAGTCGGTTATCTACCACAGGAGTGTGCTGTTGTCCCTCAGTCAGAGTCGGTTATCTACCACAGGAGTGTGCTGTTGTCCCTCCTCAGAGTCGGTTATCTACCACAGGAGACTGCTGTTGTTCCTCCTCAGAGTCAGTCATCTACCACAGGAGACTGCTGTTGTCCCTCCTCAGAGTCAGTTATCTACCACAGGAGTGCTGTTGTCCCTCAGTCAGAGTCGGTTATCTACCACAGGAGTGTGCTGTTGTCCCTCAGCAGAGTCCGTTATCTACCACAGGAGTGTGCTGTTGTCCCTCAGTAGAGTCGGTTATCTACCACAGGAGTGTGCTGTTGTCCCTCAGTAGAGTCGGTTATCTACCACAGGAGTGTGCTGTTGTCCCTCCTCAGAGTCAGATATCTACCACAGGAGACTGCTGTTGTCCCTCCTCAGAGTCAGATATCTACCACAGGAGACTGCTGTTGTCCCTCCTCAGAGTCAGTCATCTACCACAGGAGACTGCTGTTGTTCCTCCTCAGAGTCAGTCATCTACCACAGGAGACTGCTGTTGTCCCTCCTCAGAGTCCGTTATCTACCACAGGAGACTGCTGTTGTTCCTCCTCAGAGTCAGTCATCTACCACAGGAGACTGCTGTTGTCCCTCCTCAGAGACCGTTATCTACCACAGGAGTGTGCTGTTGTCCCTCAGTAGAGTCGGTTATCTACCACAGGAGTGTGCTGTTGTCCCTCAGTAGAGTCGGTTATCTACCACAGGAGTGTGCTGTTGTCCCTCCTCAGAGTCCGTTATCTACCACAGGAGTGTGCTGTTGTCCCTCAGTAGAGTCGGTTATCTACCACAGGAGTGTGCTGTTGTCCCTCAGTAGAGTCGGTTATCTACCACAGGAGTGTGCTGTTGTCCCTCCTCAGAGTCAGTTATCTACCACAGGAGACTGCTGTTGTCCCTCCTCAGAGTCAGTCATCTACCACAGGAGACTGCTGTTGTTCCTCCTCAGAGTCCGTTATCTACCACAGGAGACTGCTGTTGTCCCTCCTCAGAGTCAGTTATCTACCACAGGAGACTGCTGTTGTCCCTCCTCAGAGTCAGTCATCTACCACAGGAGACTGCTGTTGTTCCTCCTCAGAGTCAGTCATCTACCACAGGAGACTGCTGTTGTCCCTCCTCAGAGTCCGTTATCTACCACAGGAGTGTGCTGTTGTCCCTCAGTAGAGTCGGTTATCTACCAGAGGAGTGTGCTGTTGTCCCTCAGTAGAGTCGGTTATCTACCACAGGAGTGTGCTGTTGTCCCTCAGTAGAGTCGGTTATCTACCACAGGAGTGTTCTGTTGTCCCTCCTCAGAGTCAGTTATCTACCACAGGAGACTGCTGTTGTCCCTCCTCAGAGTCACGTTATCTACCACAGGAGTGTTCTGTTGTCCCTCCTCAGAGTCCGTTATCTACCACAGGAGACTGCTGTTGTCCCTCCTCAGAGTCCGTTATCTACCACAGGAGACTGCTGTTGTCCCTCCTCAGAGTCAGTTATCTACCACAGGAGACTGCTGTTGTCCCTCCTCAGAGTCAGTCATCTACCACAGGAGACTGCTGTTGTTCCTCCTCAGAGTCAGTCATCTACCACAGGAGACTGCTGTTGTCCCTCCTCAGAGTCCGTTATCTACCACAGGAGTGTGCTGTTGTCCCTCAGTAGAGTCGGTTATCTACCACAGGAGTGTGCTGTTGTCCCTCAGTAGAGTCGGTTATCTACCACAGGAGTGTGCTGTTGTCCCTCCTCAGAGTCCGTTATCTACCACAGGAGTGTGCTGTTGTCCCTCCTCAGAGTCGGTTATCTACCACAGGAGTGTGCTGTTGTCCCTCCTCAGAGTCGGTTATCTACCACAGGAGTGTGCTGTTGTCCCTCCTCAGAGTCAGTTATCTACCACAGGAGACTGCTGTTGTTCCTCCTCAGAGTCCGTTATCTACCACAGGAGACTGCTGTTGTTCCTCCTCAGAGTCCGTTATCTACCACAGGAGACTGCTGTTGTCCCTCCTCAGAGTCAGTTATCTACCACAGGAGACTGCTGTTGTCCCTCCTCAGAGTCAGTCATCTACCACAGGAGACTGCTGTTGTTCCTCCTCAGAGTCAGTCATCTACCACAGGAGACTGCTGTTGTCCCTCCTCAGAGTCCGTTATCTACCACAGGAGTGTGCTGTTGTCCCTCAGTCAGAGGAGTGTGCTGTTGTCCCTCAGTAGAGTCGGTTATCTACCACAGGAGTGTGCTGTTGTCCCTCCTCAGAGTCCGTTATCTACCACAGGAGTGTGCTGTTGTCCCTCAGTAGAGTCGGTTATCTACCACAGGAGTGTGCTGTTGTCCCTCCTCAGAGTCAGTTATCTACCACAGGAGTGTGCTGTTGTCCCTCCTCAGAGTCAGTTATCTACCACAGGAGACTGCTGTTGTTCCTCCTCAGAGTCAGTCATCTACCACAGGAGACTGCTGTTGTCCCTCCTCAGAGTCCGTTATCTACCACAGGAGTGTGCTGTTGTCCCTCAGTAGAGTCGGTTATCTACCACAGGAGTGTGCTGTTGTCCCTCAGCAGAGTCCGTTATCTACCACAGGAGTGTGCTGTTGTCCCTCAGTAGAGCCGGTTATCTACCACAGGAGTGTGCTGTTGTCCCTCAGTAGAGTCGGTTATCTACCACAGGAGTGTGCTGTTGTCCCTCCTCAGAGTCAGATATCTACCACAGGAGACTGCTGTTGTCCCTCCTCAGAGTCAGATATCTACCACAGGAGACTGCTGTTGTCCCTCCTCAGAGTCAGTCATCTACCACAGGAGACTGCTGTTGTTCCTCCTCAGAGTCAGTCATCTACCACAGGAGACTGCTGTTGTCCCTCCTCAGAGTCCGTTATCTACCACAGGAGACTGCTGTTGTTCCTCCTCAGAGTCAGTCATCTACCACAGGAGACTGCTGTTGTCCCTCCTCAGAGACCGTTATCTACCACAGGAGTGTGCTGTTGTCCCTCAGTAGAGTCGGTTATCTACCACAGGAGTGTGCTGTTGTCCCTCAGTAGAGTCGGTTATCTACCACAGGAGTGTGCTGTTGTCCCTCCTCAGAGTCCGTTATCTACCACAGGAGTGTGCTGTTGTCCCTCAGTAGAGTCGGTTATCTACCACAGGAGTGTGCTGTTGTCCCTCAGTAGAGTCGGTTATCTACCACAGGAGTGTGCTGTTGTCCCTCCTCAGAGTCAGTTATCTACTACAGGAGACTGCTGTTGTCCCTCCTCAGAGTCAGTCATCTACCACAGGAGACTGCTGTTGTTCCTCCTCAGAGTCCGTTATCTACCACAGGAGACTGCTGTTGTCCCTCCTCAGAGTCAGTTATCTACCACAGGAGACTGCTGTTGTCCCTCCTCAGAGTCAGTCATCTACCACAGGAGACTGCTGTTGTTCCTCCTCAGAGTCAGTCATCTACCACAGGAGACTGCTGTTGTCCCTCCTCAGAGTCCGTTATCTACCACAGGAGTGTGCTGTTGTCCCTCAGTAGAGTCGGTTATCTACCAGAGGAGTGTGCTGTTGTCCCTCAGTAGAGTCGGTTATCTACCACAGGAGTGTGCTGTTGTCCCTCAGTAGAGTCGGTTATCTACCACAGGAGTGTTCTGTTGTCCCTCCTCCTAGTCAGTTATCTACCACAGGAGACTGCTGTTGTCCCACCTCAGAGTACGTTATCTACCACAGGAGTGTTCTGTTGTCCCTCCTCAGAGTCCGTTATCTACCACAGGAGACTGCTGTTGTCCCTCCTCAGAGTCCGTTATCTACCACAGGAGACTGCTGTTGTCCCTCCTCAGAGTCAGTCATCTACCACAGGAGACTGCTGTTGTTCCTCCTCAGAGTCAGTCATCTACCACAGGAGTGTGCTGTTGTCCCTCAGTAGAGTCAGTCATCTACCACAGGAGACTGCTGTTGTTCCTCCTCAGAGTCAGTCATCTACCACAGGAGACTGCTGTTGTCCCTCCTCAGAGTCCGTTATCTACCACAGGAGTGTGCTGTTGTCCCTCAGTAGAGTCGGTTATCTACCACAGGAGTGTGCTGTTGTCCCTCAGTAGAGTCGGTTATCTACCACAGGAGTGTGCTGTTGTCCCTCCTCAGAGTCCGTTATCTACCACAGGAGTGTGCTGTTGTCCCTCAGTAGAGTCGGTTATCTACCACAGGAGACTGCTGTTGTCCCTCCTCAGAGTCAGTTATCTACCACAGGAGACTGCTGTTGTCCCTCCTCAGAGTCAGTTATCTACCACAGGAGACTGCTGTTGTCCCTCCTCAGAGTCAGTTATCTACCACAGGAGACTGCTGTTGTCCCTCCTCAGAGTCCGTTATCTACCACAGGAGACTGCTGTTGTCCCTCCTCAGAGTCCGTTATCTACCACAGGAGACTGCTGTTGTCCCTCCTCAGAGTCCGTTATCTACCACAGGAGACTGCTGTTGTCCCTCAGTAGAGTCGGTTATCTACCACAGGAGTGTGCTGTTGTCCCTCCTCAGAGTCAGTTATCTACTACAGGAGACTGCTGTTGTCCCTCCTCAGAGTCCGTTATCTACCACAGGAGTGTGCTGTTGTCCCTCCTCAGAGTCAGTCATCTACCACAGGAGACTGCTGTTGTTCCTCCTCAGAGTCCGTTATCTACCACAGGAGACTGCTGTTGTCCCTCCTCAGAGTCAGTTATCTACCACAGGAGACTGCTGTTGTCCCTCCTCAGAGTCAGTCATCTACCACAGGAGACTGCTGTTGTTCCTCCTCAGAGTCAGTCATCTACCACAGGAGACTGCTGTTGTCCCTCCTCAGAGTCCGTTATCTACCACAGGAGTGTGCTGTTGTCCCTCAGTAGAGTCGGTTATCTACCACAGGAGTGTGCTGTTGTCCCTCAGTAGAGTCGGTTATCTACCACAGGAGTGTGCTGTTGTCCCTCAGTAGAGTCGGTTATCTACCACAGGAGTGTTCTGTTGTCCCTCCTCCTAGTCAGTTATCTACCACAGGAGACTGCTGTTGTCCCACCTCAGAGTATGTTATCTACCACAGGAGTGTTCTGTTGTCCCTCCTCAGAGTCCGTTATCTACCACAGGAGACTGCTGTTGTCCCTCCTCAGAGTCCGTTATCTACCACAGGAGACTGCTGTTGTCCCTCCTCAGAGTCAGTCATCTACCACAGGAGACTGCTGTTGTCCCTCCTCAGAGTCAGTTATCTACCACAGGAGACTGCTGTTGTCCCTCCTCAGAGTCAGTCATCTACCACAGGAGACTGCTGTTGTTCCTCCTCAGAGTCAGTCATCTACCACAGGAGACTGCTGTTGTCCCTCCTCAGAGTCCGTTATCTACCACAGGAGTGTGCTGTTGTCCCTCAGTAGAGTCGGTTATCTACCACAGGAGTGTGCTGTTGTCCCTCAGTAGAGTCGGTTATCTACCAGAGGAGTGTGCTGTTGTCCCTCCTCAGAGTCCGTTATCTACCACAGGAGTGTGCTGTTGTCCCTCAGTAGAGTCGGTTATCTACCACAGGAGTGTGCTGTTGTCCCTCAGTAGAGTCGGTTATCTACCACAGGAGTGTGCTGTTGTCCCTCCTCAGAGTCAGTTATCTACCACAGGAGACTGCTGTTGTCCCTCCTCAGAGTCCGTTATCTACCACAGGAGACTGCTGTTGTCCCTCCTCAGAGTCAGTTATCTACCACAGGAGACTGCTGTTGTCCCTCCTCAGAGTCAGTCATCTACCACAGGAGACTGCTGTTGTTCCTCCTCAGAGTCAGTCATCTACCACAGGAGACTGCTGTTGTCCCTCCTCAGAGTCCGTTATCTACCACAGGAGTGTGCTGTTGTCCCTCAGTAGAGTCGGTTATCTACCACAGGAGTGTGCTGTTGTCCCTCCTCAGAGTCCGTTATCTACCACAGGAGACTGCTGTTGTCCCTCCTCAGAGTCCGTTATCTACCACAGGAGACTGCTGTTGTCCCTCAGTAGAGTCAGTCATCTACCACAGGAGTGTGCTGTTGTCCCTCAGTAGAGTCGGTTATCTACCACAGGAGTGTGCTGTTGTCCCTCAGTAGAGTCTGTTATCTACCACAGGAGTGTGCTGTTGTCCCTCAGTAGAGTCGGTTATCTACCAGAGGAGTGTGCTGTTGTCCCTCAGTAGAGTCGGTTATCTACCACAGGAGACTGCTGTTGTTCCTCCTCAGAGTCAGTTATCTACCACAGGAGACTGCTGTTGTTCCTCCTCAGAGTCCGTTATCTACCACAGGAGTGTGCTGTTGTCCCTCAGTAGAGTCGGTTATCTACCACAGGAGACTGCTGTTGTCCCTCCTCAGAGTCAGTCATCTACCACAGGAGACTGCTGTTGTCCCACCTCAGAGTCCGTTATCTACCACAGGAGACTGCTGTTGTTCCTCCTCAGAGTCAGTCATCTACCACAGGAGACTGCTGTTGTCCCTCCTCAGAGTCAGTTATCTACCACAGGAGTGTGCTGTTGTCCCTCAGTAGAGTCGGTTATCTACCACAGGAGACTGCTGTTGTCCCTCCTCAGAGTCCGTTATCTACCACAGGAGTGTGCTGTTGTCCCTCAGTAGAGTCGGTTATCTACCACAGGAGACTGCTGTTGTCCCTCCTCAGAGTCCGTTATCTACCACAGGAGACTGCTGTTGTCCCTCCTCAGAGTCCGTTATCTACCACAGGAGACTGCTGTTGTTCCTCCTCAGAGTCAGTCATCTACCACAGGAGACTGCTGTTGTCCCTCCTCAGAGTCAGTTATCTACCACAGGAGACTGCTGTTGTCCCTCCTCAGAGTCCGTTATCTACCACAGGAGACTGCTGTTGTCCCTCAGTAGAGTCGGTTATCTACCACAGGAGTGTGCTGTTGTCCCTCCTCAGAGTCCGTTATCTACCACAGGAGTGTGCTGTTGTTCCTCCTCAGAGTCAGTCATCTACCACAGGAGACTGCTGTTGTCCCTCCTCAGAGTCAGTTAAAGCAACCCCCGCCTGCCTCCTAGACCCTGGCCCCTGATTTGATAGTATTTCATGGGTTTAAGAAAAATAGAAGTACCTTCACACAGCTCTCTGGTAGGAGAGAGGATCTGAGAAGCTCGGTCACTGGAGGCCAGGCTGTATAGGCTGTATAGGCTGTAGCCATGCAGAGTGATGAGTGAGGCCAGAGTGATGAGTGAGGCCAGAGTGATGAGTGAGGCCAGAGTGATGAGTGAGTCCAGAGTGATGAGTGAGGCCAGAGTGATGAGTGAGGCCAGAGTGATGAGTGAGGCCAGAGTGATGAGTGAGGCCAGAGTGATGAGTGAGGCCAGAGTGATGAGTGAGGCCAGAGTGATAGGAGAGAATAGAGTGATGAGTGAGGCCAGAGTGATAGGAGAGAATAGAGTGATGAGTGAGGCCAGAGTGATGGGAGAGACTAGAGTGATAGGAGAGGCCAGAGTGATGAGTGAGGCCAGAGTGATGAGTGAGGCCAGAGTGATGGGAGAGAATAGAGTGATGAGTGAGGCCAGAGTGATGAGTGAGGCCAGAGTGATGAGTGAGGCCAGAGTGATGAGTGAGGCCAGAGTGATGAGTGAGGCCAGAGTGATGAGTGAGGCCAGAGTGATCAGTGAGGCCAGAGTGATGAGTGAGGCCAGAGTGATGAGTGAGGCCAGAGTGATGAGTGAGGCCAGAGTGATGGGAGAGACTAGAGTGATAGGAGAGGCCAGAGTGATGGGAGAGACTAGAGTGATAGGAGAGGCCAGAGTGATGAGTGAGGCCAGAGTGATGAGTGAGGCCAGAGTGATGGGAGAGACTAGAGTGATAGGAGAGGCCAGAGTGATAGGAGAGGCCAGAGTGATGAGTGAGGCCAGAGTGATGAGTGAGACCAGAGTGATGGGAGAGACTAGAGTGATAGGAGAGGCCAGAGTGATCAGTGAGGCCAGAGTGATGAGTGAGGCCAGAGTGATGAGTGAGGCCAGAGTGATGGTGAGGCCAGACTGAGAGTGATCCAGAGTGGAGTGAGGCCAGAGTGATGAGTGAGGCCAGAGTGATGAGGCCAGAGTGATGAGTGAGGCCAGAGTGATGAGTGAGACCAGAGTGATGGGAGAGACTAGAGTGATAGGAGAGGCCAGAGTGATCAGTGAGGCCAGAGTGATGAGTGAGGCCAGAGTGATGAGTGAGGCCAGAGTGATGAGTGAGGCCAGAGTGATGAGTGAGTCCAGAGTGATGAGTGAGGCCAGAGTGATGAGTGAGGCCAGAGTGATAGGAGAGGCCAGAGTGATGAGTGAGGCCAGAGTGATGAGTGAGACCAGAGTGATGGGAGAGACTAGAGTGATAGGAGAGGCCAGAGTGATCAGTGAGGCCAGAGTGATGAGTGAGGCCAGAGTGATGAGTGAGGCCAGAGTGATGAGTGAGGCCAGAGTGATGAGTGAGGCCAGAGTGATGAGTGAGGCCAGAGTGATGGGAGAGACTAGAGTGATGAGTGAGGCCAGAGTGATGAGTGAGGCCAGAGTGATCAGTGAGGCCAGAGTGATAGGAGAGAATAGAGTGATGAGTGAGGCCAGAGTGATGAGTGAGGCCAGAGTGATAGGAGAGAATAGAGTGATGAGTGAGGCCAGAGTGATGGGAGAGACTAGAGTGATAGGAGAGGCCAGAGTGATGAGTGAGGCCAGAGTGATGAGTGAGGCCAGAGTGATGGGAGAGAATAGAGTGATGAGTGAGGCCAGAGTGATGAGTGAGGCCAGAGTGATGAGTGAGGCCAGAGTGATGAGTGAGGCCAGAGTGATGAGTGAGGCCAGAGTGATGAGTGAGGCCAGAGTGATGAGTGAGGCCAGAGTGATGAGTGAGGCCAGAGTGATGAGTGAGGCCAGAGTGAGAGTGAGGCCAGTGAGGCCAGAGTGATGGGAGAGACTAGAGTGAGGCCAGAGTGATCAGTGAGGCCAGAGTGATGAGTAGTGATGAGTGAGACTAGAGTGATAGGAGAGGCCAGAGTGATAGGAGAGGCCAGAGTGATGAGTGAGGCCAGAGTGATGAGTGAGTCCAGAGTGATAGGAGAGGCCAGAGTGATGAGTGAGGCCAGAGTGATGAGTGAGGCCAGAGTGATGAGTGAGACCAGAGTGATGGGAGAGACTAGAGTGATAGGAGAGGCCAGAGTGATCAGTGAGGCCAGAGTGATGAGTGAGGCCAGAGTGATGAGTGAGGCCAGAGTGATGAGTGAGGCCAGAGTGATGGGAGAGTAGAGTGATAGGAGAGGCCAGAGTGATGGGAGAGACTAGAGTGATAGGAGAGGCCAGAGTGATGAGTGAGGCCAGAGTGAGAGAGACTGAGTGATAGGAGAGGCCATGGGAGAGACTAGAGTGATAGTGAGGCCAGAGTGATGGGAGAGACTAGAGTGATAGGAGAGGCCAGAGTGATGGGAGAGACTGAGTGATAGAGAGGCCAGAGTGATGAGGAGAGACCAGAGTGATAGGAGTGAGGCCAGAGTGATGGGAGAGACTAGAGTGATAGGAGAGGCCAGAGTGATCAGTGAGGCCAGAGTGATGAGTGAGGCCAGAGTGATGGGAGAGACTGAGTGATAGGAGAGGCCAGAGTGAGAGACTAGAGTAGGAGAGGAGTGATCAGTGAGGCCAGAGTGATGGGAGAGACTAGAGTGATAGGAGAGGCCAGAGTGATGGGAGAGACTAGAGTGATAGGAGAGGCCAGAGTGATGGGAGAGACTAGAGTGATAGGAGAGGCCAGAGTGATGGGAGAGACTGATAGGAGAGGCCAGAGTGATCAGTGAGGCCAGAGTGATGGGAGAGATGAGTGAGAGGCCAGAGTGATGGGAGAGACTAGAGTGATAGGAGAGGCCAGAGTGATGGGAGAGACTAGAGTGATAGGAGAGGCCAGAGTGATGAGTGAGGCCAGAGTGATGGGAGAGACTAGAGTGATAGGAGAGGCCAGAGTGATGGGAGAGACTAGAGTGATAGGAGGCCAGAGTGATCAGTGAGGCCAGAGTGATGGGAGAGACTAGAGTGATAGGAGAGGCCAGAGTGATCGGAGAGACTAGAGTGATAGGTGAGGCCAGAGTGATCAGTGAGGCCAGAGTGATGGGAGAGACTAGAGTGATAGGGAGTGATGGGAGAGACAGAGTGATAGGAGAGGCCAGAGTGATGGGAGAGACTAGAGTGATAGGTGAGGCCAGAGTGATCAGTGAGGCCAGAGTGATGGGAGAGACTAGAGTGATAGGAGAGGCCAGAGTGATGGGAGAGACTAGAGTGATAGGAGAGGCCAGAGTGATCAGTGAGGCCAGAGTGATGGGAGAGACTAGAGTGATAGGAGAGGCCAGAGTGATGGGAGAGCCTAGAGTGATAGGAGAGGCCAGAGTGATGGGAGAGACTAGAGTGATAGGAGAGGCCAGAGTGATCAGTGAGGCCAGAGTGATGGGAGAGACTAGAGTGATAGGAGAGGCCAGAGTGATGGGAGAGACTAGAGTGATAGGAGAGGCCAGAGTGATGGGAGAGACTAGAGTGATAGGAGAGGCCAGAGTGATGGGAGAGACTAGAGTGATAGGAGAGGCCAGAGTGATCAGTGAGGCCAGAGTGATGGGAGAGACTAGAGTGATAGGTGAGGCCAGAGTGATGGGAGAGACTAGAGTGATAGGAGAGGCCAGAGTGATGGGAGAGACTAGAGTGATAGGAGAGGCCAGAGTGATCAGTGAGGCCAGAGTGATGGGAGAGACTAGAGTGATAGGAGAGGCCAGAGTGATGGGAGAGACTAGAGTGATAGGAGAGGCCAGAGTGATGGGAGAGACTAGAGTGATAGGAGAGGCCAGAGTGATGGGAGAGACTAGAGTGATAGGAGAGGCCAGAGTGATCAGTGAGGCCAGAGTGATGGGAGAGACTAGAGTGATAGGTGAGGCCAGAGTGATGGGAGAGACTAGAGTGATAGGAGAGGCCAGAGTGATGGGAGAGACTAGAGTGATAGGAGAGGCCAGAGTGATCAGTGAGGCCAGAGTGATGGGAGAGACTAGAGTGATAGGAGAGGCCAGAGTGATGGGAGAGACTAGAGTGATAGGAGAGGCCAGAGTGATCAGTGAGGCCAGAGTGATGGGAGAGACTAGAGTGATAGGAGAGGCCAGAGTGATGGGAGAGACTAGAGTGATAGGTGAGGCCAGAGTGATCAGTGAGGCCAGAGTGATGGGAGAGACTAGAGTGATAGGAGAGGCCAGAGTGATGGGAGAGACTAGAGTGATAGGAGAGGCCAGAGTGATGGGAGAGACTAGAGTGATAGGTGAGGCCAGAGTGATCAGTGAGGCCAGAGTGATGGGAGAGACTAGAGTGATAGGAGAGGCCAGAGTGATGGGAGAGACTAGAGTGATGAGGCCAGAGTGATCAGTGAGGCCAGAGTGATGGGAGAGACTAGAGTGATAGGAGAGGCCAGAGTGATGAGTGAGGCCAGAGTGATGGGAGAGACTAGAGTGATAGGAGAGGCCAGAGTGATCAGTGAGGCCAGAGTGATGGGAGAGACTAGAGTGATAGGAGAGGCCAGAGTGATGGGAGAGACTAGAGTGATAGGAGAGGCCAGAGTGATCAGTGAGGCCAGAGTGATAATAGGATGACATGTGTGACCTTATGTTCTCAGCGCCTGTAGAAATTAGAGTGATTAACTTCAGTGTCACAGTCATTCTTCAATTACATGTAATTATCCCCACCAATACCTGCTGTAACTGGCACAGCTCAGAGACAACTGAACGTTTAGAGAAAGAAGATGTGTGTGTTTAAGGAGAAAGCAGCTGACTGTTGACGAAAGTTGAAGAGTGAAGTTGTGGGAGGTTGCATCTGCGACAGCCGGAAGTCTGACACTGATGTAGTTTTCCAACAGCAAGGCACAGATCAACATGGCAGTGTTAACGTAGTATATGACAGATGTTCTTCATAAGGACTCCAACCCCCATATTAAACACCACATACTGCACATGTGCAGGGTTGGGCCGACCAATAAGAGACATTTGCAGCCACTAACATTTCAAATGTTTATCTCTGTCACCAGGAGGAGGGGCAGATAGAATGTTTTTTCTCTGTCACCAGGAGGGGCAGATAGAATGTTTTTTCTCTGTCACCAGAAGGAGGGGCAGATAGAATGTTTATCTCTGTCACCAGGAGGAGGGGCAGATAGAATGTTTTTTCTCTGTCACCAGGAGGAGGGGCAGATAGAATGTTTTTTCTCTGTCACCAGGAGGAGGGGCAGATAGAATGTTTTTTCTCTGTCACCAGGAGGAGGGGCAGATAGAATGTTTATCTCTGTCACCAGAAGGAGGGGCAGATAGAATGTTTACTCTGACACCAGGAGGAGGGGCAGATAGAATGTTTATCTCTGACACCAGGAGGAGGAGCAGATAGAATGTTTACTCTGACACCAGGAGGAGGGGCAGATAGAATATTTATCTCTGTCACCAGGAGGAGGGGCAGATAGAATGTTTTTTCTCTGTCAACAGGAGGAGGGGCAGATAGAATGTTTACCTTGACACCAGGAGGAGAGGCAGATAGAATGTTTTTCTCTGTCACCAGGAGGAGGAGCAGATAGAATGTTTGGCCCACGAGGTGTTGGAGGGGTTGAAACCAGCCCTGTATGTGTGTAAATTGTACAATCAATAACTTGTATATATCCACTGTATACTTGAATAGTGGCAAAGTTGGTTCCTGTTTCAGTCAAGTCTTTGGTCACATTTGCAAAAACACAGACTGATTGGTTGACAATAGAGCCTCCCACAATACAGGTAATGGCTGAGAGAATCTTTCAGTCAACTACAGTGAAAACTTCATGGCCTTTCATCACATGATTTTTGTAAAGTTCATGCAGTCTACATGTAGAGGCAAGTCAGACAATTTTACCCTATAATGCAATAATGTATTGCAGTGTCCAACAATGGTTATGACATGACAAAAGTGATCTGCTCGAAGATGCTCTCTCTCTCTCTCTCTCTCTCTCTCTCTCTCTCTCTCTCTCTCTCTCTCTCTCTCTCTCTCTCTCTCTCTCTCTCTCTCTCTCTCTCTCATCACCAGTCCCCATAATCTTCTTTGCTGACACTATTTCAAAGTAATTTCATGTTCTAGAGAGTAAATTCACATTTAGGTTCCACCTCCAAAGAATGACGAAGGCTTCTTATACATGTTCAGGGATTGTGCCCCCACACATTGACTCTGTACTGTTACCCCCTGTATATAGCCTCCACATTGACTCTGTACTGTTAACCCCTGTATATAGCCTCCATATTAACTCTGTACCGGTACCCCCTGTATATAGCCTCCACATTGACTCTGTACTGTTACCCCCTGTATATAGCCTCCACATTGACTCTGTACCGGTACCCCCTGTATATAGCCTCCACATTAACTCTGTACCGGTTCCCCCTGTATATAGCCTCCACATTAACTCTGTACCGGTTCCCCCTTTATATAGCCTCCACATTAACTCTGTACCGGTTCCCCCTGTATATAGCCTCCACATTAACTCTGTACCGGTTCCCCCTTTATATAGCCTCCACATTAACTCTGTACCGGTACCCCCTGTATATAGCCTCCACATTGACTCTGTACTGTTACCCCCTGTACATCATGTTCATCTTGGGGAGACAGGAAGCGCGGTTGGCAAAATACTAAATAATACATCATGTTCATCTTGGGGAGACAGGAAGCGCGGTTGGCAAAATACTAAATAATACATCATGTTCATCTTGGGGAGACAGGAAGCACGGTTATGTCATGTTTTGTCATATATTGTCTTGTCATTGTGCTTTCCCTTCTGTTCGTTTCCCCCTGCTGGTCTTATTAGGTTCGTTCCCTTTTTCTATCCCTCTCTCTCCCCCTCCCTCTCTCTCCTCTCTCTATCGTTCCGTTCCTGCTCCCAGCTGTTCCTCATTCTCCTACTCACTCATTTAGTCTTTTCACACCTGTCCCCTATTTTGTCCTCTGATTAGAGTCCCTATTTCTCCCCTTGTTTTCCGCTTCTGTCCTTGTCGGATCCTTGTATGATGTTCGCTGTGCTGTGTCCTTGTCTCGCCCTGTCGTGTCTTGTCTCCTTCAGATGCTGCGTGTGAGCAGGTGTCTTAGTCTGCTACGGTCGGTGCCTTCCCGAAGCAACCTGCAGTCAATGGTCGAGTCTCCAGTCTGTCCTCGTTACTACGAGTGGATTTAAGTTTTTTCCTGTTTTGTTTTCTTCTTTAGTGTTCCAGGATTATTACTTTTGCCATTTACTGGAATAAAGAATCTGTTTTCGCTAAGTCGCTTTTGGGTCCTCATTCACCTGCATAACAGGTTGGCAAAATACTAAATAATACATCATGTTCATCTTGGGGAAACAGGAAGCACGGTTGGCAAAATACTAAATAATACATCATGTTCATCTTGGGGAGACAGGAAGCGCGGTTGGCAAAATACTAAATAATACATCATGCATTATATTGTCTATAAAACATACAGTGCATTCGGAAAGCACTCAGACCTCATAACTCTTTCCACATGTTGATATGTTACAGACTTATTCTAAAATAGATTAAATTACATGTTTTCCTCGTCAATCTAAACCCAATACCCCATAATGACATCACAATACCGCATAATGATGAAGTGAAAACAGGTTTTTAGAAATTTTTGCAATTTTTTTTTTTAAACCAAAAAAACAGAAATACTATATTTACATAAGCATTCAAAATAAAGGTAAAATAAAATTCAGAGCCTTTGCTATGAGACTCAAAATGAAACCCAGGTGCATCCTGATTCCATTGATCATCCTTAAAATGTTCTTAAACTTGATTGGAGTCCACCTGTGGTAAATTCAATTGATTGGACATGATTTGGAAAGGCACACACCTGTCTTTATAAGGTCCCACAGTTGACAGTGCAAAAACCAAGCCATGAGGTTGAAGGAATTGCCTGTAGAGCTCTGAGACAGGATTGTGTCGAGGCACAGATCTGGGGAAGGGTACCAAAACATTTCTGCATCATTGAAGTTCCCCAAGAACACAGTGGTCTCAATCATTGTATTTTAATGTTATTAACCAAGGCCTTCATAAACAACCAAATTATTATGTTTGCGATTGCGTATATTAAATATATTATTTACACTGTTAGAATGTTACGGTTAGAATGACTGCTCATTAGCGTGAAGGGAGGCGGTTCCAGCGGTTCTAGGGTTAAGGGATATATCAGTGAAGACCACCTCTTCCAGGGCAACATGAGACATCATACGTCTCTATATACTGAGCTAGAGGGAGGAAGAATTATGTCTAAATCAATTTAGGATGGGGTGAAATGCTAGTGCCTGGAAATTCAATTTAAAGTTTGTTACGGATCCTACGTCTTTCCATCTTTGTAAGTTTGATCATTTTATCCGGGATCGCTTACCATACAATATGAATTTTGAATCCGCACATTTTATCCCTATAGACAGAAGGGGAAACATGGGAAGCATTGAACTACAAAAATTCTGCCATGGCAATATATTCATTTTGACAATTGGTGGGTCCCTGTGGGACGGTTGAGCTAATGTAGGCTGATGTGATTAGCATGAGGTTGTAATTAACAAGAACATTTCACAGGACATAGACATATCTGATATTGGCAGAAAGCATACATTATTTTTAATCTAACTGAACTGTCCAATTTACAGTAGCTATTACAGTGAAAGAATGCCATGACATTGTTTGAGGAGAGTGCACAGTTTTGAACATGAAAAGTTATTAATAAACAAATTAGGCACATTTGGGCAGTCTTTATACCAACATTTGAACAAAAATACAATGGTTCATTGGATCATTCTAAAACTTTGCACATACACTGCTGCCATCTAGTGGCCAATATCTAAATTGCACCTGGGCTGGAATAATACATTATGGCCTTTGTCTTGCATTTCAAAGAAAAATTAAAACAGTTTTTTTTCTGTGTATTATCTTTTTCCAGATCCAATATGTTATATTCTCCTACATTCCTTTCACGTTTCCACAAACTTCAGTGTTTCCTTTCAAATTGTACCAAGCAAAATGCATATCTTTGCTTCAGGGCCTGAGCTACAGGCTGCTAGATTTGGGTTCGTCATTTTTGGTGAAAATTGAAAGAAAGGGGCCAATCCTTACATTTTGTTTGGGGATGATGAAAAAGCATGACGAAAAAGCAGCCACTTTGTACAAATGGTTCTGCAATCCTATTTTCTTAATTTTAGAAAATAGAGGTGTATATAATAATGCAACATCGATTCAGGAGAACATTTAATGAAAAGTGTTTTATGTCTGTTTGGTGTAACCTTCCTAGCCCCCCCTGCCCTAACCCCACCTTCCTAGCCCCACAATCTCTAGCCCCCCTTCCCTAACCCTTTCTCCCTAGCCCCCACATCCCTAACCCTATCTCCCTAGCCCCCCTTCCCTAACCCCTTCACCCTAGCCCCCACATCCCTAACCCCATCCCCCTAGCCCCCTTCCTTAACCCCTTCTCCCTAGCCCCCCATCCCTAACCCCACCTCCCTCATAGCCCCACAATCTCTAGCCCCCTTCCCTAACCCCTTCTCCCTAGCCCCCTACCTTAACCCCTTCACCCTAGCCCCCACATCCCTAACCCCATCCCCTAGCCCCCTTCCTTAACCCCTTCACCCTAGCCCCCACATCCCTAACCCCATCTCCCTAGCCCCCTTCCCTAACCCCCTTCCTTAACCCCTTCTCCCTAGCACCCACATCCCTAACCCCATCTCCCTAGCCCCCTACCTTAACCCCTTCACCCTAGCCCCACATCCCTAACCCCATCCTTCTCCCTAGCCCCCTTCCTTAACCCCTTCTCCCTAGCCCCCACATCCCTAACCCCATCTTCCTAGCCCCCTTCCCTAACCCCTTCTCCCTAGCACCCACATCCCTAACCCCATCTCCCTAGCCCCCTACCTTAACCCCTTCACCCTAGCCCCCACATCCCTAACCCCATCCCCCTAGCCCCCTTCCTTAACCCCTTCTCCCTAGCCCCCACATCCCTAACCCCATCTCCCTAGCCCCCTTCCCTAACCCCTTCTCCCTAGCACCCACATCCCTAACCCCATCTCCCTAGCCCCCTATCCTTAACCCCTTCTCCCTAGCCCCCACATCCCTAACCCCATCTTCATAGCTCCACAATCTCTAGCCCCCACATCCCCCCCTTCCTTAACCCCTTCTCCCTAGAGCCCCCACATCCCTAACCCCATCTTCATAGCCCCACAATCTCTAGCACCCACATCCCCCCCTTCCCTAACCCCTTCTCCCTAGCCCCCTACCTTAACCCCTTCACCCTAGCCCCCACATCCCTAACCCCATCTCCCTAGCCCCCACATCCCTACCCCCATCTCCCTAGCCCCCTACCCTAACCCCTTCTCCCTAGCCCCCCCCCTACCTTAACCCCTTCTACCCCCTTCTCCCTAGCCCCACATCCCTAACCCCATCCCCTAGCCCCCACATCCCTACCCCCATCTCCCTAGCCCCACATCCCTACCCCCTTCTCCCCCCCACACCTTAACCCCTTCTCCCTAGCCCCCTACCTTAACCCCTTCTCCCTAGCCCCCACCTCCCTAACCCCTTCTCCCTAGCCCCCACATCCCTACCCCTTCTCCCTAGCCCCCATCCCATCCCTACCCCCTTCTCCCTAGCCCCCACATCCCTACCCCTTCTCCCTAGCCCCCACATCCCTACCCCCTTCTCCCTAGCACCCACATCCCACCCACATCCCTAACCCCTTCTCCCTAGCACCCACATCCCTACCCCCTTCCCCTTCTCCCTAGCCCCCACATCCCTACCCCCTTCTCCCTAGCCCCCCATCCCTACCCCCTTCTCCCTAGCCCCCACATCCCTACCCCCTTCTCCCTAGCACCCACATCCCTACCCCTTCTCCCATCCCCACAACCCCTTCTCCCTAGCACCCACATCCCTAACCCCTTCTCCCTAGCCCCCACATCCCTACCCCCTTCTCCCTAGCCCCCACATCCCTACCCCCTTCTCCCTAGCCCCCATCCCATCCCTACCCCCATCCCTCTCTCCCTAGCACCCACATCCCTAACCCCTTCTCCCTAGCCCCCACATCCCTACCCCTTCTCCCTAGCCCCCACATCCCTACCCCCTTCTCCCTAGCCCCCACATCCCTACCCCTTCTCCCTAGCCCCCACATCCCTAGCCCCCACATCCCTACCCCTCCCTAGCACCCACATCCCTAACCCCTTCTCCCTAGCCCCCATCCCATCCCTACCCCCTTCTCCCTAGCACCCATCCCATCCCTACCCCCTTCTCCCTAGCCCCCACATCCCTACCCCCTTCTCCCTAGCACCCACATCCCTAACCCCTTCTCCCTAGCCCCCACATCCCTACCCCTTCTCCCTAGCCCCCACATCCCTACCCCTTCTCCCTAGCCCCCACATCCCTATCCCCCCTTCTCCCTAGCCCCACATCCCTATCCCTAGCCCCCACATCCTTAACCCCTCCCTAGCACCTTAACATCCCTAGCCCCCCCCTTCTCCCTAGCACCCACATCCCTACCCCCTTCTCCCTAGCCCCCACATCCCTACCCCCTTCTCCCCCCCCCACATCCCTACCCCCTCCCTAGCCCCCACATCCCTACCCCCTTCCCTTCTCCCTAGCCCCCCATCCCTAACATCCCTAGCCCCCCTTCCCCTAGACCCCCACATCCCTACCCCTTCTCCCTAGCACCCACATCCCTACCCCTTCTCCCTAGCCCCCACATCCCTACCCCCTTCTCCCTAGCACCCACATCCCTAAGGTGCCTTTTGAACAGGGTGGTAGTAGGTGCCTTTGAACAGGGTTTGGTAGTAGGTGCCAGGTGAAATGGTTTGTGTCAGAACTGCAACAGTTGCTGGGTTTTAATTTCAAGTTTCCTTCTCCCTAGCCCCCACATCCCTACCCCCTTCTCCCTAGCACCCACATCCCTACCCCCTTCTCCCTAGCCCCCACATCCCTACCCCCTTGTGTTCCTAATGTTTGATTTACTCAGCGCATATAGGTATATTTGTCCCATGTAGGGATTCAATGCATTGTAGCCCCACAAGGAAGCAGCCTCAGTCCGTATGACACCTGAATATTACTGTCTGCTGTGCATTCATTGGTGTGATGTCATCTCTGTGTTAATATCCTGGTAAAATAATAATAACAAAGTCCATTAATCAGCATATTCATAATGTTCCTTGTACACACTGTTGGGGAATAATCCAAATGGATTGGTAACATAGGTAAGATGTTTTATATTCATCATATGTTTGTAAGTTACTTCTCATCAGAATGTTATTTTTGTATAATACTGTGGCGGGGTTGCAGTATCTGTTCTATGTCAAGACTAAGTTGTTTGGGTCGGAGAGAGGGGAGAGGTCAAGCGTGTATCTCTTGGCTCCACAATGTCTGTGTGCCGGTCAGTGTGTCTCTATGATCTTGTCAAGATATGATAGATTTGATATATGCCTGTTGATATGGAGGATTGGTATATGGATCTGAGTTTGAGAAAATAACATAGTTTAGGAGACAAAGCTGAACGATAAATTATGCCGATGCTGTCTGGCTATGTGTGTCTTTGCTATAAAGGATCTCAGTTGAAATGTGGAAGGGACTCTCGGAGAATTCATTGATAGACACTGAATTGATCTGAGAGTCACAGGGTTGTGATAGAGCTCATATAATTAAAGATGGACTTTGTGATAACTAACTCTGACTTGTGTGTGGTTTGCTATCATGATTTGGTAAATAGAGGACATTTCCACGACAACACTTAAGGGGGATGTCCTCATCGTTGTCTTATGCTGAAGGCAGCATCGTAGCCAATAGGCAAAGGCTGCGTGATAGTGCATGGACAGCATTCCTGAATATTGAGCCAGTCATAATGGGGGTTTTCATCTGTTCACTCATACCCTTGCGTCTTAGTTTTGAGCATCCCTGGCGGTGGAGAAATATGTGTTTTCTCTTCTGGAAGGACAAGATGAGTTTTACCGGGTGGATGAAGCCGCATCTCAGATTTAGCTTGTGCGGCTGGGATCTCACATCATTGTATGTCACAATCTGTTTTAACAAATGTATCATATTTTGACTACAACGATAACTTATCGACTAACATCATTGTGGAACATCATGGGTAAACTCTTGGCACCTTTCAGCTTGAAAAGTGGATTTATACTGGTGTGGGGATTTAATAAGGGTGGCAAGTAGCCTAGTGGTTAGAGCGTTGGACTAGTAACCGAAAGGTTGCAAGATTGAATCCCCGAGCTAACAAGGTAAAACTCTGTCGTTCTGCCCCTGCACAAGGCAGTTTAAACTCACAAGGCCATCATTGAAAGTAAGAATTTGTTCTTAACTTCTTGCGTCGAGCCATCCCGGATCCGGGATTGTGAATACAGCCTCAAGCTCATTACCATAACGCAACGTTAACTATTTATGAAAATCGCAAATGAATTGAAATTAATATATTTGATCTCAAGCTTAGCCATTTGTTGACAACACTGTCATCTCAGATTTTCAAAATATGCTTCTCAACCATAGCAAACTAGCATTTAGCATTTAGCGTTTAGCGTTAGCATTTGGCGTTAGCATTTAGCATTAGCATTTAGCGTTAGCATTAGCAGGTAACATTTTCACAAAAACCAGCAAAAACATTCAATAAATAATTTACCTTTGAAGAACTTTGGATGTTTTCAATGAGGAGACTCTCAGTTAGATAGCAAATGTTCAGTTTTCCTGAAAGGTTAGTTGTGCAGGAGAAATCGGTCCGTTTTCTGCATCATGTTTGGCTACCAAAAAAAAAAAATTCATTCATCCAAACGCCAAACTTTCTTCCACATTAACTCCATAATATCGACTGAAACATGGTAAACGTTGTTTAGAATCAATCCTCAATGTGTTTTTCACATATCTCTTCATGATATATCATTCCTGGAAGTCTCCTCTCTGTCTCAATCACATGGATGAATGCGAGCAGCTTGGATATTACGCAGCAATTTCAACAAAGGACACCGGGCGGACACCTGGTAAATGTAGTCTCTTATGGCCAATCTTCCAATGATATGCCTCCAAATACGTCACAATGCTGTAGACAACTTGGAGAAACGATAGAAAGGGCAGGCTAATTTGTGGCGCTTTCACAGCCATATAAGGAGACAATGGAAAACAGAGCCTCAAAAATCCTGCTCATTTCCTGTTTGAAGTTGCATCTTGGTTTCACCTGTAAGATCAGTTCTGGGGCACCCACAGATAATATCTTTGCAGTTTTGAAACGTCAGAGTGTTTTCTTTCCAATGCTGGCAATTATATGCATAGTCAAGCATCTTTTTGTGACAAAATATTGCGCTTAAAACGGGCACGTTTTTTTTATCCAATAATGAAATAGCGCCCCCCTAGCTTCAACTGGTTAACTGACATGCAAGCTAAATAAAGGTAAAATAAAAATAGTACAGAATGATGTAATATCTGTCTGAATGGATCCATCAGATGTTGTTGAAGAACAGATACTGTATCTCCTGTACTACACATTACCTTCAATAACATCACCCTCACAGGCTTTCTCCAATTACCCCCAATTACCTGCTCCCCAAGTTATCCTCCAATAACAAGTCCCAATTAACCCCCACCTGCCCCGTCCTCCCTACAAGCACCCCCTGGTGGCTGTGTGCTTGTTTTCTAGCTGCGGGCACATTTCTCCCTATATCAGCAGCTCCCCTTCTCTCCTCTTCCTCTCCCTCTTTCACTCTCACACTCTGCAGGAGATGCCAGACTGACAGACACTCATCCTCTCTCTCTCTCCCTCTCTTTCTGTCTGTCTGTTTGTCTGTCTCACCAGGACAAGATTTACTGTTGCCAGGTAGGTCAGAAGCAGAACAAGGTTGTGTCTATCATTGTTGTTTCACATGTCTGGTTACAGGTGTCTGTGTTGAATGGTGTATATTTTAATTGATAACGCTTTTGTTCATGTCTACAGAGTGTTCTGTCTGCAAGGTCTTGGTTTGGTCTCTCTCCAACAGGTGACGGAACTCTCCCAGTCTTCGGCCTTGTAGGATAGGTTAAGTAATCCCTCTCACCCCCCTCTCACCCCACCCCTTTTAGATGCACTATTGTTAAGTGACTGTCCCACTGGATGTCATAAGGTGAATGCACCAATTTGTAAGTCGCTCTGGATAAGAGCGTCTGCTAAATGACTTAAATGTAATGTAAATGTTGTCTCTCTCCAGGGGATGAGCCTGTGTGGCTGGCTGTGGCTGCTCTACTGTCTCCATGTCCCTGGGTCTATCTGGGGTCTGGTTGGAGGTGGAGAGGGGGCTTGTCGGCTGATAGCTAAGCCCGTCTCGGGCAGTGTTTATCGGGCAGGAGATGTGGTCATTGGGGGCCTGTTCCCCATCCATGTGGAAGCCCCTCTACCAGAACAGGAGTTCAGGAGCATTAATGGAAATTCTACCTGTACAATGTATGCAGCTTGTGTGATAACAGCTTTTTGTCATTGTGTTTTCACCTGAAGGTAATGTGTATTCAGTTACCTCATCTCTCTGTTTCTTCCTTTCTTCCGTCTGTCAGGTTCAACCAGCGTGCTTACCGCTGGCTCCAGACTATGATCTTTGCTGTGGAGGAGATTAACCGTGACCCAGCCCTCCTGCCTAACCTCACCCTAGGGTTCCTGGCTTCTGACACATGCCGGTCAGAGGGCACCACCCTGGGGGCAGCCCTGGCAATGGTGACTGGCAAGGAGACCTCCGTGGTGGGCACAGAGTGTGGCACTACTCCTGAGGTTCCCGTCATCATCGGGGATGCCCGCTCCTCAGCTTCCATGGTCGTGGCACAGACCCTCGGGCCATTTGATTTACCCATGGTGAGGCAGGGGTTGGATTACAGGTTGGGATGAGATGATGACACTTTTCACGTTACATTTCAATGTCTTTCTATATTTCCCTCTCTCTAAAGTTGAATTCCTTCTCCATCTGCCTCTTACAAATTACCATTCTCAGTCTCATTGACTCCTATTTTGGAGCTCTACAGGCAATTATCTCTCTCTCTCTCTCTCTCTCTCTCTCTCTCTCTCTCTCTCTCTCTCTCTCTCTCTCTCTCTCTCTCTCTCTCTCTCTCACACTCTCTTCTCTCCAAGGTGAGTTACTTTGCCACTTGTGCATGCTTGAGTGACAACTGGAGGTACCCCTCATTCTTCCGTACGGTACCCAGCGATGCCTTCCAGGCTCGGGGCATGGCCAAGCTGCTGCGTCGGCTGGGCTGGGTGTGGGTGGGACTGGTGTCAGAGGATGGTGACTATGGCAAGTTTGGGGTTCAGGTGCTTCTCCAAGAGCTCCAGGGATCTGGGGTGTGTGTCGCTTACTCTGAGGTCCTCCCCAAGTTACCATCTAAGAGAAAGATCAGGCACATTGCGGACACCATCAGAGGATCTACTGCCAGAGTGGTGGTGGCATTTGTTGGATTCGCGGGTCATTCAAGGGTGAGCAGTTACTAGTCAGAGTATTGTTAATGATATGTAACACTGCTGTAGCAGTGTCCTTGTGTCTTACCATGTGTTGATGCCCTTTACAAACACAATCATTTCCTAATTGATAATCATGCATTTCAGCTTGACAATCTTGATCTTTTTAACCATTTCATTCTCCAGGCCCTGATGGAAGAGGTTGTCCGTCAGAACATTACAGATAAGCAATGGATTGCCTCAGAGGCCTGGGTCACTTTCTCTACTATCGCCGCCCCAAAAAACCTGCCCTCTCTTGCCGGGACAATCGGTTTTGCCCTAAAGAAAGCAGAAATTCCCGGCTTGGGGCATTTCCTAACTAGCCTCCATCCAGACAGGGACAACCAGAATTCCGACCCCTTCCTGAGGGAATTGTGGGAGGAGATGTTTGGGTGTTCTCTGGGGTTCGACCTCAGCGTGACACTGCCGTCCAGGCGACAGTGTACTGGGTCAGAGGTCATACGTGAGGGAGACTTTACACCTAAAGCTCACTTTTTTTGTCCTAGTTCCCAATGTTATTTCAGTAAAATGAAGTGTCAATCCTAGGTGAGGGGGAGAGCCAGTATGCTGACGTGTCTCAGCTGAGAGCCAGCTATAATGTGTACAAGGCTGTGTACGCCATCGCCTACGCCATACAGGATATGATGGCCTGTCGACCAGGGGACAGAGTCTTTAATGGTGAACATTGCCCTGATATCAGGAAGCTTCAGCCCAGCCAGGTGAGAATAACATGTGGATCTGTTTTCAAGTTAAGAACACTAATGTTTCCAGTCAGGATACAGTGAAAACACTTTGTAAGGTTTGAATACTAAAGAACAAAAGCCACAACTGGTTCTAACTCTTAATCCTGTTCCAATGCCTTTTTCTCTTTGAGATTGTTCATTATCTGAGGGGAGTGAACTTCAGTACTCCTGTGGGGGAATCTTTCCACTTCGACATGAATGGTGATCCGCCTGCCTCTTATGACATCATCAACTGGCATGTGACCCCCGAGGGGACGGCAGAGTTTGTCCAGGTCGGACATTTTCTATCCTCTGAGGGATCGGATGACCAGTTTCATATCGACATGGATAAAGTGGTGTGGGGTGGAGGCAGCGGAGATGAGGTTAGAACTGTTCAGTTTGGTTTGTGTGTGTGTGTGTGTGTGTTTGTTTGAGTGTGAGATTTATTGAGTTAATCACCCTGAGGCAGACATACAGAAGAGAGAAAGCTGGGAAAAAAATGAATAAATAACAGTTGGACGTTATTTCAGACAGAAAGCTCTATCATCAACATGATTCTGAACGTGTTTGTGTGGTCATTGTCCTGGCATAGTCCCCAGGGGGGCCCAGCAGCCTGTCTGTGTCTGTGTTTAATAATGATGATAATAATGATGATGATGATGATAATAACTTCTTCCTCTCCCCCCTCTGGTAGGTCCCTGTGTCTGTATGCAGTGCTGACTGTCCCCCTGGTACCAGGCATGCGGTACAGAAGGGGAAGCCTGTGTGCTGCTTTGACTGTCTGTCCTGTGCAGAGGGAGAGATCAGCAACACAACAGGTAGTCTATCAACAGTTCTGATCCCAATTCATATTTTTCCTCAAGCCTGGTTGGTCCTGATTTGGACTCCTCTTCCTTCTCTATCAGGGTCAGTTGAGTGTATTCGGTGTCCAGAGCGGTTCTGGTCCAACCCTGATCGTACGGCCTGCATCCCCCAGCTGGTGGACTTCCTCTCCTACAGCGACACCATGGGCGTCATCCTGTCTGTCATCTCAGTTTCCGGGGCAACACTCACAGCCGGTGCCCTGGCTACCTTCCTCTACCACCGTCACACGGCCCTGGTGAGTTGAATCATATGATCATTTATAGAGGTACTGGACAGAGATGAGATTGTGTCATATAAGGATGGGATTTTTGACATGTCATTGTGTAAATTATCTTTCTCTGTCTCATTCCAGGTGAAAGCCAACAACTCTGAGCTCAGCTTCCTGCTCCTGCTGTCACTCAAGCTTTGCTTCCTGTGTGCGCTGGTTTTCATTGGCCGGCCAAAGCCGTGGACATGCATGCTGAGACACACCCTGTTTGGTATAAGCTTTGTGTTCTGCATCTCCTGTCTGCTCAGCAGGACTGTGGTGGTTCTGGTGGCCTTCAGGGCCACTCTGCCTGGAGAGAACCTAATGAGATACTTCAGCCCCACCCAGCAGAGGATGGGTATCTCACTCTGCACCCTTATCCAGGTGAACATCTAGTTTTTACTATATTCTTTAGGAATGTAGTTGTTTCCTTCAGTGACCATATCATTTGTTTTCAAGATAACTCAAGATAACTAGTTTTCCATCCACTTATTTACAAAGGTGCTGATCTGTGTGCTGTGGCTGGCCTTAGCTCCACCCCGACCTGCTGAAAGGAGGGGCAGAGAGGGTCGGGGCCCGAGGCTCGTCCTGGAGTGTGAGGTGGGTTCTGTGGTCGGCTTCTCTCTGGTGCTGGGATACATCGGCCTTCTGGCCTCCCTCTGTCTCCTCTTAGCCTTCCTGGCCAGGAAACTCCCAGACAACTTCAACGAGGCCAAGTTCATCACCTTCAGCATGCTGATCTTCTGTGCCGTGTGGATCTCCTTCATCCCTGCCTACGTCAGCTCTCCTGGGAAGTACACAGTAGCTGTAGAGATCTTTGCCATCCTGGCCTCCAGCTTTGGGCTGCTGTTCTGTCTGTTTGCTCCAAAATGTTTCATCATCCTCCTGAGACCAGAGAGAAATACCAAGAAATATATTATGTCCAAATAGAAACCCCCAAGAAACACATGATGTCCAATTAGAAACCACCAAGAAACACATGATGTCCAATTAGAAACCACCAAGAAACACATGATGTCCAAATATTATCTTACACATGCTCATATCGTGATTTAGGGCTCGTCGATAATCAACAGGGGAATGTCCATTCTGTTTGGAAACATTAATTTCCTGCTCTAACTTCACTGTATTAGTTTGTTAATATTAGAATGTGTTCTTGTAAAGTGTCGTAATGAAACACGTCTATATGAACAATACCAATAAAGTTTACTTAGTGTCTACTCATGCTGGAAGAGTTAGTATTGAGTCTGACAATCTGACAGAACTTAGACACCCTACACATGATTCCTTCGTCACCCAGTCAGCGTGTGCGTGTGTGTGTGTGTGTGTGTGTGTGTGTGTGTGTGTGTGTGTGTGTGTGTGTGTGTGTGTGTGTGTGTGTGTGTGTGTGTGTGTGTGTGTGTGTGTGTGTGTGTGTGTGTGTGTGTGTGTGTGTGTGTGTGTGTGTGTGTGTGTCGGTCCCTCATCGTATAACAAAATGAAAACAGGCACATTTCACTGTCTGCTTACTCACTGTGGGAACCTCTCCTCTCCCGATCACTCCCTCTTTATACCCAAGAAGACTCAAGGCTGTAATCACTGCCAAAAGTGCTTCAACAAAGTACCGAGTTAAGGGTCTGAAAATTATGTATATGTGACAGTTCAGTTTTTTAAAATATATATTTGTATTCATTTCTAAAAACCTCTTTTTGCTTCGTCATTGTGGGGTTTTGTGTGTCGGGTTACGACGGGAAAATAACTATTTAGTCATTTTTAGAATAATGTGTTGCATCTGTCGCCGATGCAGTTTATTGTCATCAAGAACAAGGCATTGGCAAAGGTCAGTGAGTCAGCAGTTGGAATGATTATTATTCCTCCAAATGTGCTTATGATTTGAAAGAGTTTATTGCTGTGTTGTTTTACCAGAACACCCAGCTGCTTCTTAGTCGTGACATCAGTACTGTCATCAATAATCAATGAGTAAGACTCCCAATGTCCTTTTTTGGTTTCTCATCAAATCACAAAATCGAATAAAATGTTATTTGTCCCATGCGTCAAATACAACCGTACAGTAAATGTTTACTTTACCACAACCAACAAATACAGACAAGAATAAGATGTAAAAGTAACAAGTAATTAAAGAGCAGCAGTAAAACAGCAGTAGCGAGACTATATACAGGGGTACCGGTACAGAGTCAATGTGGAGACTAAATACAGGAAGTACCGGTACAGAGTCAATGTGGAGACTAAATACAGGAAGTACCGGTACAGAGTCAATGTGGAGACTAAATACAGGGGTACCGGTACAGAGTCAATGTGGAGGCTATATACAGGGGTACCGGTACAGAGTCAATGTGGAGACTAAATACAGGAAGTACCGGTACAGAGTCAATGTGGAGACTAAATACAGGAAGTACCGGTACAGAGTCAATGTGGAGACTATATACAGGGGTACCGGTACAGAGTCAATGTGGAGACTAAATACAGGAAGTACCGGTACAGAGTCAATGTGGAGACTAAATACAGGAAGTACCGGTACAGAGTCAATGTGGAGACTAAATACAGGAAGTACCGGTACAGAGTCAATGTGGAGACTAAATACAGGAAGTACCGGTACAGAGTCAATGTGGAGACTAAATACAGGGAGTACCGGTACAGAGTCAATGTGGAGGCTATATACAGGGGTACCGGTACAGAGTCAATGTGGAGACTAAATACAGGGGTACCGGTACAGAGTCAATGTGGAGACTATATACAGGGGTACCGGTACAGAGTCAATGTGGAGACTATATACAGGGGTACCGGTACAGAGTCAATGTGGAGGCTATATACAGGGGTACCGGTACAGAGTCAATGTGGAGACTAAATACAGGGAGTACCGGTACAGAGTCAATGTGGAGACTAAATACAGGAAGTACCGGTACAGAGTCAATGTGGAGACTAAATACAGGGAGTACCGGTACAGAGTCAATGTGGAGGCTATATACAGGGGTACCGGTACAGAGTCAATGTGGAGACTATATACAGGGGTACCGGTACAGAGTCAATGTGGAGGCTATATACAGGGGTACCGGTACAGAGTCAATGTGGAGACTAAATACAGGGAGTACCGGTACAGAGTCAATGTGGAGACTAAATACAGGAAGTACCGGTACAGAGTCAATGTGGAGACTAAATACAGGGAGTACCGGTACAGAGTCAATGTGGAGGCTATATACAGGGGTACCGGTACAGAGTCAATGTGGAGACTATATACAGGGGTACCGGTACAGAGTCAATGTGGAGACTAAATACAGGGAGTACCGGTACAGAGTCAATGTGGAGGCTATATACAGGGGTACCGGTACAGAGTCAATGTGGAGACTATATACAGGGGTACCGGTACAGAGTCAATGTGGAGGCTATATACAGGGGTACCGGTACAGAGTCAATGTGGAGACTAAATACAGGGAGTACCGGTACAGAGTCAATGTGGAGACTAAATACAGGAAGTACCGGTACAGAGTCAATGTGGAGACTAAATACAGGGAGTACCGGTACAGAGTCAATGTGGAGGCTATATACAGGGGTACCGGTACAGAGTCAATGTGGAGACTATATACAGGGGTACCGGTACAGAGTCAATGTGGAGACTAAATACAGGGGTACCGGTACAGAGTCAATGTGGAGACTATATACAGGGGTACCGGTACAGAGTCAATGTGGAGACTAAATACAGGGAGTACCGGTACAGAGTCAATGTGGAGACTAAATACAGGGGGTACCGGTACAGAGTCAATGTGGAGACTATATACAGGGGGTACCGGTACAGAGTCAATGTGGAGGCTATATACAGGGGGAACCGGTACAGAGTCAATGTGGAGGCTATATACAGGGGGAACCGGTACAGAGTCAATGTGGAGGCTATATACAGGGGGAACCGGTACAGAGTCAATGTGGAGGCTATATACAGGGGGAACCGGTACATAGTCAATGTGGAGGCTATATACAGGGGGAACCGGTACAGAGTCAATGTGGAGGCTATATACAGGGGGAACCGGTACAGAGTCAATGTGGAGGCTATATACAGGGGGAACCCGTACAGAGTCAATGTGGAGACTATATACAGGGGGTACCGGTACAGAGTCAATGTGCGCGGGCACCGGTTTTTTGAGGTAGTACATTTAGGTAGTCATGTGACTATGCACAGATGACAACAGCAGAGAGTAGCAGCGGTGTAAAGATGGGGAATGGGTCGGGGGCAATGCAAATAGTCTGTGTAGCCAATTGATTAGATGTTCAGGAGTCTTATGGCTTGGAGGTAGAACAGTCTGTGAAGAGGGTGGCTTTAGTGATATACTGGGCCGTTCGCACTACCTTCTGTAGTGCCTTGCAGTCGGAGGCCGAGAAGTTGTGTAAGGGTTTTCCTCCTCTTCGTCTGAGGAGGAGTAAGGATCGGACCAAGTTGCAGCATTGTAAGTGTTTATGATGATTACTTTAATAAATAAACTGAACACTATAAAATAATAAATGTGAACATGAACGAAACCGAAACAGTACCGTGTGGCGACAAACACTCACACGGACACAAAAACCCACAAACCAACAGTGAAACCCAGGCTACCTAAGTATGATTCTCAATCAGAAACAACTAATGACACCTGCCTCTGATTGAGAACCATACTAGGCCGAAACAGAAACCAAACATAGAAAAACTAACATAGACTGCCCACCCAACTCACGCCCTGACCATACTAAATAAAGACAAAGCAAAGGAAATAATGGTCAGAACGTAACAAGTTGCCATACCAGGCAGTGATGCAACCAGTCAGGATACTCTCGATGGTGCAGCTGTAGAACCTTTTGAGGATGGGAGGAACATGCCAAATATTTTCAGTCACCTGAGGGGATATAGTTTTTGTCGTGCCCTCCTCACAGCTGCCGTGCCCTCCTCACAGCTGTCTTCATGGACCATGTTAGTTTGTTGGTGATGTGGACACCAAGGAACTTGAAGCTCTCAACCTGCTCTACTGCAGCCCCGTCGATGAGAATCGGGGCCTGCTCCTTTTTTCCTGTAGTCCACAATCATCTCGTTTGTCTTGATCACGTTGAGGGAGAGGTGGGTGTCCTGGCACCACACAGCCAGGTCTCTTACCTCCTCCCTGTAGGCTGTCTTGTTGTCGTCAGTGATCAGTCCTACCACTGTTGTGTCATCAGCAAATTTCATGATGGTGTTGGAGTCGAGCCTTGCTGTGCAGTCATGAGTGAACAGGTACAACAGTAGGGGACTGAGCATGCAACCTTGAGGGGCCCCTGTGTTGAGGATCAGCGTGGTGGATGTGTTGTTACCTACCCTTACCACCTGGGGGCGGCCCGTCAGGAAGTCCAGGACCCAGTTGCAGAGGGAGATCTTTAGTCCCAGGGTCTTTAGCTTATTGATGAGCTTTGAGGGCACTATGGTGTTGAACGCTGAGCTGTAGTCAATGAATAGCATTCTCACACAGGTGTTCCTTTTGTCCAGGTGAGAAAGGGCAATGTGGAGTGCAATAGAGATTGCATCATCTGTGGATCTGTTGGCGCGGTATGCAAATTGAAGTGGGTCTAGGGTTTCTAGGATAATGGTGTTGATGTGAGCCATGACCAGCCTTTCAAAGCACTTCATGGCTACAGATGTGAGTGCTTGGGACGGTAGTCATTTAAGCACGTTACCTTAGTGTTCTAAGGCGCAAGCACTATGGTGGTCTACTTAAAACATGTTGGTATTACAGACTCGGACAGGGAAAGGTTGAAAATGTCAGTGAAGATACTTTCCAGTTGATCAGAGCATGCTCACAGTACACGTCCTGATAATCTGTCTGGCCCTGCGGCCTTATGAATGTTGACCTGTTTAAAGCTCTTACTCACATCGGCTGCTGAGAGCGTGATCACACAGTCTTCCGGTACAGCTGGTGCTCTCATGCATGTTTCAGTGTTATTTGCTTTGAAGTGAGCATAGAAGTAATTTAGCTCATCTGATAGGCTCATGTCACTGGGAAGCTCTTGGCTGTGCTTCCCTTTGTAGTCTGTAATGGTTTGCAAGCCCTGAAACATCTGACGAGCATCAGAGCCGGTGTAGTATGATTTGATCTTAGTCCTGTATTGAACCTTTGCGTGTTTGATGGTTCGTCGGAGGGCATAGCTGGATTTCTTATAAGCTTCTGGGTTAGAGTCCTGCTCTTTGAAAGTGGCAGCTCTAGCCTTTAGCTCAGTGCGGATGTTGCATGTGATCCATAGCTTCTGGTTGGGGTATGTAAGTACGGTCACAGTAGGGACGACGTCATCAATGTATTTATTGATGAAGCCAATGACTTATGTGGTGTACTCCTCAATGCCATTTGAGGAATCCCTGAACATAGTCCAGTCTGTGCCAGCAAAATAGTCCTGTAGCTTAGTATCTGCTTCATCTGATCACTTTTTATTATCTAGTCACTGGTTCTTCCTGCTTTAATTTTTGCTTGTAAGCAGGAATTAGGAGGATATAATTATGGTCAGATTTGCCAAATGGAGGGCGAGGGAGAGCTTGGTATGCGTCTCTGTGTGTGGATGTTACAGTTTTTAATGTCCTGCTGGTAGTTTACTCTTCCGCGTAGTTCGTCAATTTTATTCTCCAAAGATGGCACGTTTGCTAGCAGAATGGAGGGAAGTGGGGGTTTATTTGATCGCCTACGAATTCTCAGAAGGCAGTCCGCACTTTGGCACCTTTTTCTCTGCCTCCTCCTCACGCAAATCACGGGGATCTGGGCTTGTACCCGAGGAAGCAGCATATCCTTGCACCGGGCTCGTCAGAGTTGTGACCACTCTTTACTGTGGATTTCTTAAAATAATGCGCGAAACAAACTGAGGTATTTTGGATAAAAAAATAAACTTTATGGAACAAAAATAACATTTGTTGTGTAACTAGGAGTCTCGTGAGTGAAAACATCCCAAGATCATCAAAGGTAAATGATTAATTTGATTGCTTTTCTGATTTTCATGACCAAGCTACCTGATTTCATGAATATGAATATTTTTTGTAATATTATTTGACTGAGGCGCTATGCTATTCAGCGGTTGCTGATGACAATTTTCCCTCTTAAGGAATGGGTAGCGTCAAGAAGTTAATGTGAGTCTGTAAGGAGAGTTTACTGTCTCACCAGACACCCAGTTACTTGTAGTTGTCCACATATTCTAAGTCAGAACCGTCCAGAGTGGTGATGCTAGATGGGCGGTCAGGTGCTGGCAGCGATCGGTTGAAGAGCATGCATTTAGTTTTACTTGCATTTAAGAGCAGTTGGAGGCCACGGATGGAGAGTTGTATGTCATTGAAGCTCGTTTGGAGGTTAGTTAACTTCTTGATGCACCCATCCTGTTAGCGGGATCATTTTCATCAACACCCGCTGAATTGCAGTTCGCCAATTTAAAATGAAATTACTAAAAATATTTAATTTTCATGAAATCACAAGTGCAATATAGCAAAACACAGCTTAGCTTGTTGTTAATCCATCTGGCATGTCAGATTTCAATTCAGCTTTTCGGCGAAAGCATAACAAGCATTTATATAAGAACATCTCTCTCAGTAGACAAAATATTACAAACAGCTAGCAACCAAGAAGATTGGTTACGAAAGTCAGAAAAGCAATAAATTCAATGACTTACCTTTGATGATCTTCGGATGTTTGCACTCACGAGACTCCCAGTTACTCAATAAATGTTCCTTTTGTTCCATAAAGATTATTTTTATATCCAAAATACCAACCATTTGTCTGGCGCGTTATGTTCAGAAATCCACAGGCCCAAGCGGTCAAGATATCGCAGACGAAAATTCCAAATAGTATCTGTAATGTTCACAGAAACATGTCAAACGTTTTTTATAATCAATCCTCAGGTTGTTTTTAAAATATATAATCGATAATATATCAACTGGGGCTGTAGCTTTTTCAATAGGAGAGGGAGAGACAATGGCTGCCCCACTCTGTTGCTCAATGTTACGAATCCCTTTTGGCCCGACAGTCTAGGGGGGATGGTAATGAGACCCGTAACATAACTCATGCAAATTATTATTGTGACAAAGTAAAAGTGTGCACGAAATAACCACGACAACAGAAATCTACCATCAAACTCTAGGTTTATTTATAAACACACGGTAATGGGGGGGGGGAGCAGGAAAAGGGGCTGAGCTGGACCCAAGGAAGAAAGAAATAAAAAAATATACAAAAACACACCCCTAAGCTAGACTAGCCTACTTTAACAACAACTAACTAACTAACCAAAAATAGTGGGTGGTCCGCCCAGTTCTACCTAGTGTATTTAACAAAGTTCACCTACGGGTAGTGTATGCCCATGGGCGACTTGTCTTGGTTTCCCCTTTTCCCACCAGCAAACAAACAAACACCATAACCAAAAACAATACTCACAGGTGATGACAAAGTGCTATGGAGGTGCTTTAAACAAAAGAGAGGTTTAGACACAAAGCGAGAGTGAAACACAGAGACCTACAGACATGGCATTTACTGAAAGATTGAGCTAGAGATTGAGCTGGGCTCTAGAACAAACAAATGATGGGGTTTTTAAACCATGGGGAAGGAACTGTGATAGGTCAGGAAATAGGAGGAGGTGTGTCTTCTGATTGATGATTGATTGTTGACTGATTGGGGAGTGATGATTTTCACCTGTGAGCGGAGAAGGAGAGAAAAGAAACACACACACAGGATACACACACACAGGATATCTGTATCCGTAACACTCCCACACTTAAAAGAGCAACCCTAGGGGTTGCGACTACAGTATTTCAATGAATACTCACAACAAAGCAACAACCTTGCAAAACATACAGAAATCATTTTCACACACGAGACAAAGCATCTGCCAACACATTATCAGAACAAAAACTGGTTACCCGATTTTGTCTTCGGTAATGGTCCGACAAAATCAACCACCACATGCTCGAATGGTTCACCTATGACAGGTATGGGACAAAGAGGAGCGGGAGGAATAACCTGATTTTGTTTTCCTGTCATCTGACATGTGTGGCATGTCCGACAGAACTGAGCCACATCTTGTTTTAAACCCGGCCAAAAGAAATGTCTAAGGATCCGATCATAAGTTTTTGTGATTCCTAAATGACCAGACCACTGGTGATCATGAGCAAGGGATAACACATTTTGTCGAAAGGCTCTAGGAATCACTATTTGGTAAACAGCATTCCAATCTCCATCCGCGTCAACATGGGATTTCCATTTACGCATGAGGAGATTACCATCAATGAAGTAAGCCACGTTCTTCTTCTTCACATCTTCCAATGAGACAACACTAGAAAAACATTTAGCAAACTTGTTGTCAACCTTTTGGTTAGCAATCAGCTGCTCACGAGTGACTGGTAACTGTATTGCATCAGCAATAAGTTCAACGTTCTTTGATTCTTTCCTGGGCTGTTTGTCAGAGGTGATCAGCTTCTCAGAGGTATCACACAATCCATCCTCTTGATCAACCTCTTTGAACAGAACAGTGTTCGACAAAGCTATCTCGTCACCCTCTTGTAGTGCCTGAGCACGAGTGACAGCACAAGCGGGGAACACATGTGGATAACTCTGTGCCAGCTCTTTCGAGAGAGAGTGGTCACTTTTATCCAATACTTCCAATACGGGTACTACCTTTCCTCTGGCAATATCGTTACCCGTTATAAAGGTCACACCTTTCACTGGCAACATAGGACGTACCCCCACTCTGAATATTCCACTGATTAACTCAGAGTGTACATTTACAAAGTGCAATGGTACTGGGACAAAACCCATTTCAATAACCTGCACTAACACACTGGAACCACAGTATGTATCGTCAGATAAGGGCAACACATCAGACAATATAGACGACTGTGCCACACCAGTATCTCTAAGGATTTTAACCGGTCGTTGAGACGCTTCGTCATTCGTTAGGGACACAAACCCCTCGAAAATGAATGGTTCATAACGGCGGTCGGGGACTGAGACTTTCAAACTACAGTTACCCTGCGGCACCTGTTTTGTTGCAGACCTCACAACCGTACGAATTAGAGCAACACCTGTTGGTGGCTTGGCACGAAGAGGCATCCCTTGTTTGCGTTTAAGCAGGAAGCAATCATTAATCATATGTCCTACTTTATGACAATAGAAACAGGGACGCTCATTCTTTTGGCATGCTTGAAATACTACTGCTTGCCGACTAGGGCTAAAGGTAGGAAACTCAGTGGCTCTACTCTCAGTTTGAGCCGAAAACACACTCTTGTGCGTCAACACAAACTCGTCTGCCAACACAGACGCTTCTGCCAGACAGGATACTTTCTGTTCGTTTAGGTAAACTACAATGCGTTTGGGTAAGCAATTTTTAAACTCTTCCAACAAGATTAACTCCCGGAGAGAGTTGAAATCAGTTACCTTACTAGCAGCATGCCATTTATCAAACAGATGTTCCTTGTCTCTAGCAAATTCCACATAAGTCTTACTAGAAGACTTTCTATGAGACCTAAATCTCTGTCGGTATGCCTCAGGCACAACCTCATAGGCACGAAGAACAGTAGCTTTGACCACTTCATAATTCAAACTGTCCTCCAGAGGTAGCGCTGACAAAACCTCTTGGGCTTTACCAGTTAATTTACACTGAAGTAATAGGCACCATACCTCTTCAGGCCATTTCAATGCTACGGCTATACGCTCAAATACACAAAAATAGGAGTCAACCTCTGACTCTCTGAACAAAGGTACTAAGGCAATCTGCCTACTAATGACAAACGTGTTTGAGGACACAGCAGGTGAGGACGGCTCACAAACAGGCACAGTAGGACCGGAGGCTAGCCTCGCTGTCTCTGCCTCCAGTTCCATCTGGCACATTTTGAACTCCAAATGCCGTTGTTCTCGTTCTTTTTCTGCCTCTATTTTACACATCTCCAACTGGAGAGTCTCTTGCCTAATTTGGGCTCTCTCTTCCACCTCCAGTTGGAACTGTGCTAAATGGACATCCCTCCTGGCATCACCATTTGACAGTGGGGAGAGTGGATCAAAACGGGACAATGTGGCTGGTGTTTTAGCCTCGCCCTCATTATCTGACACCAATGGGCTTACAGGAGCAGCAACATCCCCTACAGGGGTTGTAGACTCAGGCAGCGGTAACACAAGCACCTGCTCTTCCAACAATACATTTAATACTAGCCGTTTAACCTCCGCCTTAACTAAACTCTGCGGAATCGATACTGAATAATGGTCAGCCAAGGTCATTAAATCAACTCTACGACATTTGTCAAAAACCTCCCACGAAGGGTTATCCAAAAAGGATCTCAAATCAAAAGTAGCCATTTTACACTACTTCACATGTGCCAAAGAAAATAGCAAACACTAATGCTACTTCAGCTATGACGCTCAACACTGAACTATACCACTACAACAATCTACATGAGCGGCATGGGTGTCAGTTATGACATATCCCGGATGAGGCTCCACTTATGTTACGAATCCCTTTTGGCCCGACAGTCTAGGGGGGATAGTAATGAGACCCGTAACATAACTCATGCAAATTATTATTGTGACAAAGTAAAAGTGTGCACGAAATAACCACGACAACAGAAATCTACCGTCAAACTCTAGGTTTATTTATAAACACACGGTAATGGGGGGAGCAGGAAAAGGGGCTGAGCTGGACCCAAGGAAAGAAACAATAAATATACAAAAACACACCCCTAAGCTAGACTAGCCTACTTTAACAACAACTAACTAACTAACCAAAAATACAGTGGGTGGTCCGCCCAGTTCTACCTAGTGTATTTAACAAAGTTCACCTACGGGTAGTGTATGCCCATGGGCGACTTGTCTTGGTTTCCCCTTTTCCCACCAGCAAACAAACAAACACCATAACCAAAAACAATACTCACAGGTGATGACAAAGTGCTATGGAGGTGCTTTAAACAAAAGAGAGGTTTAGACACAAAGCGAGAGTGAAACACAGAGACCTACAGACATGGCATTTACTGAGAGATTGAGCTAGAGATTGAGCTGAGCTCTAGAACAAACAAATGATGGGGTTTTTAAACCATGGGGAAGGAACTGTGATAGGTCAGGAAATAGGAGGAGGTGTGTCTTCTGATTGATGATTGATTGTTGACTGATTGGGGAGTGATGATTTTCATCACAGCTTACCAATCTTTGGGGATTTCAGATGATACGAAAGATAGGTTGACCGGGTTAGTAATAGGGTTTGCAGTGTCCAGATTGTCGAGCCCTGCTGATTTGTAGGGGTCTAAATTTTGCTGCTCTTCAGAAAATCAGCTATCTGGATTTGGGTGAAGGAGAAATTGGGGAGGCTT
Organism: Oncorhynchus gorbuscha; assembly: GCF_021184085.1. Classification (NCBI taxonomy): domain Eukaryota; kingdom Metazoa; phylum Chordata; class Actinopteri; order Salmoniformes; family Salmonidae; genus Oncorhynchus; species Oncorhynchus gorbuscha. The sequence continues at coordinate 11,422,073 of NC_060185.1, read as the reverse complement.
GGGCAAGTTGTTGTGGGGGGGGGTGCAGAGCTGTTGACTGGGGTAGGGGTAGCCAGGTGGAAAACATGGCCAGCCGTAGAAAAACACGTCTTGAAATTCTCAATTATCGTGGATTTATCAGTGAGGACAGTGTTTCCCGAGCCTCAGTGCAATGGGCAGCTGGGAGGAGGTGCTCTTATTCTTCATGGACTTTACAGTGTCCCAGAACTTTTTGGAGTTTGTGCTACAGGATGCAAATTTCTGTTTGAAAAAGCTAGCCTTTCCTTTCCTCACTGCCTGTTTATATTGGTTCCTAACTTCCAGGAAAAGTTGCATATCACGTAACATCATTTAAAAAACGTTTTTAAAAAGAATAGAAAACAAAGTGATAACTGGCTCAGGCCACAGTGTACTGTGCATTAGTTTGGTCCACTAGAAAGTGAATTCTATCTCTCTCTCTCTCTCTCTCCCTCCCTCCCTCCCTCCCTCCCTCCCTCCCTCCCTCCCTCCCTCCCTCCCTCCCTCCCTCCCTCCCCCTCCCTCCCTCCCTCCCTCCCTCCCTCCCTCCCTCCCTCTCTGTCTCTCTCTCTGTCTCTGTCTGTCTTTCTTTCTTTCTTTCTATTCAATGCTAATGCAGTAAGCCACAGGATGTTTTTGTGCTGGTCAAGGGCAGTCAGGTCTGGAGTGAACCAAAGGCTATATCTGCTCCTGGTGCTTAATTGTTCTTATCTGTTCTTAATTGATAGCATGAGAATTTAGAACATGCTTAATAGATAGCACTGAGATTTTAGAACATGCTTAACATGTAGCATGATAATTAAGAACATGCTTAACATGGGGATAGGGCTGTCTACTGCCCCCGCTGGAGCAATTGCGTGCCCATAGTAAACATAATTTTTTTTCATCAAAAGTTGCTAATATATGCAAATAAAAAATATTATTGAATAGAAAACACTCTAAAGCTTCTAAAACCGTTTAAATTATGTCTGTATGTAAAGCAGAACTCTCAGGGCAGTCATTCTCCCAAACTCTCTCTTGTCATCATAAAAGTTGGCCCAACTTTGACGTCAACGCCCCCACCCTTCCCAAGCAGTCACAGTTCTGGAAACAGTCTCTCTGTCTTCAGCGCGATCTCAGCTTTTAATGCGGCTTCTCATCGTGAGAATCGTGCGCTCACGAGAGTTTTGGCGGGCTGAAACCTTTCGGTCACGCGAAAAAACAGGTCACTTTTATGCGTGCTCTGGTCAGGTCCTGTCTTTTTTCCAAGATCGATTAAACGGTGCCTGTGTTTCTGTTCGTCCTCACAATTGCTGTACACCTTTATAACATGTTAAAGCTTGATTATGAAGTTAGTTTGACAAGTTTAATCAACATATAATATGTAAGTTTGACGTTTTGGTGCGCATCCACTTGACTTTTGGCTACATTTCAACCGAAATGTGTCGTGTTTGAGAACGGAAAGACACAGACTGCAAAACTAAAAGCTGTTTTTGGTAAGTATAATTCCTTCCAGGTCTTCTGATAGAAGAACAGCAAAGGTAAGGGAATATTTATGTGGTAAATTTGGGTTTATGTGGACTCCAAGATAGAGGAGCCATAATGCTACTTTTTGAGCGCCGACTCATAGTATAGCCTAGTGAACGAAACCTGTAACGTTAAAAATAAATGTAACACAGCAATTGCATTCAGAAGAAGTGTATCTAACTATATATATGTAAAACATGCATATTTAGTCAAAGTTATTTAGTCAAAGTTTATGATGTGTATTCCTTGTTAGCTGACGTTATCTGCCAGAGTCATTTCTCAGGACATTTGAGTAGCATTTTTTGAACGATGCATCATTGTAACAGAGATTTATGGATATATATAGCATATTATTGAAAAAAACATAAATGTACTGTGTAACATGTTATATTACTGTCATCTGATGAAGATTTCAAAAGGTTAGTGCATTATTTTTCTTTTAATCCTGCGTTTGTTGATTGCATATTTTTTTCAACTTGGCTATGCAAATTAGCCGTGTCTTCGGTGGTGGTTTGACATAAATATGTGCTATGTTTTCGGCGTAAAACATTTTAGAAATCTGACTTGCTGGGTAGATAAACAAGATGTTTATCTTTCATTTGAGCCATTGGACTTGTTAATGTGTGGAGGTTAAATATTTTTTGGAATATTTTTGCGTTCCATGCGCCACCTTCCAGCTGAACGTGGGGGGGGGGGTGTTCCAAAATTGGAACCCTAGTCCCATTCTGGTTAATAGATGGCACTGAGAATTTAGAACATACTTAATAGATAGCACAGAGATTTTAGAACATGCTTAACATGTAGCATGATAATTTAGAACATGCTTAATAGATAGCACAGAAATTTTAGAACATGCTTAACATGTAGCATGATAATTTAGAACATGCTTAATAGATAGCACAGAGATTTTAGAACATGCTTAATAGATAGCACAGAGATTTTAGAACATGCTTAATAGATAGCACAGAGATTTTAGAACATGCTTAATAGATAGCACAGAGATTTTAGAACATGCTTAATAGATAGCACAGAGATTTTAGAACATGCTTAATAGATAGCACAGAGATTTTAGAACATGCTTAATAGATAGCACAGAGATTTTAGAACATGCTTAATAGATAGCACAGAGATTTTAGAACATGCTTAATAGATAGCACAGAGATTTTAGAACATGCTTAATATTTGTGTATGTTTATTATTTTATTTGTTCACCTTTATTTAACCTGGTTGTCAAGTTGAGAACAAGTTCTCATTTGCAACTGCGACCTGGCCAAGATAAAGCATAGCAATTCGACACATACAACAACACAGAGTTACACATGGAATACACAAAACATACAGTCAATAATACAGTTGTAATGGTTATCCTCCTCTTCGTCTGAAGAGGAGAGGCGAGAAGGATAAGAGGGACACCTCTGGACTTAAGGACTGAAGGGTAGCTCAGGACTGATGGGTAGCCCAGGACTGATGGGTAGCTCAGGACTGAGGGGTAGCTCAGGACTGATGGGTAGCTCAGGAGAAATGGGTAACTCAGGACTGAGGGGTAGCTCAGGACTGATGGGTAGCTCAGGACTGAGGGGTAGTTCAGGACTGATGGGTAGCTCAGGACTGAGGGGTAGTTCAGGACTGAGGGGTAGCTCAGGACTGAGGGGTAACTCAGGACTGAGGGGTAGCTCAGGAATGATGGGTAGCTCAGGACTGAGGGGTAACTCAGGACTGAGGGGTAGCTCAGGAATGAGGGGTAACTCGGGACTCAGTGGTAGCCAGGAGTGAGAGGCAGCTCAGGCTGGTTGATGGCTCTGGCAGCTCCTGGCAGCTGACGGCTCTGGCAACTCCTGGCTTGCTGACGGCTCTGGCAGCTCCTGGCTGGCTGATCGCTCTGGCAGCTCCTGGCTGGCGGACGGCTGTGGCAGCTCCTGACTGGCGGGCGGCTCAGATGGCGCTGGGAAGACGGGCGGCTCAGATGGCGCTGAGCAGACGGGCGGCTCAGGCGTCGCTGGGCAGACGGGCAGCTCAGGCGGCGCTGGGCAGACGGGCAGCTCAGACGGTGTGGGCAGACGGGCAGCTCAGGCGGCGCTGGGCAACCTGGAGACTCCGGCAGCGCTGGAGAGGAGGAAGGCTCTGGCAGCGCTGGACAGAGGAGCTCTGGCGCCTCTGGACTGAGGGGCCCTGGCGCCCCTGGACTGAGGGGCTCTGGCTCTTTGGCACCAGGACACACACACAAACACACACACACAAACACACATACACATTCGGTACACACACACTAATACCGATGTCGTCAGCACAATTAAAGTGATTAACTTCATTGTCACAGCCACTCTTTAATTACATGCAATTATATCCCACAAAAACCTGCTGTCAATGGTACAGCTCAGAGAACACAAAGTTTAGAGGAAGAATATCTCTCTCTCTCTCTCTCTCTCTCTCTCTCTCTCTCTCTCTCTCTCTCTCTCTCTCTCTCTCCTCTCCCTCCCTCCCTCCCTCCCTCCCTCACTCCCTCCCTCCCTCCCTCTGTCTCTCTCTCTGTCTCTGTCTCTGTCTCTGTCTGTCTGTCGTGCTTTCTTTCTTTCTTTCAGAAAGTATAGAGGAAGAATATATCTCTCTCTCTCTCTCTCTCTCTTCCTCTCTATTCATCTCTATCTACTGTCCCTCCCTCCCTCCCTCTGTCTCTCTCTGTCTCTGTCTGTCTTTCTCTCTTTCTTTCTCTCTCTCTCTTCCTCTCTATTCATCTCTATCTATCTATCTATCTATCTATCTATCTATCTATCTATCTATCTATCTATCTATCTCTCTCTCTCTCTCTCTCTCTCTCTCTCTCTCTCTCTCACTTCCTCTCTATTCATCTCTATCCACTGTCCCTCCCTCCCTCCCTCCCTCCCTCCCTCCCTCCCTCCCTCCCTCCCTCCCTCCCTCCCTCCCTCCCTCCCTCCCTCCCTCCCTCCCTCCCTCCCTCCCTCCCTCCCTCCCTCCCTCCCTCCCTCTCTCTCTGTCTCTGTCTGTCTTTCTTTCTTTCTGTCTTTCTTTCTTTCTGTCTTTCTTTCTTTCTTTCTTTTTTTCTTTCATTCTTTCTTTCTTTCTTTCTTTCTTTCTCTCTCTCTCTCTCTCTCTCTCTCTATTCATCTCTATCTTCTCGCTCGCTCTCTCTCTCTCTCTCTCTCTCTCTCTCTCTCTCTCTCTCTCGTTCTTCCTCACTCTCTCTCTCTCTCGTTCTTCCTCACTCTCTCACTCTCTACCCATCTCGCCAATCAATTTAGACACAATTAATAAAATTATTTATAGTACAGTATGATGTAATATCTATCTGAATGGATCCATCAGATGTTGTTGAAGAACAGATACTGTATCTCCTGTACTACACATTACCTTCAATAACATCACCCTCACAGGCTTTCTCCAATTACCCCCAATTACCTGCTCCCCAAGTTATCCTTCAATAACAAGTCCCAATTAACCCCCTCCTGCCCCGTCCTCCCTACAAGCACCCCCTGGTGGCCATGTGCTTGTTTTTTAGCCGTGGGCTCATTTCTCCCTATATCAGCAGCTCCCCTTCTCTCCTCTTCCTCTCCCTCTTTCACTCTCACACTCTGCAGGAGATGCTAGACTGACAGACACTCATCCTCTCTCTCTCTCCCTCTCTTTCTGTCTGTCTGTTTGTCTGTCTATCTGTCTGTCTCACCAGGATAAGGTTTACTGTTGCCAGGTAGGGCAGAGGTAGAACAAGGTGTTGTGTGTCTATCACTGTTGTTTCACATGTCTGGTTACTCTGAAACAACAGGTGTCTGTGTTGAATGGTGATTAACTTCTTTGATATCACTTTTGTTCATGTCTTTATGTCTACAGAGTGTTCTGTCTACAAGGTCTTGGTTTGGTCTCTCTCCAACAGGTGACGGAACTCACCCAGTCTTCAGACTTGTTTCTCTCCAGGTGATGTGCCTGTGTGGCTGGCTGTGGCTGCTCTACTGTCTCCATGTCCCTGGGTCTGTCTGGGGTCTGGATGGAGGTGGAGAGGGGGCTTGTCGGCTAATAGCTAAGCCCATCTCAGGCAGTGTTTATCGGGCAGGAGATGTGGTCATTGGGGGCCTGTTCCCCATCCATGTGGAAGCCCCTCTACCAGAACAGGAGTTCAGGAGCATTAAGGAAAATTCTACCTGTACAATGTATGCAGCTTGTGTGATAACAGCTTTTTGTCATTGTGTAATAACTTGAAGGTAATGTGTATTCAGTTTATCTCTTATTTCTCTGTTTCTTTCTTTCTTCGGTCTATCAGTTTCTACCAGCGTGCTTACCGCTGGCTCCAGACTATGATCTTTGCTGTGGAGGAGATTAACCGTGACCCAGCCCTCCTGCCTAACCTCACCCTGGGGTTCCTGGCTTCTGACACATGCCTGTCAGAGGGCACCACCCTGGGGGCAGCCCTAGCCATGGTGACTGGCCAGGAGGCCTCTGTGGTGGGCACAGAATGTGGCACAACCCCTGAGGTTGCCGTCATCATCGGGGATGCCCGCTCCTCAGCTTCCATCGTGGTGGCACAGACCCTCGGGCCGTTTGATTTACCCATGGTGAGGCAGGGGTTGAATAACAGACTGGGTTAGGATGAGATGATGACTGTCTTACACAATACATTTCAATATTAATCTAGATTAATCTCTCTAACATTTATTTACCATCTCTGTCTCTTTTTTAAATTCTAATTCTCTCTCACTCTCTCCTCTCCCAGGTGAGTTACTTTGCCTCCTGCGCGTGTTTGAGTGACACCTGGAGGTATCCCTCATTCTTCCGTACGGTACCTAGCGATGCCTTCCAGGCTCGGGGCATGGCCAGGTTGCTGCGTCAGCTGGGCTGGGTGTGGGTGGGGCTGGTGTCAGGGGATGATGACTATGGCAAGTTTGGGGTTCAGCTGCTTCTCCAAGAGCTCCAGGGATCTGGGCTGTGTGTCGCCTACTCTGAGGTCATCCCCAAGGTACGACCTCACCCTGATGATCTGACAATGTACACTCTCTGTTTTACTCTGACTTCTCCTCTCTTCTAATCTAATCTCACTGATGGTCATCACCGTAGGTAGGATCTCAGAGACGTATCAGGTACATCGTGGACACCATCAGAGGATCGACTGCCAGAGTGGTGGTGACATTTGCTATCACAAAGGATGCACATGTGAGCAGTTATCAGTCAGAGTATTATTAATGATTTGTAACACAGCTGTATCAGTGTCCTTGTGTCTTACCGTGTCTTGATGACCTTTATGGACACAATCATTTCCTAATTGATAATCATGCATTTCAGCTTGACAATCTTGATCTTTTTAACGATTTCATTCTCCAGGCCCTGATGGAAGAGGTTGTCCGTCAGAACATTACAGATAAGCAGTGGATTGCCTCAGAGGCCTGGGTCACTGACTCTACTCTCTCCTCCCCTGAAAACCTGCCCTCTCTTGCTGGGACCATTGGATTTGCCCTGAAGAAAGCTGACATTCCCGGCTTGGGGACTTTCCTAACACGTCTCCATCCAGATGGGAACTATCAGAAGTCTGACCCCTTCCTGAAGTCAATGTGGGAAGAGATGTTTGGGTGTTCTCTGGGGGTTGAACTCAGCATGACCCAGTCGTCCAGGCGACAGTGTACTGGGTCAGAGGTCATAGGTGAGGGAGAGTTTACACCTAAATCTAAGTTTTTTGTCCAGATTCCCAATGTTATCTGAATAAAATTAAGTGTCAATCCTAGGTGAGGGGGAGAGCCAGTATGCTGACGTGTCTCAGCTGAGAGCCAGCTATAATGTGTACAAGGCTGTGTACGCCATCGCCTACGCCATACAGGATATGATGGCCTGTCGACCAGGGGACGGAGTCTTTAATGGTGGACAGTGCCCTGATATCAGGAAGCTTCAGCCCAGCCAGGTGAGAATAACATGTTGATCTGTTTTCAAGTTAAGAACACTAATGTTTCCAGTTCGGATACAGTGAAAACACTTTGTAAGGTTTGAGTTCTAAAGAACAAAAGCCACAACTGGTTCTAACTCTTAATCCTGTTCCAATGCCCTTTTCTCTTTGAGATTGTTCATTATCTGAGGGGAGTGAACTTCAGTACTCCTGTGGGGGAATCTTTCCACTTCGACATGAATGGTGATCCGCCTGCCTCATATGACATCATCAACTGGCATGTGACCCCCGAGGGGACGGCAGAGTTTGTCCAGGTCGGACATTTTCTGTCCTCTGATGGATCGGGCGGCCAGATTGACATCGACATGGATAAAGTGGTGTGGGGTGGGGGCAGCGGAGATGAGGTGAGAACTGTTCAGTTTGGTGTCATTGAGGAGTGTTTGTGTGAATCACGGCCGAATTTGATACAGCTTGGTGTGTGTGTGTGTGTGTGTGTGTGTGTGTGTGTGTGTGTGTGTGTGTGTGTGTGTGTGTGTGTGTGTGTGTGTGTGTGTGTGTGTGTGTGTGTGTGTGTGTGTGTGTGTGTGTGTGTGTGTGTGTGTGTGTGTGTGTGTGTGTGTGTGTGTGTGTGTGTGTGTGTGTGCGTGTGTAATGATGATTTTAATATAAATTATTATGATGATGACGACAATTGCAATGATGAAAATTATGATGATGATGATGATGATACATTTGTCCTCTCCCCCCTCTGGTAGGTCCCTGTGTCTGTATGCAGTGCTGACTGTCCCCCTGGTACCAGGCATGCGGTACAGAAGGGGAAGCCTGTTTGCTGCTTTGACTGTCTGTCCTGTGCTGAGGGAGAGATCAGCAACACAACAGGTAGTCTATCAACGGTTCTGATTCCAATTCAGATTTTTCCTCCATCCTGATTGGTCCTGATTTGGACTCCTCATTCTTCTTCCTTCTCTATCAGGGTCAGTTGAGTGTATTCGGTGTCCAGAGCGGTTCTGGTCCAACCCTGATCGTACGGCCTGCATCCCCCAGCTGGTGGACTTCCTCTCCTACAGCGACACCATGGGCGTCATCCTGTCTGTCATCTCAGTTTCTGGGGCAACACTCACAGCCGGTGCCCTGGCCACCTTCCTCTACCACCGTCACACGGCCCTGGTGAGTTGAACCATATGATAATTTATAGAGGTACTGGACAGAGATGAGATTGTGTCATATAAGGATGGGATTTTTGACATGTCATTGTGTAAATTATCTTTCTCTGTCTCATTCCAGGTGAAAGCCAACAACTCTGAGCTCAGCTTCCTGCTCCTGCTGTCACTCAAGCTCTGCTTCCTGTGTGCTCTGGTTTTCATTGGCCAGCCGAACCCGTGGACGTGCATGCTGAGACACACCCTGTTTGGTATAAGCTTTGTGTTCTGCATCTCCTGTCTGCTCAGCAGGACTGTGGTGGTGCTGGTGGCCTTCAGGGCCACTCTGCCTGGAGAGAACCTGATGAGATACTTCAGCCCCACCCAGCAGAGGATGGGTATCTCACTCTGCACACTCATCCAGGTGAACATCAAGTTTTTCCTGTATTCTATGGGAATTGAAATGCCCAGTGCAGTCAAAATCTTGATATTCCTGTGTTTTATATATATTTCCAAACTATGAGTTTGGAATAATACTGTGAAATTGTGTGAATGATGATAATGCCCTTTTTGTATAGGAAATGGTGGAAAAAGTACTCACTCGTCATACTTGAGTAAAAGTGAAGATTCCTTAATAGAAAACAACTCAAGTATAAAGCGAAAGTCACCCAGTAAAATACCACCTGAGTGAAAGTCTAAAAGTATTTGGTTTAAAATATACTTAATTAACAAAAGTAACTGGAATGATCAAATGTACTTAAGTGTCAAAAGTAAAAGTAAAAGTGTCCTTATATTAAGTAAACTAGATGGCACAATTAAAAAAAAAAAATATTGACGGTTTAGCAGCGGCACACTCCAACACTCAGGCATAATTTACAAATGAAGCATTTGTGTTTAGTGAGTCCACTAGATCAGAGGCAGTAGGGATGACCAGGGATGTTCTCTTGGTGAGTCCACCAGATCAGAGGCTGTAGGGATGACCAGGGATGCCCTCTTGGTGAGTCCAGTAGATCAGAAGCAGTAGGGATGACCAGGGATGCCCTCTTGGTGAGTCCAGTAGATCAGAAGCAGTAGGGATGACCAGGGATGCCCTCTTGGTGAGTCCAGTAGATCAGAAGCAGTAGGGATGACCAGGGATGCCCTCTTGGTGAGTCCAGTAGATCAGAAGCAGTAGGGATGACCAGGGATGCCCTCTTGGTGAGTCCAGTAGATCAGAGGCAGTAGGGATGACCAGGGATGCCCTCTTGGTGAGTCCAGTAGATCAGAAGCAGTAGGGATGACCAGGGATGCCCTCTTGGTGAGTCCAGTAGATCAGAAGCAGTAGGGAAGACCAGGGATGCCCTCTTGGTGAGTCCACTAGATCAGAAGCAGTAGGGATGACCAGGGATGTTCTCTTGGTGAGTCCAGTAGATCAGAAGCAGTAGGGATGACCAGGGATGCCCTCTTGGTGAGTCCAGTAGATCAGAAGCAGTAGGGAAGACCAGGGATGCCCTCTTGGTGAGTCCAGTAGATCAGAAGCAGTAGGGATGACCAGGGATGTTCTCTTGGTGAGTCCACTAGATCAGAAGCAGTAGGGATGACCAGGGATGTTCTCTTGGTGAGTCCACTAGATCAGAAGCAGTAGGGATGACCAGGGATGTTCTCTTGGTGAGTCCACTAGATCAGAAGCAGTAGGGATGACCAGGGATGTTCTCTTGGTGAGTCCACTAGATCAGAAGCAGTAGGGATGACCAGGGATGTTCTCTTCATGTTTGTGTCAATTTGACCATTTTCCTGTCAAAATATAATGAGTAATTTTGGGTGTCAGGGAAAATGTATGGAGTAAAAAGTACATTATTTTCTTTAGCAATATAGTGAATTAAATATAAATAGTAAAGTACACTCCAAAAAAACGACTTGAGTAGTACTTTAAAGTATTTTAACTTAAGTACTTTACACCACTGAGTGTAAGTGATGTTTGAAAAGAGGTCTGAAATTCCAGTCTGTTTGGTGGGATGGAGTTTTGGCCTGCCTGGTGACATCACCAGGGAACGGGAAAGGGGATACCTAGTCAGTTGTACAACGGAATGCCTTCAGCTGAAATGTGTCTTCTGCATTTAGGGGGGCTGCCTTAATCGACATCCACGTCTTCAGTGCCAGACTGTGTTTTAACTACTTCGCAGATATGAAATACACAGACAATCATATCAGACACAAATTCCCAGTTTATGCTTCAAAACCATCTTAGGTTCTATTTTACATTACATAATGTAAGGCATTGTGGACAGAATAGACGGATGCAGTTCAGTGCATGATTCATTTAATTCAACAATACATTTCTTTGTAGTTCACAAATATTGCTATCAGGCTGTAAATCACAGCTGGCCTGGTACATTGTTTACTGCCTCCATTTGGGATGCACTGTTTCAGTTTCAATGATTCAATATTTTTTACAAAACATATTTTTTACAAAACTGTAACTAAGGCTGGGAATGTTAATACAATCAAACAAGCAAGGGCAATGACCACAAGTCAATCATAACGTGGCTAATAGACTAGTGTACGTGTCAAACACAAGCCCAGCGGACCGAATAGGACACACAAGCGAGTCATCTACTTTATGAAACTATAGCTTGATTCGCTCGCATCAGCGAAATCAACTTCAATTGCAATGCAATGCAATTGCAATGCTTTCGTTTGTCAGGTTTACAGCGCACAGCGGAGGGAAAGTGTACAGACCCATTCTACAGTCCTAGCCAGGCTACTAGAATGTTGCAGTCCGGCTTCTGTTTTTAACCTGTTTGGGATAGGGGGCAGCATTTTCACGTTCGGATGAAAAGAGTGCCCAGAGTAAACTGCCTGCTACTCAGGCCCAGAAGTTAAAATATGCATAGTATTAGTAGATTTGGATGGAAAACTCTGAAGTTTCTAAAACTTTGAATGATATCTTTGAGTATAACAGAACTCATATGGCAGGCGAAAACCTGAGAAAAATCCAACCAGGAAGTGGTAAATCTGAGGTTTGTAGTTTTTCAACTCATTGCCTATCAAATATACAGTGTCTATGGGGGCATATTGCACTTCCTAAGGCTTCCACTAGATGTCAACCATCTTTAGAATGTTGTTTCAGGCTTCTACTATGAAGGGGGAGAGAATGAGAGCTGTTTCAACCCGAGGTCTGGCAGAAGGCCGTGAGCTGATCGTGCGCCTGTGAGAACGACCTGCATTCCAGAAGACAAAGGAATTCCCCGGTTGGAACATTATTGAAGATTTATGTTAAAAACATCCTGAAGATTGATTCTATACGTCGTTTGACATGTTTCTATGAACTGTAATATAACTATTGGAACTTTTCTTCTGAACCTTCACCTGGACTTGCCCGCACCTCGTGAGTTTGGATTTGTGCACTAAATGAGTCCTGTGAACTAAACGAGTCCCCCACACTCAGACGAGTCCTGTGATGCTACAGACATTTTCGTCATTATCAGGGTGTCTCACGATCTGGCAATCACCACTGTAGCTCGGCCACCTTCCATTGCAGATGTGGACGGCCACCATTGGGCGGATGCTGTGGATTGTGATGCAGCCTGTGAAATAAAACATCTATCTTAAACAGATGGATTTTAATGGGGATTCCTTTAGATTTCCACTCGGGGTGAGGACGTCAACTTTGCAAGACCATAAAGATAGAGAGATCCAAATCTCTATGCCAACAACAGCTCATTTTCAGTTTTCCCTCCCCACTCAGACCACTCCCAGACAGTCCTAGCTACATTCTTGTATGATAAATTGCTCTTTGCTAAGAAGCAATTTTTTAAAAATATTTGTTTTTACCTTTTAATTGAAAACAATCACACCTAATTGTTACCCAGAAAGTATTTTATATTTTTAATTTTTAAACGACTTCATTGGATCTTGAATTATTTCCTTCAGTTGCAGGTTTCCATTCAATTGACAGATCTTCATGTTAGTTATTTACAGTAGCAGACGCTCTTATCCAGAGCTTACAGATATCTAGGTGAGACAACCACATATCACCGTCATAAACTAGGTTTCCATCCAATTGGCGACAGATTTTCATGCGAATATTCAAAGATCTGCAAAAAGAAAATATGCCCATTTTCCCACCAGTGGCGTTTCCACCAAACATACTTGTCGAGGATAAAAATTAGTGGGAGATGCCGTAGTGCACAGAACATGTACTTTTTTGTTTAAATTTCATGTACCAAATAAAAGTTGAACATTCAAAGTGTTTCCATGCATTTTCAACTCTACTGAGAGTTTTTTCCCAAACTGTTGAGTTAAATAGCAATGTGTCCACTTTGGTCTTGGTACGGGAACCCTAGCCAACAGCTCCCAGATACAGTGCTGGTAGGCTGTGTGTGTAGGGTGGTCTACATGCCAGATACAGTGCTGATGGGCTGTGTGTGTAGGGTGGTCTACATGCCAGATACAGTGCTGGTAGGCTGTGTGGGCAGGGTGGTCTACATGCCAGATACAGGGCTGGTAGGCTGTGTGGGTAGGGTGGTCTACATGCCAGATACAGTGCTGGTAGGCTGTGTGGGTAGGGTGGTCTACATGCCAGATACAGTGCTGGTAGGCTGTGTGGGTAGGGTGGTCTACATGCCAGATACAGTGCTGGTAGGCTGTGTGGGCAGGGTGGTCTACATGCCAGATACAGTGCTGGTAGGCTGTGTGGGCAGGGTGGTCTACATGCCAGATACAGTGCTGATAGGCTGTGTGGGTAGGGTGGTCTACATGCCAGATACAGTGCTGGTAGGCTGTGTGGGCAGGGTGGTCTACATGCCAGATACAGTGCTGGTAGGCTGTGTGGGCAGGGTGGTCTACATGACGAGATTATTATGGAAAATCATATTTTTATTTGTTAAATGCATCAATCATCATGTCACCAGAAGAAGACCTCATACCGTGCACTTTCAGCACCCTGTGAAGTTCATCATAACTTATTTCATCTATAGCCTAATGTACTGCATGGAGGACCACACTCATTGAGTGACTTCAAATTTACTTTGATAATGGCGGTTAATAGATCCGTTTAAGCGCATCAAGGTATTTCCTCCAACATTCATTTCTCAACACAAAAATATCCAACCATGTCGAATTAACAAATTATCTGTCTGGATTTATAACATTGTACTGAAACTTCCTGTTTCCATCACAGCTGTTGTAATTTTTTATACGCGGTATATAACTTTACTCACATAAAAACTGTGGATGGAAACGTGGTTACTGAACATATCATTTGTTGTTGTGATAACTGTGCTTGCGTTTCCCTTCCACCTCCATTCCCTTCCACAGGTGCTGATCTGTGTACTGTGGCTGGCCTTGGCTCCACCCCAACCGGCTGAGAGGGGAGGAAGAGAGGGTCGTGGGCCGAGGGTCGTCCTGGAGTGTGAGGTGGGCTCTGTGGTCGGCTTCTCTCTGGTGCTGGGCTACATCGGCCTTCTGGCCTCCCTCTGTCTCCTTTTAGCCTTCCTGGCCAGGAAACTCCCAGACAACTTCAACGAGGCCAAGTTCATCACCTTCAGCATGCTGATCTTCTGTGCCGTGTGGATCTCCTTCATCCCTGCCTATGTCAGCTCTCCTGGGAAGTACACAGTAGCTGTAGAGATCTTTGCCATCCTGGCCTCCAGCTTTGGGCTGCTGTTCTGTCTGTTTGCTCCAAAGTGTTACATCATCCTTCTGAGACCAGAGAGAAACACCAAGAGACACATGATGTCCAAATAGAATAGAAACCACCAAGAAACACATGTTGTCCAATTAGAAACCACCACAGGAGTGTGCTGTTGTCCCTCCTCCTAGTCAGTTATCTACCACAGGAGACTGCTGTTGTCCCTCCTCAGAGTCCGTTATCTACCACAGGAGACTGCTGTTGTCCCTCCTCAGAGTCCGTTATCTACCACAGGAGACTGCTGTTGTCCCTCCTCAGAGTCCGTTATCTACCACAGGAGACTGCTGTTGTCCCTCCTCAGAGTCAGTTATCTACCACAGGAGACTGCTGTTGTCCCTCCTCAGAGTCAGTTATCTACCACAGGAGACTGCTGTTGTTCCTCCTCAGAGTCCGTTATCTACCACAGGAGACTGCTGTTGTCCCTCCTCAGAGTCAGTTATCTACCACAGGAGACTGCTGTTGTCCCTCCTCAGAGTCAGTTATTTTAATGAAAGATCCATCATTTTTATATTGATCCTCTCTCAGCTTGTCATCTCTCAGATCTTTGTAGTGTTTGACAGCTTTCCTAATTAAATGTGATCTTTCACTGCAGGTCCGCAAACTTTCATTCTCCTCCTCTTTCACTGTTCTGTCAGAAATCAACTTCTGGCTGCCTCCTAGATCCTGGCTGTACAGCCTGTAGCCCTCCAGGATAACACAGGCCAGAGTGATGGGAGGGGCCAGGGTGATGAGGGGCCAGAGTGATGAGAGGGACCAGAGTGATGAGATGGGACCAGAGTGATGAGAGGACCAGAGTGATGAGAGGGACCAGAGTGATGAAAGGAGCCAGAGTGATGAGAGGGACCAGAGTGATGAGAGGGACCAGAGTGATGAGAGGGACCAGAGTGATGAGAGGGACCAGAGTGATGAGAGGGACCAGAGTGATGAGAGGGACCAGAGTGATGATGAGAGGGACCAGAGTGATGAGAGGGACCAGAGTGATGAGAGGGACCAGAGTGATGAGAGGGACCAGAGTGATGAGAGGGACCAGAGTGATGAGAGGGACCAGAGTGATGAGAGGGACCAGAGTGATGAGAGGGACCAGAGTGATGAGAGGGACCAGAGTGATGAGAGGGACCAGAGTGATGAGAGGGACCAGAGTGATGAGAGGGACCAGAGTGATGAGAGGGACCAGAGTGATGAGAGGGACCAGAGTGATGAGAGGGACCAGAGTGATGAGAGGGACCAGAGTGATGAGAGGGACCAGAGTGATGAGAGGGACCAGAGTGATGAGAGGGACCAGAGTGATGAGAGGGACCAGAGTGATGAGAGGGACCAGGGTGATGAGAGGGACCAGAGTGATGAGAGGGACCAGAGTGATGAGAGGGACCAGAGTGATGAGAGGGACCAGAGTGATGAGAGGGACCAGAGTGATGAGAGGGACCAGAGTGATGAGAGGGACCAGAGTGATGAGAGGGACCAGGGTGATGAGAGGGACCAGAGTGATGAGAGGGACCAGAGTGATGAGAGGGACCAGAGTGATGAGAGGGACCAGAGTGATGAGAGGGACCAGAGTGATGAGAGGGACCAGAGTGATGAGAGGGACCAGAGTGATGAGAGGGACCAGAGTGATGAGAGGGACCAGAGTGATGAGAGGGACCAGAGTGATGAGAGGGACCAGAGTGATGAGAGGGACCAGAGTGATGAGAGGGACCAGAGTGATGAGAGGGACCAGAGTGATGAGAGGGACCAGAGTGATGAGAGGGACCAGAGTGATGAAAGGGACCAGAGTGATGAGAGGGACCAGGGTGATGAGAGGGACCAGAGTGATGGATGTGGGGCCTCGCAGAGAGAGAGAGGGGGGGGGTCTCCAGTTATTGAAGGATATGGGGCTCGCAGAGGGGTGGTCCAGTTATGGAAGGATATGTTGCCCCGCAGAGAGAGGGGGAGGGCCTCCAGTTATGGAAGGATATGGGGCCCCGCAGAGAGGGGGAGTGACTTCTTTTATTGAAGGAAATGGTCCCTGCCATGCCAAATAATGTCCCCCAGCCAAAAAGTGTTCCCCCTCCCCATCACCAATAGGATTGCATTCTTGCATTCTCTAATTGCATTCTTGCATTCTCTAATTGCATTCTTGCATTCTCTAATTGCATTCTTGCATTCTCTAATTGCATTCTTGCATTCTCTAATTGCATTCTTGCATTCTCTAATTGCATTCTTGCATTCTCTAATTGCATTCTTGCATTCTCTAATTGCATTCTTGCATTCTCTAATTGCATTCTTGCATTCTCTAATTGCATTCTTTTCACCCCCACTATGCAAACAAAATTGATATCCGTGACATTTTTTTGTTTATTAAACAAGTTTTGTTTTGCTAATAAAATAAAAACATTACTTTAAACTACTTTTGTGTGCCTTGTGAACATGACAACAACATGAAATCCATGTCTTGCTTTGTTTCAGAAACAGCAAATAAAACATGTAATCTGCTTACAGATCACAACGTCTGCTAATATACACTCCATTCATATGGAAATTCATTTGATTCATACACTGGCTTGTCTGGCTGTCATGTTTATATTTTCATTTACACTGAAATAATATCATTTCAGTAAGTCCTCTATTATAAATATATATATATATATTTTTGCATGACTCATTAGTAAACCCTTGTGGTTGAATATGTATCTATTGTAGGTCATGTGATACAACAATGAACAATGTGGAACCTCAAAGGATACCATAGAACTTACAATAATGAACACCTTGTGAAACCGCTGTGAAAACCAATCTGCCAATATTTAAGATTTCAATACATAAACTTTTTTCACGTTGGTATAAGTATCGGGAGACAGGTGTAGTAATGGGTAATAGGGGTTTTATTGACCCAAATTACAGCCTGCCATGTAAAGGCACGGGGACAAAGACCGAAACAAACACGGATACAAAACACAGGGTTGAAACCCAAACAAAAGAGCGAGGAGTACCTCAAATAAATGCCCGGGACGAGACCCATAATACATACACTGGACGAAGATATAAAAGAATGTGATTGATAAACAAAAGGTTGTTTCACTTGCCCAGCTGTCCACCTCCTTGACAATTCCCCGTCAGAAGAAGCGTAGATTGATTTTGGTAAATATGCGCTTCACTCCGAAATGGCCAGCATGCATCTAGATCAGCACGGCCTCCTTCTCCTCCTTAGTACAAATCCCCCTCCTGTGTGGCTGGCCATCCTTAACCTTTCTCTCTGTTTCTCTCTCCCCATTAATCTCTCTCTCATTCTCTTCACACCTCTCTCACTCTTCCTTTCATCCTATCTTTCTCACTTTCTCCCCCCTCATTCTCTCTGTGTCTGTCAAGCAAAGACACCTAGTTAAGAGCATATGGAATGACCATAATTGCTTACACCTATCCATTTGATTGGTCAGGTTTAACTTATAGCTAGATACGTCAACATGACATGCATACAGTTGATGTCGGAAGTTTACATACACTTAGGTCGGAGTCATTAAAACTTGTTTTTCAACAGCTCCACAAATGTCTTGTTAACAAACTATAGTCCCTCTCATCAAACTATAGTCAAGGCCTACCTTCAAACTCAGTGCCTCTTTGCTCTTTGCCTGACAGTCTCTATGGGGGTGCCACAGGGTTCAGTTCTTGGACCGACTCTCTTCTCTGTATACATCAATGAGGTCGCTCTTGCTGCTTGTGAGTCTCTGATCCACCTCTACGCAGACGACACCATTCTGTATACTTCTGGCCCTTCTTTGGACACTGTGTTAACAACCCTCCAGGCAAGCTTCAATGTCATACAACTCTCCTTCCGTGGCCTCCAATTGCTCTTAAATACAAGTAAAACTAAATGCATGCTCTTCAACCGATCGCTACCTGTACCTGCCCTCCTGTCCAACATCACTACTCTGGACGGCTCTGACTTAGAATACGTGGACAACTACAAATACTTAGGTGTCTGGTTAAACTGTAAACTCCCTTATCTCACCTCATTTGCTCACATCGTATATAGACTTGTTTATAATGTATTATTGACTGTATGTTTGTTTTACTCCATGTGTAACTCTGTGTCGTTGTATGTGTCGAACTGCTTTGCTTTATCTTGGCCAGGTCGCAATTGTAAATGACAACATGTTCTGAACTTGCCTACCTGGTTAAATAAAGGTGAAATAAAATAAATGAAATCATGGAAAAATAAAAACAAATCAGCCAAGACCTCAGAAAATAAAATTGTAGACCTCCACAAGTCTAGTTCATCCTTGGGAGCAATTTCCAAATGGCTGAAAGTACCACGTTCATCTGTACAAACAATAGTACGCAAGTATATTATAAACACCATGGGACAACAAAGCTGCCAAATTGCTCAGGGAGGAGACGTGTTCTGTCTCCTACAGGTTAACATACTTTGGTGCGAAAAGTGCTAATCAATCCCAGAACAACAGCAAAGGACCTTGTGAATATGTTGGAGGAAACAGGTACAAAAGTATCTATATCCACAGTAAAACAAGTCCTATATCGACATAACCTGAAAGGCAATTTAGCAAGGAAGAAGCCACTGCTCCAAAACCTAAAAAAATCCAGAATACGGTTTTCAACTGCACATGGGGACAAAGATCGTATTTTTTTGAGAAATGTCCTCTGGTCTGATGAAACAAATATCGAAGTGTTTGGCCATAATGACCATCGTTATGTTTGGAGGAAAAAGGGGGAGGCTTGCAAGCCGAAGAACACCATCCCAACCGTGAAGCACGTGGGTGGCAGCATCATGTTGTGGGGGTGCATTGCTGCAGAAGGGGCTGGTGCACTTCACAAAATAGATGACATCACGAGGAAAGAAAATTAGGTGGATATATTGAAGCAACATCTCAAAACATCAGTCAGGAAGTTAAAGCTTTATCGCAAATCGGTCTTCCAAATGGACAATGACTACAAGCATACTTCCAAAGTTGTGGCAAAATTGCTTAAGGAGAACAAAATCAAGGTATTGGAGTGGCCATCACAAAGCCCTGACCTCAATCCTATAGAACATTTTTGAGCAGAAGAGAAAAGGCTTGTGTGAGCAAGGAAGCCTACAAACCTAGCTCTGTTACACCAGCTTCGTCAGGAGGAAAGGGCAATTTTCACATTCTTAAAATAAAGTGATGATCCTATCTGACCTAAGACAGGGAGTTTTTACTAGGACTAAAAGTCAGGAATTGTGAAACACTGAGTTTAAATGTATTTGGCTAAGGTGTATGTAAACTTCAGACATCAAATGTATATCTACCACCAGGGAACAGTAGTATCTATCTATCCAGGAGGGGGCAGTGATGTCCCAGTGTGACCTGTCCTTACAGTAACATCTATCTCTCCAGCAGGGGGCAGTGATGTCTCAGTGTGACCTGGCCTTACAGTAGCATCTATCTGTCCAGCAGGGGGCAGTGATTTCCCAATGTGACCTGGCCTTACAGTAGTACATCAACACATACAGTACTATACCATACTGGAACTATAAACCCTTCCAGGTTCCTAACCTGAACTAGAAGGTATGATCAGTGTAGCACCCTAACTTAATAGGACACAAACATTGAAAATGAATTGTCTAAACCATGAGAAAATACCAACCATTATTGGCATCTAATTATGTAAAAAAACCATTTAAAAAACACTATAATTTAATCTATAAACTGTCACATAAGACATAGTCAAGGTTTGGCTTTGTTCCAAGATGTTAAATTGTGTAAAGCCAACAGTAGCAATTGTAGTCACAGACATATATAAAAAATGCAATGAGCGGCGCGAATCAGCTGTGACTGCAGTATCCATATAGATGAGGTATGTACTGTAATGTCCTTGTAGAGGCGGTCTGTAGTGTCATATCCTTGTAGAGGTATGTACTGTAGTGTCCATACAGAGGAGGTCTGTAATGTAGTGTCCTTGAAGAGGAGGTCTGTAATGTAGTGTCTCTATAGTGGAGGTCTGTACTGTAGTGTTCTTATAGAGGACGTCTGTAATGTAGTGTCCTTATAGAGGAGGTCTGTACAGTACTGTAGTGTCCTTATAGAGGAGGTCTGTACAGTACTGTAGTGTCCTTGTAGAGGAGGTCTCTACTGTACAGTCGTGGCCAAAAGTTTTGAGAATGACACAAATATACACTTTCACAAAGTCTGCTGCCTCAGTTTGTATGATGGCAATTTGCATATACTCCAGAATGTTATGAAGAGTGATCAAATCAATTGCAATTAATTATTTCAAAGTCCTTCTTTGCCATGAAAATGAACTGAATCCCCCAAAACATTTCCACTGCATTTCATCCCTATCACAAAAGGACCAGCTGAGATCATGTCAGTGATTCTCTCGTTAACACAGGTATGAGTGTTGACAAGGACAAGGCTGGAGATCGCTCTGTCATGCTGTTTGTGTTTGAAAAACAGACTGGAAGTTTCAAAAGGAGGGTGGTGGTTGGAATCATTGTTCTTCATCTGTCAACCATGGTTACCTGAAAGGAAATGCATGCCGTCATCATTGCTTTGCACAAAAAGG
>NC_060185.1:11051366-11096366 GCF_021184085.1 Oncorhynchus gorbuscha | reverse complement strand
TTCCCTGAGAGAGAAGTACATCTGCAGTCATTTGAGGCTTTGTTACTCTCCTGCTGAGAAACTGACCCCATCACCACCACGGACATTCCTCTCTATGGTGTTCTGTCTCAGTCTCTCTCTCTCTCTCTCTCTCTCTCTCTCTTTCTCTCTGTGAAAGATGGACGGAGAGCGAGAGACTATAGAGATAAATGGATAGTTGGATTGATAAACTGAATCATTGCCAGAGATAAAATCACTTTATTCATGGACCCTTGTCCCATGGAAAACCACTGCCCTCTATATTCATAGACCCTTGTCCCATGTAAAACCACTGCCCTCTATATTCATGGACCCTTGTCCCATGGAAAACCACTGCCCTCTATATTCATAGACCCTTGTCCCATGTAAAACCACTGCTCTCTATATTCATGGACCCTTGTCCCATGGAAAACCACTGCCCTCTATATTCATGGACCCTTGTCCCATGTAAAACCACTGCTCTCTATATTCATAGACCCTTGTCCCATGTAAAACCACTGCCCTCTATATTCATGGACCCTTGTCCCATGGAAAACCACTGCCCTCTATATTCATAGACCCTTGTCCCATGTAAAACCACTGCTCTCTATATTCATAGACCCTTGTCCCATGTAAAACCACTGCCCTCTATATTCATGGACCCTTTTCCCATGTAAAACCACTGCTCTCTATATTCATAGACCCTTGTCCCATGTAAAACCACTGCTCTCTATATTCATAGACCCTTGTCCCATGTAAAACCACTGCCCTCTATATTCATGGACCCTTGTCCCATGTAAAACCACTGCCCTCTATATACATGGACCCTTGTCCCATGTAAAACCACTGCCCTCTATATTCATAGACCCTTGTCCCATGTAAAACCACTGCTCTCTATATTCATAGACCCTTGTCCCATGTAAAACCACTGCCCTCTATATTCATAGACCCTTGTCCCATGTAAAACCACTGCTCTCTATATTCATAGACCCTTGTCCTATGTAAAACCACTGCCCTCTAGTGCACTAAAGTGAAACTACAGCAATGTATTTTCTTTCCAAACAACGCGTCCTGTCGAGAATAATTTAATTTGAGATTCTTCCTGTGGAAACATTATCGAACCTGGCCAGAATTCTAAATGGGGTCAAACATTAAATATTCAACCCTGTCTGATTTGAAGTTTCAAGACCCAGTAAAAAAATGTTTTAATCTGTTTTGATTCATTCTTTTGAACATACAGTTAAACTCTTTTTAGCAGAGTAAATAAATTCTTCCCCAACTGCGTGTGTTTTTGGACAGGACTCCCATTAATAGTAGTCCATTGGTCTAAAATGGCTTTTAAAAAGCTTCCTGGGGAGGCAACGTGTGAATCACAACATGTTAGTCAGATAATCTCCTCTGCTGGTTCTGGATCTGAGTTTACTTTGGACTGACTTAATAAAGTCCAAACCTTGCTGATGCTTTTTCACTATTTTCAGAGGGACTGGGGTTTTCAGTTCATGGTTCTCACTTTTTCTCCTGTGACTGTAACCTATTGTAAGTACTAAATGGTTGCTGTGCACCTGCAGGAGTCAGTAGCAATGTTAAGTAGGCTAGATTAGCAGTCAGCTGTGTTGTGACAGGGACTCACGCAGCGTGTGCGCT
Source organism: Oncorhynchus gorbuscha (assembly GCF_021184085.1). Taxonomy (NCBI): domain Eukaryota; kingdom Metazoa; phylum Chordata; class Actinopteri; order Salmoniformes; family Salmonidae; genus Oncorhynchus; species Oncorhynchus gorbuscha. The sequence continues at coordinate 11,094,725 of NC_060185.1, read as the reverse complement.
AGCTACTGTTTGTGTTTGTGTATACCAGAATAATTACAGTGGGGGAGTGAGTGATACACCCTGAGGAGAAGGACAGCGCCAGGTGCACATGTGTGCTAATTATTCATTTCCAGTCTGCTCATTAAAGAGGAGAGACAGCATATATACATACACACACACACACACACACACACACAAACAAAGGATACTACATCTCTCTCTCGCTCTCTCTCGCTCTCTCATCACATCGTGAGCTCAACAGATGGTCCCTAAAATCTTTTCTCTCTCCTCTCCTGTCCTCTTTTCTACCCCTTATTGATTCTGCATCAAAAAAGGGTTCCGTGTCTAGTTTCTCATAATAGAATAGAATCCTATTATTGGGCAGGTAGGACAGAATTGACATGGTAGTGTCTTGGGGGGGTTCCCTTATAGGGATCTTTAATTCTGTTGTGTCTTCTTCCGGGTCAAGCGTTCGGCACTTTGTTCTGTTGTTCCCATTCAATTATTTCCTTTTTCTTCTCATGGTAATTGATTCCATTAAGCAGGGTGGCGCAGCAGGGATCCATTATGGTGATCAGTGATGATCCTAAAGTGGATTGCTAATACGGGGTCGGCACTCAATACTTTGAGGAAACGTTAGGCTACAGTATCTAGCTAACAGCCACCGTTGTCAAAGAAGGGTCCCCCAACCCAGAGACACAGCCATTTTATATATCTTGTATTGTAATTTGTATAAGACATAATGGATTATGTATAAGGGATAGATATTGTGTGAATTTACTGATAATAATAATAATAATAATATATGCCATTTAGCAGACGCTTTTATCCAAAGCGACTTACAGTCATGTGTGCATACATTCTACGTATGGGTGGTCCCGGGGATTGAACCCACTACCCTGGCGTTACAAGCGCCATGCTCTACCAACTGAGCTACAGAGGACCTAATGTGTGTCGTTTTAAATGTATGTATTTCAGCCCTTGACTAATAATGTTCTGTGCTATTTATTATGTAAAGGGTCATGTTCCATGTGCACCCCAGGAAGAGTAGCTGATGCTTTTACAGCGGTTAATGAGATTCCTAATAAATACCAAATACCAACACCAGCTTTAGAGGTTCATCTGGAAATTCCTCATGTAGCATTCTTCATCATCACTGAGTTTAAGCTTCTTCAATGTTTTTGCTACTCACCGTAAGTGAGCATAAGGGAAAATGCCATTGCCAAAATTCAAGACATGATTATGAGCTAGACTGTGTATCTAAATGATAGGCCTTGGCTACATTTCACTGGCTCCAGGACATGTATTAACCTCTGTGTAACAGCAGGTCATGGGGTTGAAACACCAGTCCAACAGGAAGTTATTAACTCCCTCAGTCTCTACCTCAACGTCAATAAGACCAAGGAGCTGAGCGTGGACTACAGGAGAAAGAGAGCACGCCCCCGTTCACATCTACGGGGCTGTAGTGAAGCGGGTCGAGATCTTCAAGTTCCTTGGTGTCCACATCACTAAGGACTTAACACAGTTCACACACACCTGTACAGTCGTGAAGAGGGCAGCCCCTCTTCCCTCTCAGGAGGCTGAAAAGATTTGTCATGGGCCCTCGGAACCTTAAACATATCCACAGCTGCACCATCGAGAGCATCTTGGCTGGCTGCATCCCCGCTTGGTATGACAAATGCACCGCCCTCGATCACAAAGAGCTACAGAGGGTAGTGCGGATGGCCCAGTACATCACTGCGGCCGAGCTCCCTAACATCCAGGAACTTTGTATCAGGCGATGTCAGAGGAAGGTCTGAAAACAATTGCAAAGTCTGAAGCCACCCAGGCCACAGACTGTTCACTCTGCTACAGTCTGAAGCCACCCAGGCCACAGACTGTTCACTCTGCTACAGTCTGAAGCCACCCAGGCCACAGACTGTTCACTCTGCTACAGTCTGAAGCCACCCAGGCCACAGACTGTTCACTCTGCTACAGTCTGAAGCCACCCAGGCCACAGACTGTTCACTCTGCTACAGTCTGAAGCCACCCAGGCCACAGACTGTTCACTCTGCTACAGTTCGGTAAACGGTACCAGAGCATCGACTTTCACACCAACAGGCTCTGAGACAGCTTCTAGCCCTCAAGCCATAAGATTGCTAAATAGAAAAAGAGTGATAAATAGTTCATTAAAAGGTCCCCCGGACTATCTGCACTGACCCATCTTGCACTGGCTCTATGTACATCCACAATACTATACAGTGCATTCGGAAAGTATTCAGACCCCTTGACTTTTTCCACATTTTGTTACATTACAGCCTTTTTCTAAAATTAATTAAATACCTTTTTTTCCCTCATCAATCTACACACAATACCCCATAATGACATCACAATACCCCATAATGACATCACAATACCCCATAATGACATCACAATACCCCATAATGACATCACAATACCCCATAATGACAAAGCAGAAACAGGTTTTTAGAAAGGTTTGCAAATGTATTAAAGGTAATAAACAGAAATGCCTTGGGTAAATAAGTATTCAGATCCTTTGCTATGAGACTGGAAATTGAGCTCTGGTCCATCCTGTTTCCATTGATCATCCTTGAGATGTTTCTACAACTTGATTGGATTTCACCTGTGATAAATTCAAATGATTGGACATGATTTGGAAAGGCACACACCTGTCTATATAAGCTCCCCCAGTTGACAGTGTATATCAGAGCAAAAACCAAGCCATGAGGTCAAAGGAATTGTCCTTAGAGCTCTGAGACATGATTTTGTCGGGGCACAGATCTGGTGAAAGGGGTACCAAAACATTTCTGCAGCATTGACAGTCCACAAAAACACAGTGGCCTCTACCATTCTTAAATGGAAGAAGTTTGAAACCACCAAGACTCGTTCTAGATCTGGTCGCCCGGCCAAACTGAGAAATCAGGGGAGAAGGGCCTTGGTCGGGGAGTTGACCAAGAACCCAATGGTCACAATGACAGAGCTCCAGAGTTCCTCTGTAGATATGCGAAAAGGCACCTAAAGGACTCTGACCATGAGGAACAAGATTCTCTGTTCTGATGAAACCTAGATTGAACTCTTTGGCCTGAATGCCAAGCATCACATCTGGTGGAAACCAGGCACAATCCATAAGGTGAAGCATGGTGGTGGCAGCATCCCTACGGTGAAGCATGGTGGTGGCAGCATCATGCTGTGGGGATGATTTTCAGAGGCATTGATCAGGATGGAGGAAAATGGAGGAAAATGGAGGAAAAGATTAACAGAGCAAAGCACAAAGAGATCCTTGATGAAAACCTGCTCCAGAGCACTCAGGACCTCAGACTGGTACTCACTGTATATAGCTCTATATTGATCTGGGACTCTCTGTATATAGCTTGACATTGATCTGGTACTGGTACTCCTTCTATATAGCTCCACATTGATCTCGTACTGGTACACCCTGTATATAGCTCCACATTGATTTGGTACTGGTACACCCTGTATATAGCTCCACGTTGATCTGGTACTGGTACTCCCTGTATATAGCTCCACATTGATCTGGTACTCCCTGTATATAGCTCTACATTGATCTGGTACTGGTACTTCCTGTATATAGCTTCAGATTGATCTGGTACTGGTACTCCTTCTATATAGCTCCATATTGATCTGGTACTGGTAGTCCCTGTATATAGCTCCACATTGATCTGGTACTGGTAGTCCCTATATATAGCTCCACATTAATCTGGTACTAGAAGTCCCTGTATATAGCTCCACATTGATCTGGTACTTCCTGTATATAGCTCCACATTGATCTGGTACTCCCTGTATATAGCTCCACATTGATCTGGTACTCCCTGTATACAGCTCCACATTGATCTGGTACTTCCTGTATATAGCTCCACATTGATCTGGTAGTCACTGTATATAGCTCCACATTGATATGGTAGTCACTGTATATAGCTCAACATTGATCTGGTAGTCACTGTATATAGCTCCACATTGATCTGGTAGTCACTGTATATAGCTCCACATTGATCTGGTAGTCACTGTATATAGCTCCACATTGATATGGTAGTCACTGTATATAGCTCCACATTGATCTGGTAGTCACTGTATATAGCTCCACATTGATCTGGTAGTCACTGTATATAGCTCCACATTGATATGGTAGTCACTGTATATAGCTCCACATTGATCTGGTAGTCACTGTATATAGCTCAACATTGATCTGGTACTGGTACTCCCTGTATATAGCTCCACATTGATCTGGTAGTCACTGTATATAGCTCAACATTGATCTGGTACTCCCTGTATATAGCTCCACATTGATCTGGTAGTCATTTACATTTACATTTACATTTAAGTCATTTAGCAGACGCTCTTATCCAGAGCGACTTACAAATTGGTGCATTCACCTTATGACATCCAGTGGAACAGCCACTTTACAATAGTGCATCTAAATCTTTTAAGGGGGGTGAGAAGGATTACTTTATCCTATCCTAGGTATTCCTTAAAGAGGTGGGGTTTCAGGTGTCTCCGGAAGGTGGTGATTGATTACGCTGTCCTGGCGTCGTGAGGGAGTTTGTTCCACCATTGGGGGGCCAGAGCAGCGAACAGTTTTGACTGGGCTGAGCGGGAACTGTACTTCCTCAGTGGTAGGGAGGCGAGCAGGCCAGAGGTGGATGAACGCAGTGCCCTTGTTTGGGTGTAGGGCCTGATCAGAGCCTGGAGGTACTGAGGTGCCGTTCCCCTCACAGCTCCGTAGGCAAGCACCATGGTCTTGTAGCGGATGCGAGCTTCAACTGGAAGCCAGTGGAGAGAGCGGAGGAGCGGGGTGACGTGAGAGAACTTGGGAAGGTTGAACACCAGACGGGCTGCGGCATTCTGGATGAGTTGTAGGGGTTTAATGGCACAGGCAGGGAGCCCAGCCAACAGCGAGTTGCAGTAATCCGGACGGGAGATGACAAGTGTCTGGATTAGGACCTGCGCCGCTTCCTGTGTGAGGCAGGGTCGTACTCTGCGGATGTTGTAGAGCATGAACCTACAGGAACGGGCCACCGCCTTGATGTTAGTTGAGAACGACAGGGTGTTGTCCAGGATCACGCCAAGGTTCTTCGCGCTCTGGGAGGAGGACACAATGGAGTTGTCAACCGTGATGGCGAGATCATGGAACGGGCAGTCCTTCCCCGGGAGGAAGAGCAGCTCCGTCTTGCCGAGGTTAGCTTGAGGTGGTGATCCGTCATCCACACTGATATGTCGGCCAGACATGCAGAGATGCGATTCGCCACCTGGTCATCAGAAGGGGGAAAGGAGAAGATTAATTGTGTGTCGTCTGCATAGCAATGATAGGAGAGACCATGTGAGGTTATGACAGAGCCAAGTGACTTGGTATATAGCGAGAATAGGAGAGGGCCTAGAACACAGCCCTGGGGGACACCAGTGGTGAGAGCGCGTGGTGAGGAGACAGATTCTCGCCACGCCACCTGGTAGGAGCGACCTGTCGGGTAGGACGCAATCCAAGCGTGGGCCGCGCCGGAGATGCCCAACTCGGAGAGGGTGGAGAGGAGGATCTGATGGTTCACAGTATCGAAGGCAGCCGATAGGTCTAGAAGGATGAGAGCAGAGGAGAGAGAGTTAGCTTTAGCAGTGCGGAGCGCCTCCGTGATACAGAGAAGAGCAGTCTCAGTTGAATGACTAGTCTTGAAACCTGACTGATTTGGATCAAGAAGGTCATTCTGAGAGAGATAGCGGGAGAGCTGGCCAAGGACGGCACGTTCAAGAGTTTTGGAGAGAAAAGAAAGAAGGGATACTGGTCTGTAGTTGTTGACATCGGAGGGATCGAGTGTAGGTTTTTTCAGAACGGCTGCCCGGAGCCGAGCGGAAACTGTATATAGCTCCACGTTGATCTGGTACTTCCTGTATATAGCTCCACATTGATATGGTAGTCACTGTATATAGCTCCACATTGATCTGGTAGTCCCTGTATATAGCTCCACATTGATCTGGTACTTCCTGTATATAGCTCCACATTGATCTGGTACTTCCTGTATATAGCTCCACGTTGATCTGGTACTTCCTGTATATAGCTCCACATTGATCTGGTACTTCCTGTATATAGCTCCACATTGATCTGGTACACCCTGTATATAGCTCCACATTGATCTGGTACTTCCTGTATACAGCTCCACATTGATCTGGCACTTCCTGTATATAGCTCCACATTGATCTGGTACTTCCTGTATACAGCTCCACATTGATCTGGTACTCCCTGTATATAGCTCCACATTGATCTGGTAGTCACTGTATATAGCTCCACATTGATCTGGTACTGGTACTCCCTGTATATAGTTCCACATTGATCTGGTACTGGTACTCCCTGTATATACATCCACATTGATCTGGTACTTCCTGTTTACAGCTCCATTCTAGTGTATTTTATTCCTCCTGTGTTACTATTTTAAACTCTGCATCGTTGGGAAGGGCTCGTAAGCAAGCACTTCACAGTAAGTCTACACTTCATATTTGGTGCATGCGACAAATACCATTTTGATTTGATAGATATTTTTTAACCTCTGTGTAAAAGCATGTCACAGGTTTGAAACAGCAGTACAACAGGTCCCTCTAGTGGCAACTCTCATCAAGTGTTTATTAATACACAAGTGTGAATTGGATATTTGGTTTTACCTTATCCAAACTCTCCCTAAGATACCCTCGGAGACTGGGGTCACTGCCAGGGTCTATCTCAGAGCAGTTAGTGTTAAGTGATTTGCTCAAGGGCACATCGACAGATTTTTCACTTTTTCGGCTCGGAGATTCAAACATGCATCCTTTTGGTAACTGGCACAACACTGTAACCACTAGGGTGTGCGTGTGTGTGTGTGTGTGTGTGTGTGTGTGTGTGTGTGTGTGTGTGTGTGTGTGTGTGTGTGTGTGTGTGTGTGTGTGTGTGTGTGTGTGTGTGTGTGTGTGTGTGTGTGTGTGTGTGTGTGTGTGTGTGTGCTCCTTCTCATGCAGTCAACCACGGTGACCTTCAATCAGTGTCTCCGTGGTAACAGGTCCTCAGTGTTAACCAGGAAGTAGAGTGCTGATGCGTCATTCTGAGTGTCCCCTTGGAGTGCCACACTACATTTGTTAAGTCCGCTTCCACATACATATAGGGCCTTCGGAAAGTATTCAGACCCCCTGGACTTTTTCTACATTTTGTAACGTTACAGCCTTATTGCAAAATCGATTAAATAAATAAAAATCCTCAGCAATCTACACACAATATCCCATACTGAGAAAGCAAAAACAGTTTTTAGAAATTTGAGAAAACATATTAAAAGTAATAAACAGTAATACCTTATTTACCTAAGCATTCAGACCCTTTACTATGTGACTCAAAATTGAGCTCAGGTGCATCCTTTTTCCATTGATCATCCTTGATGTTTCTACAACTTGATTGGAGTCCACCTGTGGTAAATTCTATTGATAGGTGTGTGCCTTTATAAATCTGTCTATATAAGGTCCCCCAGTAGAAAGTGCATGTCAGAGCAAAAACCAAGCTCAGAGACAGGATTGTGTTGAGGCACTGATCTGGAGAATGGTACCAAAACATGTCTGCAGTATTGAAGGTCCCCAAGAACACAGTGGCCTCCCTCATCCTTAAATGGATGAAATTTGGAAGCACCAAGACTTCCTAGATCTGGCCGCCAGGCCAAACTGAGCAATCAGGGGAGTAGGAAGGTTACCATGAACCCGATGGTAACTCTTACAGAGCTCTAGAGTTTCTCTGTGGAGATGGGAGAAACTTCCAGAAGGACAACCATCTCTGCAGCACTCCATCAATCAGGTGTTTATGGTAGAGTGGCAACTCCTCAGTAAAAAGCACATGGCAGCCCGCTTGGAGTTTTCCAAAAGGTACCTAAAGACTCTCAGACCATGAGGAACAAGATTCTTTGGCCTAAATGTCAAGCGTCACATCTAGAGGAAACCTGGCACCATCCCTACGATGAATCAAGGTGGTGGCGGCATCATGCTGTGGGGATGTTTTTTAGCGGCAGGGACTGGGAGACTAGTCAGGATCGAGGCAAAGAAGAAAGGAGCAAAGTACAGAGAGATCCTTGATGACAACCTGCTCCAGAGTTCTCAGGACCTCCGACTGGGGTGAAGATTCACCTTCCAATAGTACAACAACCCTAATCACACAGACAAAACAATGTAGGATTGTCTCTGAATGTCCTTGAGTAGCCCAGCCAAAGCCCAGACTTGGACCCGATCAAACATCTCTGGAGAGACCTGACAATAGCTGTGCAGCAACACTCCCCATCCATCCTGACAGAGCTTGAGAGGATCTGCAGAGAAGAATGGGAGAAACTCCACAACCCACACCCAAGAAGACTTGATGCTGTCATCGCTGCCAAAGGTGCTTCAACAAAGTACAGAGAAAAGGGTGAATACTGAATACTGAATACTGAATACTGAATACTGAATACTGAATACTGAATACTGAATACTGAATACTGAAGAAAAAAAAAATGAAAAAAAAAATATTATTTATTTGTTGTTATGGGGTATTGTTGCACATTAATGGATTTTTAATTTATTTTGTATACAATTTTAGAATAAGGCTGTAACGTAACAAAATGTGGACAAAGTCAAGGGATCTTGAATACTTTCTGAAGACACTGTGTGTCCAGGTCAATATAATTGTTGTTTGTTCCTCTTGAGCTACTGTAGCCTACAACATTCCAAGGAACACTTCTTCAAAAATAGGAAGAATTAATCTAAGAAAAATTTATAAAATCAAGAAATCTGTAATACATTTTGATGCTTTTGCTGAGGAGGTCTTTGTCGCGTAATTGTACATCTAACTAAGATGTTTGTTGCAGTAATTCTCAAGTGAAAACATGTGAATGAAAACTAGTTGAATGACAACAAACACTTCATTGAAGAATCTCATCCATAGTTCCCACTCCTACTAGGAGTAGTACTGTTAACCATTCACCAACAAAGGGAAGTAGACTTCGGGTAACGAACTTAAGACAAAAAAAGAAAATAGATGTTGTGTGCACGAGAAAAAACCCTGTCAAAGACCGAAAAACTGTTTTGGCAGCATATGATACATTTTCCACTCAGCCTTCTACTTTCTTTCTCACATGTACACATTCAATATGAAGACTCAGTACAGAGACAGATTGATTGCATACAAACACAGAAGTCCCAGACACACATTCAATCATTTTTTTCTAACCTTTCTTTAAATAGGCAAGTCCATTGAGAACAAATTCTAATTTTCAATGCCAGCCTAGGAACAGTGGGTTAACTGCCTTGTTCAGGGGCAGAACAACAGATTTTTACCTTGTCAGCTCGGGGATTTGATCTTGCAACCTTTCGGTTATTTGTCCAACGCTCTAACCACTAGGCTACCTGCCGCCCAATATGAAGACTCAGTACAGAGATGTGTGTTTTGTCTTATATTTATATTTTTTTATTTTTTTAATCCCAGGCCCCCGTCCCCGTAGGAGGCCTTTTGCCTTTTGGTAGGCCAGCATTGTAAATATGAATTTGTTCTTAACTCACTTGCCTGGTTAAATACAATAAACATACAGAAGCCCCAAACAGACACATGTACACTCACTCAATTGGAGTGAAGTTGGGCCATCTATACATAGAATGATCTATGAAGAGCTTCTATCAGAACTATCTCTCTCTCTCTCTCTCTCTCTCTCTCTCTCTCTCTCTCTCTCTCTCTCTCTCTCTCTCTCTCTCTCTCTCTCTCTCTCTCTCTCTCTCTCTCTCTCTCTCTCTCTCTCTCTCTCTCTCTCTCTCTCTCTCTCTCTCTCTCTCTCTCTCTCTCTCTCTCTCTCTCAGATGCACACACACGATGCTTCAGCCACAGGGGAGGAGGCTGGACTGATGCAATCTCACTTCAAAGCTCAAATAAACTAGACACACACATTTTTTTTATATCACCTTTTTTAAAATTAAATTCAAGTGCTGATTTGCACATTGTGTCCATAGATGTGCCTATACAACTACCCTACTTTTTAGTCCAATTATTTTGATGTTTCCACCAAGACTGCAATATAATACTATCCAACTAATGCATCCTGTTGTCGTTAGAAGTGCGGTGGTTGTTAGCCCAACAAGCAGAGTGAGAACTGTAAGTGCTACAGACTGGTTGTCATTCATAGCATTGTCCATGTTCATAGCACTGTTTCTGTCACAGACACTTATAGGACACAGAACCGGAGTCACTCAGATTCCTGGAGACACCGCCTCGGAGAGTCACAGACCTACTTGCTGTCACTATGGAGAAAATATTTCAACATTAAAAATATTATCAAAAACAATAAAATATGAATAATATTCAAATAAACTTAAGATTGATTATAATTGTAAGTAACAATTACATGGACTGCTGTGCATGTACCGTACCTGTGTCGTTAAGACAGTGATCTTGAACTCCCTGACAGGTCACAACCTGAACACAAACGTCATCTTCTGGTTCAGTGCATGAAACACACTGAAGTCCACTGAGGGGGTCACCTGAATAAAGAACAGGATAACTCATGTAAGGATCATTAAATAAATCTAATTCAACAAAGAACAATGAAGTTCAATGTACAGAAGAACATTTACCAGAGAAAGTGTCACTGTTGCAGCATGAAGACGTGAATTGGTGGAAACTGATATTCAAAGACATTTTGGGGCTTGACTGACGACTGTCGTCCATGCATCCATTTACATTACATTACATTTAAGTCATTTAGCAGACGCTCTTATCCAGAGCGACTTACAAATTGGTGCATTCACCTTATGACATCCAGTGGGACAGTCACTTAACAATAGTGCATCTAAAACTTAGGGGGGGTGGGGTGAGAGGGATTACTTAACCTATCCTAGGTATTCCTTAAAGAGGTGGGGTTTCAGGTGTCTCCGGAAGGTGGTGATTGACTCCGCTGTCCTGGCGCGTGAGGGAGTTTGTTCCACCATTGGGGGCCAGGGCAGCGAACAGTTTTGACTGGGCTGAATCGGGAGCTTACTTCCTCAGTGGTAGGGAGGCGAGCAGGCCAGAGGTGGATGAACGCAGTGCCCTTGTTTGGGTGTAGGGCCTGATCAGAGCCTGGAGGCTGAGGTGCCGTTCCCCTCACAGCTCCGTAGGCAAGCACCATGGTCTTGTAGCGGATGCCAGCTTCAACTGGAAGCCAGTGGAGAGAACGGAGGAGGGGTGACGTGAGAGAACTTGGGAAGGTTGAACACCAGACGGGCTGCGGCGTTCTGGATGAGTTGAAGGGGTTTAATGGCACAGGCAGGGAGCCCAGCCAACAGCGAGTTGCAGTAATCCAGACGGGAGATGACAAGTGCCTGGATTAGGACCTGCGCCGCTTCCTGTGTGAGGCAGGTCGTACTCTGCGGATGTTGTAGAGCATGAACCTACAGGAACGGGCCACCGCCTTGATGTTAGTTGAGAACGACAGGGTGTTGTCCAGGATCACACCAAGGTTCTTGGCGCTCTGGGAGGAGGACACAGTGGAGTTGTCAACCGTGATGGCGAGATCATGGAACGGGCAGTCCTTCCCCGGGAGGAAGAGCAGCTCCGTCTTGCCGAGGTTCAGCTTGAGGTGGTGATCCGTCATCCACACTGATATGTCTGCCAGACATGCAGAGATCTTATTCGCCACCTGGTCATCAGAAGGGGAAAGGAGAAGATTAATTGTGTGTCGTCTGCATAGCAATGATAAGAGAGACCATGTGAGGTTATGACAGAGCCAAGTGACTTGGTGTATAGCGAGAATAGGAGAGGGCCAAGAACAGAGCCCTGGGGGACACCAGTGGTGAGAGCGCGTGGTGAGGAGACAGATTCTCGCCACGCCACCTGGTAGGAGCGACCTGTCAGGTAGGAACAATCCAAGCGTGGGCCGCGCGGAGATGCCCAACTCGGAGAGGGTGGAGAGGAGGATCTGATGGTTCACAGTATCGAAGGCAGCCGATAGATCTAGAAGGATGAGAGCAGAGGAGAGAGAGTTAGCTTTAGCAGTGCGGAGCCCTCCGTGATACAGAGGAGAGCAGTCTCAGTTGAATGACTAGTCTTGAAACCTGACTGATTTGGATCAAGAAGGTCATTCAGAGAGAGATAGCGGGAGAGCTGGCCAAGGACGGCACGTTCAAGAGTTTTGGAGAGAAAAGAAAGAAGGGATACTGGTCTGTAATTGTTGACATCGGAGGGATCGAGTTTAGGTTTTTTCAGAAGGGGTGCAACTCTCGCTCTCTTGAAGACGGAAGGGACGTAGCCAACGGTCAGGGATGAGTTGATGAGCGAGGTGAGGTAAGGGAGAAGGTCTCCGGAAATGGTCTGGAGAAGAGAGGAGGGGATAGGGTCAAGCGGGCAGGTTGTTGGGCGGCCGGCCGTCACAAGACGCGAGATTTCATCTGGAGAGAGGGGAGAAAGAGGTCAGAGCATAGGGTAGGGCAGTGTGAGCAGAACCAGGTGTCGTTTGACTTAGCAAACGAGGATCGGATGTCGTCGACCTTCTTTTCAAAATGGTTGACGAAGTCATCTGCAGAGCTGGAGGTGGGGGAGGGGGCGGAGGATTCAGGAGGGAGGAGAAGGTGGCAAAGAGCTACCCTAGGGTTAGAGGCAGAAGCTTGGAATTTAGCGTGTAGAAAGTGGCTTTAGCAGCAGAGACAGAGGAGGAAAATGTAGAGAGGAGGGAGTGAAAGGATGCCAGGTCCGCAGGTTATTTTCCTCCATTTCCGCTCGGCTGCCCGGAGCCCTGTTCTGTGAGCTCGCAATGAGTCATCGAGCCACGGACGGTTGGGGAGGACCGAGCCGGCCTGGAGGATAGGGGACATAGAGAGTCAAGGGATGCAGAGAGGGAGGAGAGGAGGGTTGAGGAGGCAGAATCAGGAGATAGGTGGGAGAAGGTTTGAGCGGAGGGAAGAGATGATAGGATGGAAGAGGAGAGAGTAGCGGGGGACCCTCAGCGAAGGTTGGGACGGCGCGATACCATCCAGTAGGGGCAGTGTGGGAGGTGTTGGATGAGAGCGAGAGGGAAAAGGATACAAGGCAGTGGTCGGAGACTTGGAGGGGGAGTTGCAATGAGGTTAGTGGAAGAACAGCATCTAGTAAAGATATTCGAGCGTATTGCCTGCCTTGTGAGTAGGGGGAAGGTGAGAGGGTGAGGTCAAAAGAGGAGAGGAGTGGAAAGAAGGAGGCAGAGAGGAAAGAGTCAAAGGTAGACGTGGGGAGGTTAAAGTCGCCCAGAACTGTGAGAGGTGAGCCGTCCTCAGGAAAGGAGCTTATCAAGGCATCAAGCTCATTGATGAACTCTCCGAGGGAACCTGGAGGGCGATAAATGATAAGGATGTTAAGCTTGAAAGGGCTAGTGACTGTGACAGCATGGAATTCAAAGGTGGCGATAGACAGATGGGTAAGGGGAGAAAGAGAGAATGACCACTTGGGAGAGATGAGGATCCCGGTGCCACCACCCCGCTGACCAGACGCTCTCGGGGTGTGCGAGAACACGGAGGGCGGACGAAGGGAGCAGTAGGAGTAGCAGTGTTGTCTGTGGTGATCCATGTTTAAAGGGCCAAGAAGTCGAGGGACTGGAGGGAGGCATGGGCTGAGATGAACTCTGCCTTGTTGACCGCAGATTGGCAGTTCCAGAGGCTACCGGAGACCTGGAACTCCACGTGGGTATTTGCTGCGCTGGGACCACCAGACAGGGTGGTCCGTGCCACGCGGTGAGGATTTCATTTGTATGGTCTGTGCAGAGAGGAGAGAACAGGGATAAACCGACACATAGTTGACAGGCTACAGAAGAGGCTACGCTAATGCAAAGGAGATTGGAATGACAAGTGGACTACACGTCTCGAATGTTCAGAAAGCCTACGAGCAAGAATCTTATTGACTAAAATGATTAAAATGATACAGTACTGCTGAAGTAGGCCAGCTGGCAGTGGGTGCGTTGTTGACACTACACTAATCAAGTCGTTCCGTTGAGTGTAATAGTTTCTGCAGTGTTTTTATTCGGGGGCTAGCAGGCTAGCTAGCAGTGTTGTTTACGTTACGTTCGTTAAAAGAACGACAATAGATGGCTAGCGAACCTAGAAAATCCCTCTAGACTACACAATTATCTTTGATACAAAGAGTCGGCTATGTAGCTAGCTAAGTAGCTAGCTACGATCAAACAAATCAAACCGTTGTACTGTAATGAAAATGAAGTGAAAATGTGATACAACCTGTGAATGCGGATCGGGTAGTTGAGTTCTATACAGAAGACGTTGGCTAGCGTTTGGCTAGCTGTTGGCTAGCTAACAGAGTCAAGGTTAAGGACGACAAATAGCTGGCTAGCTAACCTCGGTAAATTAAGATAATCACTCTAAGACTACACACTCTAAACCTAAACAACACAATTATCTTGGATACGATGATACGATGATACGAAGACAGCAAAGACAGCTATGTAGCTAGCTGACACTAAACTAATCAAGTCGTTCAGTTGAGTGTAACAGTTTCTCCAGTGCAGCTAATCAGTGGACGTTAGCTAGCTGGCTAGTGAAGACTAGTGAAGACTACGTTAGGATTGCGAAATGAGGATAATTTCTAATTATCTTTTGATACAAAGAAGGCTATGTAGTTAGCTGAGAAGAAATTGCTAAGATAAGACAAATCAAACCGTTGTGATATGATGAAATATAATGAAAAAGTTATACTACCCGTTGGAGCGACGTGCAGATGCGACCAGTCGCTCCAACACAGTGAAAACACATCCCTTCACGATCCTCTCATTGATAGTTGAGTTTGAACCTGAGAGGTAAAAAAAATTTAATGAATCATAATCATGTTTTAATAAGATGGTACTTAATAAAATACCCACTTATTACAGGAATTGGGCATCATAACTGAAGGGGAGAGGTCTGTCCGTAATAAAGAGAAGCTCTGCTTTTTTGAAACCACAGTCCACAAAGCAAGTCCTGCAGGCTCTAGTTTTGTCTAATCTTGATTATTGTCCAGTCGTGTGGTCCAGTGCTGCAAGGAGAGACAGAAGTTAAGCTGCAGCACAGAGAGGCACCTCTTGCTCTTCATTGTAATCAGAGGGCTGATATAAATACTATGCTGCCAGTCTCTCTTGGCTGAGAGTTGAGAAGAGACTGACTGTGTCAATTCTTGTTTTTAAAAGAAACAATGTGTCGGAAATTCCAAATTGTTTGCAAAGTCAACTTACACACAGCACTGACACACACACTTACCCCACCAGACATGCCACCAGGGGTCTTTTCACAGTCCCCAGGTCCAGAACACACTTACCCCACCAGACATGCCACCAGGGGTCTTTTCACAGTCCCCAGGTCCAAAACACACTTACCCCACCAGACACACCACCAGGGTTCTTTTCACAGTCCCCAGGTCCAGAACAAATTCAAGGAAACATACAGTATTATACAGAGCCACGGGTGCATGGAACTCCCTTCCATCTCACATAGCGCAAGTGAACAGCAAACCTGGTTTCAAAAAAACAAATAAAGCAACACATCACGGCACAAAGCCTCTCCCCCATGTGACCTGTTTGTTGTGTATTTACTGACATGTACAGTATGTGTAACTGATACATGCACACAAACACACACTACATGACCATGTTTTTAAATGTACTGTACATTTTAAAGTCTCTTTTCTTTCTGTAATGTATTTTGTGTTATGTGTCGGACCTAGTGAGACTAGCTGTCACCATGACATCGCTAATGAGGATCCTAATAAATCAAATAAATAAACTGCCAACATAATTAATGAAAACAATTCCAGACACAGATTTTGAGAGTTTTAACTTAGCCACATTGGAGTGGGTTGCTGTACGGTGGTTTCCCCAGCGGATATCAATGTCAATTTCCCAAATGCTAAATTGCATGTGTCCTCCTCTGGCACTAACAACTACAGTGTCAAAAGTCGAAACAAAGGGGATTTTTAAAAACATATGACAAGCTAATGCTACATTGTATGTTCATTCAAAAGTACAATGTAAATGATGAATGAAAGCAGTCAACTGCAGTTCGAGAGGTTTTCATTTTACCGGACGATTGCAGAGAGCTGCTGGTGTTTGTAGAACACTGCAGGTCTCCAGGGTTGGTTCTGAGCAGGTGGGATCTGTTAGATCTTTACAGGTGATGCACTGCAGGTCTCCAGGGTTGGTTCTGAACAGGTGGGATCTGTTAGATCTTTACAGGTGATGCACTGCAGGTCTCCAGGGTTGGTTCTGAACAGGTGGGATCTGTTAGATCTTTACAGGTGATGCACTGCAGGTCTCCAGGGTTGGTTCTGAACAGGTGGGGTCTGTTAGATCTTTACAGGTGATGCACTGCAGGTCTCCAGGGTTGGTTCTGAACAGGTGGGATCTGTTAGATCTTTACAGGTGATGCACTGCAGGTCTCCAGGGTTGGTTCTGAACAGGTGGGGTCTGTTAGATCTTTACAGGTGATGCACTGCAGGTCTCCAGGGTTGGTTCTGAACAGGTGGGGTCTGTTAGATCTTTACAGGTGATGCACTGCAGGTCTCCAGGGTTGGTTCTGAACAGGTGGGATCTGTTAGATCTTTACAGGTGATGCACTGCAGGTCTCCAGGGTTGGTTCTGAACAGGTGGGGTCTGTTAGATCTTTACAGGTGATGCACTGCAGGTCTCCAGGGTTGGTTCTGAACAGGTGGGGTCTGTTAGATCTTTACAGGTGATGCACTGCAGACGATGAGCTGCTGAAAAAGAGACGGCTACAAGAAACATTCAAACAAAGTAACCCAATAGTCTTATTTAACAAATAACTAACAAAATCAAAGGTGTGTGTAATATATTACCAGCGCGGAGCAGCAGAAAGGCCAGTAAAACCGTAACAGTGTGTTTCATTCTGAGCTGAAGCACTGATGAACAGTACAACTCTGTTTTAAGAACACATTGTACTCTACAGCCTCAAAAGAATGAAAAACAAGATGGCAACGTGACCTGCAATTCGATATATGTTTGTTCCATTTTCCTAGAACATGCTGCTGTGTCATATGTACCTTTTATTCTGGGTCACGTAAAATTACTGTTAAAGTCTACTTATCAGATATTTTCTCCCACTTAATGAGATATATAACCTTACAGTACCTTCAGTAGAAAACAATGATAGAAAAGTATCACACTCAAGCTGAGAAATATCATATGACACATAATAAAAGCTGAATATTACCTGACAATTCTTGACATTTGGGATGGCAGGTAGCCTAGTGGTTAGAGGAGGCAGGTAGCCTAGTGGTTAAAGGAGGCAGGTAGCCTAGTGGTTAGAGGAGGCAGGTAGCCTAGTGGTTAGAGGAGGCAGGTAGCCTAGTGGTTAGAGGAGGCAGGTAGCCTAGTGGTTAAAGGCAGGTAGCCTAGTGGTTAGAGGAGGCAGGCAGGTAGCCTAGTGGTTAGAGGAGGCAGGTAGCCTAGTGGTTAGAGGAGGCAGGTAGCCTAGTGGTTAGAGGAGGCAGGTAGCCTAGTGGTTAGAGGAGGCAGGTAGCCTAGTGGTTAGAGGAGGCAGGTAGCCTAGTGGTTAGAGGAGGCAGGTAGCCTAGTGGTTAGAGGAGGCAGGTAGCCTAGTGGTTAGAGGAGGCAGGTAGCCTAGTGGTTAGAGGAGGCAGGTAGCCTAGTGGTTAGAGGAGGCAGGTAGCCTAGTGGTTAGAGGAGGCAGGTAGCCTAGTGGTTAGAGGAGGCAGGTAGCCTAGTGGTTAGAGGAGGCAGGTAGCCTAGTGGTTAGAGGAGGCAGGTAGCCTAGTGGTTAGTAGAGGAGGCAGGTAGCCTAGTGGTTAGAGGAGGCAGGTAGCCTAGTGGTTAGAGGAGGCAGGTAGCCTAGTGGTTAGAGGAGGCAGGTAGCCTAGTGGTTAGAGGAGGCAGGTAGCCTAGTGGTTAGAGGAGGCAGGTAGCCTAGTGGTTAGAGGAGGCAGGTAGCCTAGTGGTTAGAGGAGGCAGGTAGCCTAGTGGTTAGAGGAGGCAGGTAGCCTAGTGGTTAGAGGAGGCAGGTAGCCTAGTGGTTAGAGGAGGCAGGTAGCCTAGTGGTTAGAGGAGGCAGGTAGCCTAGTGGTTAGAGGAGGCAGGTAGCCTAGTGGTTAGAGGAGGCAGGTAGCCTAGTGGTTAGAGGAGGCAGGTAGCCTAGTGGTTAGAGGAGGCAGGTAGCCTAGTGGTTAGAGGAGGCAGGTAGCCTAGTGGTTAGAGGAGGCAGGTAGCCTAGTGGTTAGAGGAGGCAGGTAGCCTAGTGGTTAGAGGAGGCAGGTAGCCTAGTGGTTAGAGGAGGCAGGTAGCCTAGTGGTTAGAGGAGGCAGGTAGCCTAGTGGTTAGAGGAGGCAGGTAGCCTAGTGGTTAGAGGAGGCAGGTAGCCTAGTGGTTAGAGGAGGCAGGTAGCCTAGTGGTTAGAGGAGGCAGGTAGCCTAGTGGTTAGAGGAGGCAGGTAGCCTAGTGGTTAGAGGAGGCAGGTAGCCTAGTGGTTAGAGGAGGCAGGTAGCCTAGTGGTTAGAGGAGGCAGGTAGCCTAGTGGTTAGAGGAGGCAGGTAGCCTAGTGGTTAGAGGAGGCAGGTAGCCTAGTGGTTAGAGGAGGCAGGTAGCCTAGTGGTTAGAGGAGGCAGGTAGCCTAGTGGTTAGAGGCAGGTAGCCTAGTGGTTAGAGGAGGCAGGTAGCCTAGTGGTTAGAGGAGGCAGGTAGCCTAGTGGTTAGAGGAGGCAGGTAGCCTAGTGGTTAGAGGAGGCAGGTAGCCTAGTGGTTAGAGGAGGCAGGTAGCCTAGTGGTTAGAGGAGGCAGGTAGCCTAGTGGTTAGAGGAGGCAGGTAGCCTAGTGGTTAGAGGAGGCAGGTAGCCTAGTGGTTAGAGGAGGCAGGTAGCCTAGTGGTTAGAGGAGGCAGGTAGCCTAGTGGTTAGAGGAGGCAGGTAGCCTAGTGGTTAGAGGAGGCAGGTAGCCTAGTGGTTAGAGGAGGCAGGTAGCCTAGTGGTTAGAGGAGGCAGGTAGCCTAGTGGTTAGAGGGGGTGGCAGGTAGCCTAGTGGTTAGAGGAGGCAGGTAGCCTAGTGGTTAGAGGAGGCAGGTAGCCTAGTGGTTAGAGGAGGCAGGTAGCCTAGTGGTTAGAGGGGGAGGCAGGTAGCCTAGTGGTTAGAGGAGGCAGGTAGCCTAGTGGTTAGAGGAGGCAGGTAGCCTAGTGGTTAGAGGCAGGTAGCCTAGTGGTAGCCTAGAGGAGGCAGGTAGCCTAGTGGTTAGAGGAGGCAGGTAGCCTAGTGGTTAGAGGAGGCAGGTAGCCTAGTGGTTAGAGGAGGCAGGTAGCCTAGTGGTTAGAGGAGGCAGGTAGCCTAGTGGTTAGAGGAGGCAGGTAGCCTAGTGGTTAGAGGAGGCAGGTAGCCTAGTGGTTAGAGGAGGCAGGTAGCCTAGTGGTTAGAGGAGGCAGGTAGCCTAGTGGTTAGAGGAGGCAGGTAGCCTAGTGGTTAGAGGAGGCAGGTAGCCTAGTGGTTAGAGGAGGCAGGTAGCCTAGTGGTTAGAGGAGGCAGGTAGCCTAGTGGTTAGAGGAGGCAGGTAGCCTAGTGGTTAGAGGAGGCAGGTAGCCTAGTGGTTAGAGGAGGCAGGTAGCCTAGTGGTTAGAGGAGGCAGGTAGCCTAGTGGTTAGAGGAGGCAGGTAGCCTAGTGGTTAGAGGAGGCAGGTAGCCTAGTGGTTAGAGGAGGCAGGTAGCCTAGTGGTTAGAGAGGCAGGTAGCCTAGTGGTTAGAGGAGGCAGGTAGCCTAGTGGTTAGAGGAGGCAGGTAGCCTAGTGGTTAGAGGAGGCAGGTAGCCTAGTGGTTAGAGGAGGCAGGTAGCCTAGTGGTTAGAGGAGGCAGGTAGCCTAGTGGTTAGAGGAGGCAGGTAGCCTAGTGGTTAGAGGAGGCAGGTAGCCTAGTGGTTAGAGGAGGCAGGTAGCCTAGTGGTTAGAGGAGGCAGGTAGCCTAGTGGTTAGAGGAGGCAGGTAGCCTAGTGGTTAGAGGAGGCAGGTAGCCTAGTGGTTAGAGGAGGCAGGTAGCCTAGTGGTTAGAGGAGGCAGGTAGCCTAGTGGTTAGAGGAGGCAGGTAGCCTAGTGGTTAGAGGAGGCAGGTAGCCTAGTGGTTAGAGGAGGCAGGTAGCCTAGTGGTTAGAGGAGGCAGGTAGCCTAGTGGTTAGAGGAGGCAGGTAGCCTAGTGGTTAGAGGAGGCAGGTAGCCTAGTGGTTAGAGGAGGCAGGTAGCCTAGTGGTTAGAGGAGGCAGGTAGCCTAGTGGTTAGAGGAGGCAGGTAGCCTAGTGGTTAGAGGAGGCAGGTAGCCTAGTGGTTAGAGGAGGCAGGTAGCCTAGTGGTTAGAGGAGGCAGGTAGCCTAGTGGTTAGAGGAGGCAGGTAGCCTAGTGGTTAGAGGAGGCAGGTAGCCTAGTGGTTAGAGGAGGCAGGTAGCCTAGTGGTTAGAGGAGGCAGGTAGCCTAGTGGTTAGAGGAGGCAGGTAGCCTAGTGGTTAGAGGAGGCAGGTAGCCTAGTGGTTAGAGGAGGCAGGTAGCCTAGTGGTTAGAGGAGGCAGGTAGCCTAGTGGTTAGAGGAGGCAGGTAGCCTAGTGGTTAGAGGAGGCAGGTAGCCTAGTGGTTAGAGGAGGCAGGTAGCCTAGTGGTTAGAGGAGGCAGGTAGCCTAGTGGTTAGAGGAGGCAGGTAGCCTAGTGGTTAGAGGAGGCAGGTAGCCTAGTGGTTAGAGGAGGCAGGTAGCCTAGTGGTTAGAGGAGGCAGGTAGCCTAGTGGTTAGAGGAGGCAGGTAGCCTAGTGGTTAGAGGAGGCAGGTAGCCTAGTGGTTAGAGGAGGCAGGTAGCCTAGTGGTTAGAGGAGGCAGGTAGCCTAGTGGTTAGAGGAGGCAGGTAGCCTAGTGGTTAGAGGAGGCAGGTAGCCTAGTGGTTAGAGGAGGCAGGTAGCCTAGTGGTTAGAGGAGGCAGGTAGCCTAGTGGTTAGAGGAGGCAGGTAGCCTAGTGGTTAGAGGAGGCAGGTAGCCTAGTGGTTAGAGGAGGCAGGTAGCCTAGTGGTTAGAGGAGGCAGGTAGCCTAGTGGTTAGAGGAGGCAGGTAGCCTAGTGGTTAGAGGAGGCAGGTAGCCTAGTGGTTAGAGGAGGCAGGTAGCCTAGTGGTTAGAGGAGGTGGCAGGTAGCCTAGTGGTTAGAGGAGGCAGGTAGCCTAGTGGTTAGAGGAGGCAGGTAGCCTAGTGGTTAGAGGAGGCAGGTAGCCTAGTGGTTAGAGGAGGCAGGTAGCCTAGTGGTTAGAGGAGGCAGGTAGCCTAGTGGTTAGAGGAGGCAGGTAGCCTAGTGGTTAGAGGAGGCAGGTAGCCTAGTGGTTAGAGGAGGTAGCCTAGTGGTTAGAGGAGGCAGGTAGCCTAGTGGTTAGAGGAGGCAGGTAGCCTAGTGGTTAGAGGAGGCAGGTAGCCTAGTGGTTAGAGGAGGCAGGTAGCCTAGTGGTTAGAGGAGGCAGGTAGCCTAGTGGTTAGAGGAGGCAGGTAGCCTAGTGGTTAGAGGAGGCAGGTAGCCTAGTGGTTAGAGGAGGCAGGTAGCCTAGTGGTTAGAGGAGGCAGGTAGCCTAGTGGTTAGAGGAGGCAGGTAGCCTAGTGGTTAGAGGAGGCAGGTAGCCTAGTGGTTAGAGGAGGCAGGTAGCCTAGTGGTTAGAGGAGGCAGGTAGCCTAGTGGTTAGAGGAGGCAGGTAGCCTAGTGGTTAGAGGAGGCAGGTAGCCTAGTGGTTAGAGGAGGCAGGTAGCCTAGTGGTTAGAGGAGCAGGTAGCCTAGTAGCCTAGTGGTTAGAGGGTGGCAGGTAGCCTAGTGGTTAGAGGAGGCAGGTAGCCTAGTGGTTAGAGGAGGCAGGTAGCCTAGTGGTTAGAGGAGGCAGGTAGCCTAGTGGTTAGAGGAGGCAGGTAGCCTAGTGGTTAGGCAGGTAGCCTAGTGGTTAGAGGAGGCAGGTAGCCTAGTGGTTAGAGGAGGCAGGTAGCCTAGTGGTTAGAGGAGGCAGGTAGCCTAGTGGTTAGAGGAGGCAGGTAGCCTAGTGGTTAGAGGAGGCAGGTAGGTAGCCTAGTGGTTAGAGGAGGCAGGTAGCCTAGTGGTTAGAGGAGGCAGGTAGCCTAGTGGTTAGAGGAGGCAGGTAGCCTAGTGGTTAGAGGAGGCAGGTAGCCTAGTGGTTAGAGGAGGCAGGTAGCCTAGTGGTTAGAGGAGGCAGGTAGCCTAGTGGTTAGAGGAGGCAGGTAGCCTAGTGGTTAGAGGAGGCAGGTAGCCTAGTGGTTAGAGGAGGCAGGTAGCCTAGTGGTTAGAGGAGGCAGGTAGCCTAGTGGTTAGAGGAGGCAGGTAGCCTAGTGGTTAGAGGAGGCAGGTAGCCTAGTGGTTAGAGGAGGCAGGTAGCCTAGTGGTTAGAGGAGGCAGGTAGCCTAGTGGTTAGAGGAGGCAGGTAGCCTAGTGGTTAGAGGAGGCAGGTAGCCTAGTGGTTAGAGGAGGCAGGTAGCCTAGTGGTTAGAGGAGGCAGGTAGCCTAGTGGTTAGAGGAGGCAGGTAGCCTAGTGGTTAGAGGGAGGCAGGTAGCCTAGTGGTTAGAGGAGGCAGGGCCTAGTGGTTAGAGGAGGCAGGTAGCCTAGTGGTTAGAGGAGGCAGGTAGCCTAGTGGTTAGAGGAGGCAGGTAGCCTAGTGGTTAGAGGAGGCAGGTAGCCTAGTGGTTAGAGGAGGCAGGTAGCCTAGTGGTTAGAGGAGGCAGGTAGCCTAGTGGTTAGAGGAGGCAGGTAGCCTAGTGGTTAGAGGAGGCAGGTAGCCTAGTGGTTAGAGGAGGCAGGTAGCCTAGTGGTTAGAGGAGGCAGGTAGCCTAGTGGTTAGAGGAGGCAGGTAGCCTAGTGGTTAGAGGAGGCAGGTAGCCTAGTGGTTAGAGGAGGCAGGTAGCCTAGTGGTTAGAGGAGGCAGGTAGCCTAGTGGTTAGAGGAGGCAGGTAGCCTAGTGGTTAGAGGAGGCAGGTAGCCTAGTGGTTAGAGGAGGCAGGTAGCCTAGTGGTTAGAGGAGGCAGGTAGCCTAGTGGTTAGAGGAGGCAGGTAGCCTAGTGGTTAGAGGAGGCAGGTAGCCTAGTGGTTAGAGGAGGCAGGTAGCCTAGTGGTTAGAGGAGGCAGGTAGCCTAGTGGTTAGAGGAGGCAGGTAGCCTAGTGGTTAGAGGAGGCAGGTAGCCTAGTGGTTAGAGGAGGCAGGTAGCCTAGTGGTTAGAGGAGGCAGGTAGCCTAGTGGTTAGAGGAGGCAGGTAGCCTAGTGGTTAGAGGAGGCAGGTAGCCTAGTGGTTAGAGGAGGCAGGTAGCCTAGTGGTTAGAGGAGGCAGGTAGCCTAGTGGTTAGAGGAGGCAGGTAGCCTAGTGGTTAGAGGAGGCAGGTAGCCTAGTGGTTAGAGGAGGCAGGTAGCCTAGTGGTTAGAGGAGGCAGGTAGCCTAGTGGTTAGAGGAGGCAGGTAGCCTAGTGGTTAGAGGAGGCAGGTAGCCTAGTGGTTAGAGGAGGCAGGTAGCCTAGTGGTTAGAGGAGGCAGGTAGCCTAGTGGTTAGAGGAGGCAGGTAGCCTAGTGGTTAGAGGAGGCAGGTAGCCTAGTGGTTAGAGGAGGCAGGTAGCCTAGTGGTTAGAGGAGGCAGGTAGCCTAGTGGTTAGAGGAGGCAGGTAGCCTAGTGGTTAGAGGAGGCAGGTAGCCTAGTGGTTAGAGGAGGCAGGTAGCCTAGTGGTTAGAGGAGGCAGGTAGCCTAGTGGTTAGAGGAGGCAGGTAGCCTAGTGGTTAGAGGAGGCAGGTAGCCTAGTGGTTAGAGGAGGCAGGTAGCCTAGTGGTTAGAGGAGGCAGGTAGCCTAGTGGTTAGAGGAGGCAGGTAGCCTAGTGGTTAGAGGAGGCAGGTAGCCTAGTGGTTAGAGGAGGCAGGTAGCCTAGTGGTTAGAGGAGGCAGGTAGCCTAGTGGTTAGAGGAGGCAGGTAGCCTAGTGGTTAGAGGAGGCAGGTAGCCTAGTGGTTAGAGGAGGCAGGTAGCCTAGTGGTTAGAGGAGGCAGGTAGCCTAGTGGTTAGAGGAGGCAGGTAGCCTAGTGGTTAGAGGAGGCAGGTAGCCTAGTGGTTAGAGGAGGCAGGTAGCCTAGTGGTTAGAGGAGGCAGGTAGCCTAGTGGTTAGAGGCAGGTAGCCTAGTGGTTAGAGGAGGCAGGTAGCCTAGTGGTTAGAGGAGGCAGGTAGCCTAGTGGTTAGAGGAGGCAGGTAGCCTAGTGGTTAGAGGAGGCAGGTAGCCTAGTGGTTAGAGGAGGCAGGTAGCCTAGTGGTTAGAGGAGGCAGGTAGCCTAGTGGTTAGAGGAGGCAGGTAGCCTAGTGGTTAGAGGAGGCAGGTAGCCTAGTGGTTAGAGGAGGCAGGTAGCCTAGTGGTTAGAGGAGGCAGGTAGCCTAGTGGTTAGAGGAGGCAGGTAGCCTAGTGGTTAGAGGAGGCAGGTAGCCTAGTGGTTAGAGGAGGCAGGTAGCCTAGTGGTTAGAGGAGGCAGGTAGCCTAGTGGTTAGAGGAGGCAGGTAGCCTAGTGGTTAGAGGAGGCAGGTAGCCTAGTGGTTAGAGGAGGCAGGTAGCCTAGTGGTTAGAGGAGGCAGGTAGCCTAGTGGTTAGAGGAGGCAGGTAGCCTAGTGGTTAGAGGAGGCAGGTAGCCTAGTGGTTAGAGGAGGCAGGTAGCCTAGTGGTTAGAGGAGGAGGTAGAGTGGTTAGAGGCAGGTAGCCAGTGGTTAGAGGAGGCAGGTAGCCTAGTGGTTAGAGGAGGCAGGTAGCCTAGTGGTTAGAGGAGGCAGGTAGCCTAGTGGTTAGAGGAGGCAGGTAGCCTAGTGGTTAGAGGAGGCAGGTAGCCTAGTGGTTAGAGGAGGCAGGTAGCCTAGTGGTTAGAGGAGGCAGGTAGCCTAGTGGTTAGAGGAGGCAGGTAGCCTAGTGGTTAGAGGAGGCAGGTAGCCTAGTGGTTAGAGGAGGCAGGTAGCCTAGTGGTTAGAGGAGGCAGGTAGCCTAGTGGTTAGAGGAGGCAGGTAGCCTAGTGGTTAGAGGAGGCAGGTAGCCTAGTGGTTAGAGGAGGCAGGTAGCCTAGTGGTTAGAGGAGGCAGGTAGCCTAGTGGTTAGAGGAGGCAGGTAGCCTAGTGGTTAGAGGAGGCAGGTAGCCTAGTGGTTAGAGGAGGCAGGTAGCCTAGTGGTTAGAGGAGGCAGGTAGCCTAGTGGTTAGAGGAGGCAGGTAGCCTAGTGGTTAGAGGAGGCAGGTAGCCTAGTGGTTAGAGGAGGCAGGTAGCCTAGTGGTTAGAGGAGGCAGGTAGCCTAGTGGTTAGAGGAGGCAGGTAGCCTAGTGGTTAGAGGAGGCAGGTAGCCTAGTGGTTAGAGGAGGCAGGTAGCCTAGTGGTTAGAGGAGGCAGGTAGCCTAGTGGTTAGAGGAGGCAGGTAGCCTAGTGGTTAGAGGAGGCAGGTAGCCTAGTGGTTAGAGGAGGCAGGTAGCCTAGTGGTTAGAGGAGGCAGGTAGCCTAGTGGTTAGAGGAGGCAGGTAGCCTAGTGGTTAGAGGAGGCAGGTAGCCTAGTGGTTAGAGGAGGCAGGTAGCCTAGTGGTTAGAGGAGGCAGGTAGCCTAGTGGTTAGAGGAGGCAGGTAGCCTAGTGGTTAGAGGAGGCAGGTAGCCTAGTGGTTAGAGGAGGCAGGTAGCCTAGTGGTTAGAGGAGGCAGGTAGCCTAGTGGTTAGAGGAGGCAGGTAGCCTAGTGGTTAGAGGAGGCAGGTAGCCTAGTGGTTAGAGGAGGCAGGTAGCCTAGTGGTTAGAGGAGGCAGGTAGCCTAGTGGTTAGGCAGGTAGCCTAGTGGTTAGAGGAGGCAGGTAGCCTAGTGGTTAGAGGAGGCAGGTAGCCTAGTGGTTAGAGGAGGCAGGTAGCCTAGTGGTTAGAGGAGGCAGGTAGCCTAGTGGTTAGAGGAGGCAGGTAGCCTAGTGGTTAGAGGAGCAGGTAGCCTAGTGGTTAGAGGAGGCTAGCCTAGTGGTTAGAGGAGGCAGGTAGCCTAGTGGTTAGAGGAGGCAGGTAGCCTAGTGGTTAGAGGAGGCAGGTAGCCTAGTGGTTAGAGGAGGCAGGTAGCCTAGTGGTTAGAGGAGGCAGGTAGCCTAGTGGTTAGAGGAGGCAGGTAGCCTAGTGGTTAGAGGAGGCAGGTAGCCTAGTGGTTAGAGGAGGCAGGTAGCCTAGTGGTTAGAGGAGGCAGGTAGCCTAGTGGTTAGAGGAGGCAGGTAGCCTAGTGGTTAGAGGAGGCAGGTAGCCTAGTGGTTAGGAGGAGGCAGGTAGCCTAGTGGTTAGAGGAGGCAGGTAGCCTAGTGGTTAGAGGAGGCAGGTAGCCTAGTGGTTAGAGGAGGCAGGTAGCCTAGTGGTTAGAGGAGGCAGGTAGCCTAGTGGTTAGAGGAGGCAGGTAGCCTAGTGGTTAGAGGAGGCAGGTAGCCTAGTGGTTAGAGGAGGCAGGTAGCCTAGTGGTTAGAGGAGGCAGGTAGCCTAGTGGTTAGAGGAGGCAGGTAGCCTAGTGGTTAGAGGAGGCAGGTAGCCTAGTGGTTAGAGGAGGCAGGTAGCCTAGTGGTTAGAGGAGGCAGGTAGCCTAGTGGTTAGAGGAGGCAGGTAGCCTAGTGGTTAGAGGAGGCAGGTAGCCTAGTGGTTAGAGGAGGCAGGTAGCCTAGTGGTTAGAGGAGGCAGGTAGCCTAGTGGTTAGAGGAGGCAGGTAGCCTAGTGGTTAGAGGAGGCAGGTAGCCTAGTGGTTAGAGGAGGCAGGTAGCCTAGTGGTTAGAGGAGGCAGGTAGCCTAGTGGTTAGAGGAGGCAGGTAGCCTAGTGGTTAGAGGAGGCAGGTAGCCTAGTGGTTAGAGGAGGCAGGTAGCCTAGTGGTTAGAGGAGGCAGGTAGCCTAGTGGTTAGAGGAGGCAGGTAGCCTAGTGGTTAGAGGAGGCAGGTAGCCTAGTGGTTAGAGGAGGCAGGTAGCCTAGTGGTTAGAGGAGGCAGGTAGCCTAGTGGTTAGAGGAGGCAGGTAGCCTAGTGGTTAGAGGAGGCAGGTAGCCTAGTGGTTAGAGGAGGCAGGTAGCCTAGTGGTTAGAGGAGGCAGGTAGCCTAGTGGTTAGAGGAGGCAGGTAGCCTAGTGGTTAGAGGAGGCAGGTAGCCTAGTGGTTAGAGGAGGCAGGTAGCCTAGTGGTTAGAGGAGGCGGCAGGTAGCCTAGTGGTTAGAGGAGGCAGGTAGCCTAGTGGTTAGAGGAGGCAGGTAGCCTAGTGGTTAGAGGAGGCAGGTAGCCTAGTGGTTAGAGGAGGCAGGTAGCCTAGTGGTTAGAGGAGGCAGGTAGCCTAGTGGTTAGAGGAGGCAGGTAGCCTAGTGGTTAGAGGAGGCAGGTAGCCTAGTGGTTAGAGGAGGCAGGTAGCCTAGTGGTTAGAGGAGGCAGGTAGCCTAGTGGTTAGAGGAGGCAGGTAGCCTAGTGGTTAGAGGAGGCAGGTAGCCTAGTGGTTAGAGGAGGCAGGTAGCCTAGTGGTTAGAGGAGGCAGGTAGCCTAGTGGTTAGAGGAGGCAGGTAGCCTAGTGGTTAGAGGGAGGCAGGTAGCCTAGTGGTTAGAGGAGGCAGGTAGCCTAGTGGTTAGAGGAGGCAGGTAGCCTAGTGGTTAGAGGAGGCAGGTAGCCTAGTGGTTAGAGGCAGGTAGCCTAGTGGTTAGAGGAGGCAGGTAGCCTAGTGGTTAGAGGCAGGTAGCCTAGTGGTTAGAGGAGGCAGGTAGCCTAGTGGTTAGAGGAGGCAGGTAGCCTAGTGGTTAGAGGAGGCAGGTAGCCTAGTGGTTAGAGGAGGCAGGTAGCCTAGTGGTTAGAGGAGGCAGGTAGCCTAGTGGTTAGAGAGGCAGGTAGCCTAGTGGTTAGAGGAGGCAGGTAGCCTAGTGGTTAGAGGAGGCAGGTAGCCTAGTGGTTAGAGGAGGCAGGCACCTAGTGGTTAGAGAGGCAGGTAGCCTAGTGGTTAGAGGAGGCAGGTAGCCTAGTGGTTAGAGGAGGCAGGTAGCCTAGTGGTTAGAGGAGGCAGGTAGCCTAGTGGTTAGAGGAGGCAGGTAGCCTAGTGGTTAGAGGAGGCAGGTAGCCTAGTGGTTAGAGGAGGCAGGTAGCCCAGTGGTTAGAGGAGGCAGGTAGCCTAGTGGTTAGAGGAGGCAGGTAGCCTAGTGGTTAGAGGAGGCAGGTAGCCCTAGTGGTTAGAGGAGGCAGGTAGCCTAGTGGTTAGAGGAGGCAGGTAGCCTAGTGGTTAGAGGAGGCAGGTAGCCTAGTGGTTAGAGGAGGCAGGTAGCCTAGTGGTTAGAGGAGGCAGGTAGCCTAGTGGTTAGAGGAGGCAGGTAGCCTAGTGGTTAGAGGAGGCAGGTAGCCTAGTGGTTAGAGGAGGCAGGTAGCCTAGTGGTTAGAGGAGGCAGGTAGCCTAGTGGTTAGAGGAGGCAGGTAGCCTAGTGGTTAGAGGAGGGCAGGTAGCCTAGTGGTTAGAGGAGGCAGGTAGCCTAGTGGTTAGAGGAGGCAGGTAGCCTAGTGGTTAGAGGAGGCAGGTAGCCTAGTGGTTAGAGGAGGCAGGTAGCCTAGTGGTTAGGAGGAGGCAGGTAGCCTAGTGGTTAGAGGAGGCAGGTAGCCTGGTGGTTAGAGG
The DNA here is from genome assembly GCF_021184085.1 of Oncorhynchus gorbuscha. Classification (NCBI taxonomy): domain Eukaryota; kingdom Metazoa; phylum Chordata; class Actinopteri; order Salmoniformes; family Salmonidae; genus Oncorhynchus; species Oncorhynchus gorbuscha. Next base: position 11,066,154 of record NC_060185.1, on the reverse strand, counting down.
AGGCAGGTAGCCTAGTGGTTAGAGAGGCAAGGTAGCCTAGTGGTTAGAGGAGGCAGGTAGCCTAGTGGCGGAGGAGGCAGGTAGCCTAGTGGTTAGAGGAGGCAGGTAGCCTAGTGGTTAGAGGAGGCAGGTAGCCTAGTGGTTAGAGGAGGCAGGTAGCATGATGAGGCCCTGAGTGGTTAGGAGGCAGGTAGCCTAGTGGTTAGAGGAGGCAGGTAGCCTAGTGGTTAGAGGAGGCAGGTAGCCTAGTGGTTAGAGGAGGCAGGTAGCCTAGTGGTTAGAGGAGGCAGGTAGTCTAGTGGTTAGAAGAGAGTGGCAGGTAGCCTAGTGGTTAGAGGAGGCAGGTAGCCTAGTGGTTAGAGGAGGCAGGTAGCCTAGTGGTTAGAGGAGGCAGGTAGCCTAGTGGTTAGAGGAGGCAGGTAGCCTAGTGGTTAGAGGAGGCAGGTAGCCTAGTGGTTAGAGGAGGCAGGTAGCCTAGTGGTTAGAGGAGGCAGGTAGCCTAGTGGTTAGAGGAGGCAGGTAGCCTAGTGGTTAGAGGAGGCAGGTAGCCTAGTGGTTAGAGGAGGCAGGTAGCCTAGTGGTTAGAGGTGGCAGGTAGCCTGAGTGGTTAGAGGAGGCAGGTAGCCTAGTGGTTAGAGGAGGCAGGTAGCCTAGTGGTTAGAGGAGGCAGGTAGCCTAGTGGTTAGAGGAGGCAGGTAGCCTAGTGGTTAGAGGAGGCAGGTAGCCTAGTGGTTAGAGGAGGCAGGTAGCCTAGTGGTTAGAGGGAGGCAGGTAGCCTAGTGGTTAGAGGAGGCAGGTAGCCTAGTGGTTAGAGGAGGCAGGTAGCCTAGTGGTTAGAGGAGGCAAGGTAGCCTAGTGGTTAGAGGAGGCAGGTAGCCTAGTGGTTAGAGGAGGCAGGTAGCCTAGTGGTTAGAGGGAGGCAGGTAGCCTAGTGGTTAGAGGAGGCAGGTAGCCTAGTGGTTAGAGGAGGCAGGTAGCCTAGTGGTTAGAGGAGGCAGGTAGCCTAGTGGTTAGAGGAGGCAGGTAGCCTAGTGGTTAGAGGAGGCAGGTAGCCTAGTGGTTAGAGGAGGCAGGTAGCCTAGTGGTTAGAGGAGGCAGGTAGCCTAGTGGTTAGAGGAGGCAGGTAGCCTAGTGGTTAGAGGAGGCAGGTAGCCTAGTGGTTAGAGGAGGCAGGTAGCCTAGTGGTTAGAGGAGGCAGGTAGCCTAGTGGTTAGAGGAGGCAGGTAGCCTAGTGGTTAGAGGAGGCAGGTAGCCTAGTGGTTAGAGGAGGCAGGTAGCCTAGTGGTTAGAGGAGGCAGGTAGCCTAGTGGTTAGAGGAGGCAGGTAGCCTAGTGGTTAGAGGAGGCAGGTAGCCTAGTGGTTAGAGGAGGCAGGTAGCCTAGTGGTTAGAGGAGGCAGGTAGCCTAGTGGTTAGAGGAGGCAGGTAGCCTAGTGGTTAGAGGAGGCAGGTAGCCTAGTGGTTAGAGGAGGCAGGTAGCCTAGTGGTTAGAGGAGGCAGGTAGCCTAGTGGTTAGAGGAGGCAGGTAGCCTAGTGGTTAGAGGAGGCAGGTAGCCTAGTGGTTAGAGGAGGCAGGTAGCCTAGTGGTTAGAGGAGGCAGGTAGCCTAGTGGTTAGAGGAGGCAGGTAGCCTAGTGGTTAGAGGAGGCAGGTAGCCTAGTGGTTAGAGGAGGCAGGTAGCCTAGTGGTTAGAGGAGGCAGGTAGCCTAGTGGTTAGAGGAGGCAGGTAGCCTAGTGGTTAGAGGAGGCAGGTAGCCTAGTGGTTAGAGGAGGCAGGTAGCCTAGTGGTTAGAGGAGGCAGGTAGCCTAGTGGTTAGAGGAGGCAGGTAGCCTAGTGGTTAGAGGAGGCAGGTAGCCTAGTGGTTAGAGGAGGCAGGTAGCCTAGTGGTTAGAGGAGGCAGGTAGCCTAGTGGTTAGAGGAGGCAGGTAGCCTAGTGGTTAGAGGAGGCAGGTAGCCTAGTGGTTAGAGGAGGCAGGTAGCCTAGTGGTTAGAGGAGGCAGGTAGCCTAGTGGTTAGAGGAGGCAGGTAGCCTAGTGGTTAGAGGAGGCAGGTAGCCTAGTGGTTAGAGGAGGCAGGTAGCCTAGTGGTTAGAGGAGGCAGGTAGCCTAGTGGTTAGAGGAGGCAGGTAGCCTAGTGGTTAGAGGAGGCAGGTAGCCTAGTGGTTAGAGGAGGCAGGTAGCCTAGTGGTTAGAGGAGGCAGGTAGCCTAGTGGTTAGAGGAGGCAGGTAGCCTAGTGGTTAGAGGAGGCAGGTAGCCTAGTGGTTAGAGGAGGCAGGTAGCCTAGTGGTTAGAGGAGGCAGGTAGCCTAGTGGTTAGAGGAGGCAGGTAGCCTAGTGGTTAGAGGAGGCAGGTAGCCTAGTGGTTAGAGGAGGCAGGTAGCCTAGTGGTTAGAGGAGGCAGGTAGCCTAGTGGTTAGAGGAGGCAGGTAGCCTAGTGGTTAGAGGAGGCAGGTAGCCTAGTGGTTAGAGGAGGCAGGTAGCCTAGTGGTTAGAGGAGGCAGGTAGCCTAGTGGTTAGAGGAGGCAGGTAGCCTAGTGGTTAGAGGAGGCAGGTAGCCTAGTGGTTAGAGGAGGCAGGTAGCCTAGTGGTTAGAGGAGGCAGGTAGCCTAGTGGTTAGAGGAGGCAGGTAGCCTAGTGGTTAGAGGAGGCAGGTAGCCTAGTGGTTAGAGGAGGCAGGTAGCCTAGTGGTTAGAGGAGGCAGGTAGCCTAGTGGTTAGAGGAGGCAGGTAGCCTAGTGGTTAGAGGAGGCAGGTAGCCTAGTGGTTAGAGGAGGCAGGTAGCCTAGTGGTTAGAGGAGGCAGGTAGCCTAGTGGTTAGAGGAGGCAGGTAGCCTAGTGGTTAGAGGAGGCAGGTAGCCTAGTGGTTAGAGGAGGCAGGTAGCCTAGTGGTTAGAGGAGGCAGGTAGCCTAGTGGTTAGAGGAGGCAGGTAGCCTAGTGGTTAGAGGAGGCAGGTAGCCTAGTGGTTAGAGGAGGCAGGTAGCCTAGTGGTTAGAGGAGGCAGGTAGCCTAGTGGTTAGAGGAGGCAGGTAGCCTAGTGGTTAGAGGAGGCAGGTAGCCTAGTGGTTAGAGGAGGCAGGTAGCCTAGTGGTTAGAGGAGGCAGGTAGCCTAGTGGTTAGAGGAGGCAGGTAGCCTAGTGGTTAGAGGAGGCAGGTAGCCTAGTGGTTAGAGGAGGCAGGTAGCCTAGTGGTTAGAGGAGGCAGGTAGCCTAGTGGTTAGAGGAGGCAGGTAGCCTAGTGGTTAGAGGAGGCAGGTAGCCTAGTGGTTAGAGGAGGCAGGTAGCCTAGTGGTTAGAGGAGGCAGGTAGCCTAGTGGTTAGAGGAGGCAGGTAGCCTAGTGGTTAGAGGAGGCAGGTAGCCTAGTGGTTAGAGGAGGCAGGTAGCCTAGTGGTTAGAGGAGGCAGGTAGCCTAGTGGTTAGAGGAGGCAGGTAGCCTAGTGGTTAGAGGAGGCAGGTAGCCTAGTGGTTAGAGGAGGCAGGTAGCCTAGTGGTTAGAGGAGGCAGGTAGCCTAGTGGTTAGAGGAGGCAGGTAGCCTAGTGGTTAGAGGAGGCAGGTAGCCTAGTGGTTAGAGGAGGCAGGTAGCCTAGTGGTTAGAGGAGGCAGGTAGCCTAGTGGTTAGAGGAGGCAGGTAGCCTAGTGGTTAGAGGAGGCAGGTAGCCTAGTGGTTAGAGGAGGCAGGTAGCCTAGTGGTTAGAGGAGGCAGGTAGCCTAGTGGTTAGAGGAGGCAGGTAGCCTAGTGGTTAGAGGAGGCAGGTAGCCTAGTGGTTAGAGGAGGCAGGTAGCCTAGTGGTTAGAGGAGGCAGGTAGCCTAGTGGTTAGAGGAGGCAGGTAGCCTAGTGGTTAGAGGAGGCAGGTAGCCTAGTGGTTAGAGGAGGCAGGTAGCCTAGTGGTTAGAGGAGGCAGGTAGCCTAGTGGTTAGAGGAGGCAGGTAGCCTAGTGGTTAGAGGAGGCAGGTAGCCTAGTGGTTAGAGGAGGCAGGTAGCCTAGTGGTTAGAGGAGGCAGGTAGCCTAGTGGTTAGAGGAGGCAGGTAGCCTAGTGGTTAGAGGAGGCAGGTAGCCTAGTGGTTAGAGGAGGCAGGTAGCCTAGTGGTTAGAGGAGGCAGGTAGCCTAGTGGTTAGAGGAGGCAGGTAGCCTAGTGGTTAGAGGAGGCAGGTAGCCTAGTGGTTAGAGGAGGCAGGTAGCCTAGTGGTTAGAGGAGGCAGGTAGCCTAGTGGTTAGAGGAGGCAGGTAGCCTAGTGGTTAGAGGAGGCAGGTAGCCTAGTGGTTAGAGGAGGCAGGTAGCCTAGTGGTTAGAGGAGGCAGGTAGCCTAGTGGTTAGAGGAGGCAGGTAGCCTAGTGGTTAGAGGAGGCAGGTAGCCTAGTGGTTAGAGGAGGCAGGTAGCCTAGTGGTTAGAGGAGGCAGGTAGCCTAGTGGTTAGAGGAGGCAGGTAGCCTAGTGGTTAGAGGAGGCAGGTAGCCTAGTGGTTAGAGGAGGCAGGTAGCCTAGTGGTTAGAGGAGGCAGGTAGCCTAGTGGTTAGAGGAGGCAGGTAGCCTAGTGGTTAGAGGAGGCAGGTAGCCTAGTGGTTAGAGGAGGCAGGTAGCCTAGTGGTTAGAGGAGGCAGGTAGCCTAGTGGTTAGAGGAGGCAGGTAGCCTAGTGGTTAGAGGAGGCAGGTAGCCTAGTGGTTAGAGGAGGCAGGTAGCCTAGTGGTTAGAGGAGGCAGGTAGCCTAGTGGTTAGAGGAGGCAGGTAGCCTAGTGGTTAGAGGAGGCAGGTAGCCTAGTGGTTAGAGGAGGCAGGTAGCCTAGTGGTTAGAGGAGGCAGGTAGCCTAGTGGTTAGAGGAGGCAGGTAGCCTAGTGGTTAGAGGAGGCAGGTAGCCTAGTGGTTAGAGGAGGCAGGTAGCCTAGTGGTTAGAGGAGGCAGGTAGCCTAGTGGTTAGAGGAGGCAGGTAGCCTAGTGGTTAGAGGAGGCAGGTAGCCTAGTGGTTAGAGGAGGCAGGTAGCCTAGTGGTTAGAGGAGGCAGGTAGCCTAGTGGTTAGAGGAGGCAGGTAGCCTAGTGGTTAGAGGAGGCAGGTAGCCTAGTGGTTAGAGGAGGCAGGTAGCCTAGTGGTTAGAGGAGGCAGGTAGCCTAGTGGTTAGAGGAGGCAGGTAGCCTAGTGGTTAGAGGAGGCAGGTAGCCTAGTGGTTAGAGGAGGCAGGTAGCCTAGTGGTTAGAGGAGGCAGGTAGCCTAGTGGTTAGAGGAGGCAGGTAGCCTAGTGGTTAGAGGAGGCAGGTAGCCTAGTGGTTAGAGGAGGCAGGTAGCCTAGTGGTTAGAGGAGGCAGGTAGCCTAGTGGTTAGAGGAGGCAGGTAGCCTAGTGGTTAGAGGAGGCAGGTAGCCTAGTGGTTAGAGGAGGCAGGTAGCCTAGTGGTTAGAGGAGGCAGGTAGCCTAGTGGTTAGAGGAGGCAGGTAGCCTAGTGGTTAGAGGAGGCAGGTAGCCTAGTGGTTAGAGGAGGCAGGTAGCCTAGTGGTTAGAGGAGGCAGGTAGCCTAGTGGTTAGAGGAGGCAGGTAGCCTAGTGGTTAGAGGAGGCAGGTAGCCTAGTGGTTAGAGGAGGCAGGTAGCCTAGTGGTTAGAGGAGGCAGGTAGCCTAGTGGTTAGAGGAGGCAGGTAGCCTAGTGGTTAGAGGAGGCAGGTAGCCTAGTGGTTAGAGGAGGCAGGTAGCCTAGTGGTTAGAGGAGGCAGGTAGCCTAGTGGTTAGAGGAGGCAGGTAGCCTAGTGGTTAGAGGAGGCAGGTAGCCTAGTGGTTAGAGGAGGCAGGTAGCCTAGTGGTTAGAGGAGGCAGGTAGCCTAGTGGTTAGAGGAGGCAGGTAGCCTAGTGGTTAGAGGAGGCAGGTAGCCTAGTGGTTAGAGGAGGCAGGTAGCCTAGTGGTTAGAGGAGGCAGGTAGCCTAGTGGTTAGAGGAGGCAGGTAGCCTAGTGGTTAGAGGAGGCAGGTAGCCTAGTGGTTAGAGGAGGCAGGTAGCCTAGTGGTTAGAGGAGGCAGGTAGCCTAGTGGTTAGAGGAGGCAGGTAGCCTAGTGGTTAGAGGAGGCAGGTAGCCTAGTGGTTAGAGGAGGCAGGTAGCCTAGTGGTTAGAGGAGGCAGGTAGCCTAGTGGTTAGAGGAGGCAGGTAGCCTAGTGGTTAGAGGAGGCAGGTAGCCTAGTGGTTAGAGGAGGCAGGTAGCCTAGTGGTTAGAGGAGGCAGGTAGCCTAGTGGTTAGAGGAGGCAGGTAGCCTAGTGGTTAGAGGAGGCAGGTAGCCTAGTGGTTAGAGGAGGCAGGTAGCCTAGTGGTTAGAGGAGGCAGGTAGCCTAGTGGTTAGAGGAGGCAGGTAGCCTAGTGGTTAGAGGAGGCAGGTAGCCTAGTGGTTAGAGGAGGCAGGTAGCCTAGTGGTTAGAGGAGGCAGGTAGCCTAGTGGTTAGAGGAGGCAGGTAGCCTAGTGGTTAGAGGAGGCAGGTAGCCTAGTGGTTAGAGGAGGCAGGTAGCCTAGTGGTTAGAGGAGGCAGGTAGCCTAGTGGTTAGAGGAGGCAGGTAGCCTAGTGGTTAGAGGAGGCAGGTAGCCTAGTGGTTAGAGGAGGCAGGTAGCCTAGTGGTTAGAGGAGGCAGGTAGCCTAGTGGTTAGAGGAGGCAGGTAGCCTAGTGGTTAGAGGAGGCAGGTAGCCTAGTGGTTAGAGGAGGCAGGTAGCCTAGTGGTTAGAGGAGGCAGGTAGCCTAGTGGTTAGAGGAGGCAGGTAGCCTAGTGGTTAGAGGAGGCAGGTAGCCTAGTGGTTAGAGGAGGCAGGTAGCCTAGTGGTTAGAGGAGGCAGGTAGCCTAGTGGTTAGAGGAGGCAGGTAGCCTAGTGGTTAGAGGAGGCAGGTAGCCTAGTGGTTAGAGGAGGCAGGTAGCCTAGTGGTTAGAGGAGGCAGGTAGCCTAGTGGTTAGAGGAGGCAGGTAGCCTAGTGGTTAGAGGAGGCAGGTAGCCTAGTGGTTAGAGGAGGCAGGTAGCCTAGTGGTTAGAGGAGGCAGGTAGCCTAGTGGTTAGAGGAGGCAGGTAGCCTAGTGGTTAGAGGAGGCAGGTAGCCTAGTGGTTAGAGGAGGCAGGTAGCCTAGTGGTTAGAGGAGGCAGGTAGCCTAGTGGTTAGAGGAGGCAGGTAGCCTAGTGGTTAGAGGAGGCAGGTAGCCTAGTGGTTAGAGGAGGCAGGTAGCCTAGTGGTTAGAGGAGGCAGGTAGCCTAGTGGTTAGAGGAGGCAGGTAGCCTAGTGGTTAGAGGAGGCAGGTAGCCTAGTGGTTAGAGGAGGCAGGTAGCCTAGTGGTTAGAGGAGGCAGGTAGCCTAGTGGTTAGAGGAGGCAGGTAGCCTAGTGGTTAGAGGAGGCAGGTAGCCTAGTGGTTAGAGGAGGCAGGTAGCCTAGTGGTTAGAGGAGGCAGGTAGCCTAGTGGTTAGAGGAGGCAGGTAGCCTAGTGGTTAGAGGAGGCAGGTAGCCTAGTGGTTAGAGGAGGCAGGTAGCCTAGTGGTTAGAGGAGGCAGGTAGCCTAGTGGTTAGAGGAGGCAGGTAGCCTAGTGGTTAGAGGAGGCAGGTAGCCTAGTGGTTAGAGGAGGCAGGTAGCCTAGTGGTTAGAGGAGGCAGGTAGCCTAGTGGTTAGAGGAGGCAGGTAGCCTAGTGGTTAGAGGAGGCAGGTAGCCTAGTGGTTAGAGGAGGCAGGTAGCCTAGTGGTTAGAGGAGGCAGGTAGCCTAGTGGTTAGAGGAGGCAGGTAGCCTAGTGGTTAGAGGAGGCAGGTAGCCTAGTGGTTAGAGGAGGCAGGTAGCCTAGTGGTTAGAGGAGGCAGGTAGCCTAGTGGTTAGAGGAGGCAGGTAGCCTAGTGGTTAGAGGAGGCAGGTAGCCTAGTGGTTAGAGGAGGCAGGTAGCCTAGTGGTTAGAGGAGGCAGGTAGCCTAGTGGTTAGAGGAGGCAGGTAGCCTAGTGGTTAGAGGAGGCAGGTAGCCTAGTGGTTAGAGGAGGCAGGTAGCCTAGTGGTTAGAGGAGGCAGGTAGCCTAGTGGTTAGAGGAGGCAGGTAGCCTAGTGGTTAGAGGAGGCAGGTAGCCTAGTGGTTAGAGGAGGCAGGTAGCCTAGTGGTTAGAGGAGGCAGGTAGCCTAGTGGTTAGAGGAGGCAGGTAGCCTAGTGGTTAGAGGAGGCAGGTAGCCTAGTGGTTAGAGGAGGCAGGTAGCCTAGTGGTTAGAGGAGGCAGGTAGCCTAGTGGTTAGAGGAGGCAGGTAGCCTAGTGGTTAGAGGAGGCAGGTAGCCTAGTGGTTAGAGGAGGCAGGTAGCCTAGTGGTTAGAGGAGGCAGGTAGCCTAGTGGTTAGAGGAGGCAGGTAGCCTAGTGGTTAGAGGAGGCAGGTAGCCTAGTGGTTAGAGGAGGCAGGTAGCCTAGTGGTTAGAGGAGGCAGGTAGCCTAGTGGTTAGAGGAGGCAGGTAGCCTAGTGGTTAGAGGAGGCAGGTAGCCTAGTGGTTAGAGGAGGCAGGTAGCCTAGTGGTTAGAGGAGGCAGGTAGCCTAGTGGTTAGAGGAGGCAGGTAGCCTAGTGGTTAGAGGAGGCAGGTAGCCTAGTGGTTAGAGGAGGCAGGTAGCCTAGTGGTTAGAGGAGGCAGGTAGCCTAGTGGTTAGAGGAGGCAGGTAGCCTAGTGGTTAGAGGAGGCAGGTAGCCTAGTGGTTAGAGGAGGCAGGTAGCCTAGTGGTTAGAGGAGGCAGGTAGCCTAGTGGTTAGAGGAGGCAGGTAGCCTAGTGGTTAGAGGAGGCAGGTAGCCTAGTGGTTAGAGGAGGCAGGTAGCCTAGTGGTTAGAGGAGGCAGGTAGCCTAGTGGTTAGAGGAGGCAGGTAGCCTAGTGGTTAGAGGAGGCAGGTAGCCTAGTGGTTAGAGGAGGCAGGTAGCCTAGTGGTTAGAGGAGGCAGGTAGCCTAGTGGTTAGAGGAGGCAGGTAGCCTAGTGGTTAGAGGAGGCAGGTAGCCTAGTGGTTAGAGGAGGCAGGTAGCCTAGTGGTTAGAGGAGGCAGGTAGCCTAGTGGTTAGAGGAGGCAGGTAGCCTAGTGGTTAGAGGAGGCAGGTAGCCTAGTGGTTAGAGGAGGCAGGTAGCCTAGTGGTTAGAGGAGGCAGGTAGCCTAGTGGTTAGAGGAGGCAGGTAGCCTAGTGGTTAGAGGGAGGCAGGTAGCCTAGTGGTTAGAGGAGGCAGGTAGCCTAGTGGTTAGAGGAGGCAGGTAGCCTAGTGGTTAGAGGAGGCAGGTAGCCTAGTGGTTAGAGGAGGCAGGTAGCCTAGTGGTTAGAGGAGGCAGGTAGCCTAGTGGTTAGAGGAGGCAGGTAGCCTAGTGGTTAGAGGAGGCAGGTAGCCTAGTGGTTAGAGGAGGCAGGTAGCCTAGTGGTTAGAGGAGGCAGGTAGCCTAGTGGTTAGAGGAGGCAGGTAGCCTAGTGGTTAGAGGAGGCAGGTAGCCTAGTGGTTAGAGGAGGCAGGTAGCCTAGTGGTTAGAGGAGGCAGGTAGCCTAGTGGTTAGAGGAGGCAGGTAGCCTAGTGGTTAGAGGAGGCAGGTAGCCTAGTGGTTAGAGGAGGCAGGTAGCCTAGTGGTTAGAGGAGGCAGGTAGCCTAGTGGTTAGAGGAGGCAGGTAGCCTAGTGGTTAGAGGAGGCAGGTAGCCTAGTGGTTAGAGGAGGCAGGTAGCCTAGTGGTTAGAGGAGGCAGGTAGCCTAGTGGTTAGAGGAGGCAGGTAGCCTAGTGGTTAGAGGAGGCAGGTAGCCTAGTGGTTAGAGGAGGCAGGTAGCCTAGTGGTTAGAGGAGGCAGGTAGCCTAGTGGTTAGAGGGAGGCAGGTAGCCTAGTGGTTAGAGGAGGCAGGTAGCCTAGTGGTTAGAGGAGGCAGGTAGCCTAGTGGTTAGAGGAGGCAGGTAGCCTAGTGGTTAGAGGAGGCAGGTAGCCTAGTGGTTAGAGGAGGCAGGTAGCCTAGTGGTTAGAGGAGGCAGGTAGCCTAGTGGTTAGAGGAGGCAGGTAGCCTAGTGGTTAGAGGAGGCAGGTAGCCTAGTGGTTAGAGGAGGCAGGTAGCCTAGTGGTTAGAGGAGGCAGGTAGCCTAGTGGTTAGAGGAGGCAGGTAGCCTAGTGGTTAGAGGAGGCAGGTAGCCTAGTGGTTAGAGGAGGCAGGTAGCCTAGTGGTTAGAGGAGGCAGGTAGCCTAGTGGTTAGAGGAGGCAGGTAGCCTAGTGGTTAGAGGAGGCAGGTAGCCTAGTGGTTAGAGGAGGCAGGTAGCCTAGTGGTTAGAGGAGGCAGGTAGCCTAGTGGTTAGAGGAGGCAGGTAGCCTAGTGGTTAGAGGAGGCAGGTAGCCTAGTGGTTAGAGGAGGCAGGTAGCCTAGTGGTTAGAGGAGGCAGGTAGCCTAGTGGTTAGAGGAGGCAGGTAGCCTAGTGGTTAGAGGAGGCAGGTAGCCTAGTGGTTAGAGGAGGCAGGTAGCCTAGTGGTTAGAGGAGGCAGGTAGCCTAGTGGTTAGAGGAGGCAGGTAGCCTAGTGGTTAGAGGAGGCAGGTAGCCTAGTGGTTAGAGGAGGCAGGTAGCCTAGTGGTTAGAGGAGGCAGGTAGCCTAGTGGTTAGAGGAGGCAGGTAGCCTAGTGGTTAGAGGAGGCAGGTAGCCTAGTGGTTAGAGGAGGCAGGTAGCCTAGTGGTTAGAGGAGGCAGGTAGCCTAGTGGTTAGAGGAGGCAGGTAGCCTAGTGGTTAGAGGAGGCAGGTAGCCTAGTGGTTAGAGGAGGCAGGTAGCCTAGTGGTTAGAGGAGGCAGGTAGCCTAGTGGTTAGAGGAGGCAGGTAGCCTAGTGGTTAGAGGAGGCAGGTAGCCTAGTGGTTAGAGGAGGCAGGTAGCCTAGTGGTTAGAGGAGGCAGGTAGCCTAGTGGTTAGAGGAGGCAGGTAGCCTAGTGGTTAGAGGAGGCAGGTAGCCTAGTGGTTAGAGGAGGCAGGTAGCCTAGTGGTTAGAGGATGGCAGGTAGCCTAGTGGTTAGAGGAGGCAGGTAGCCTAGTGGTTAGAGGAGGCAGGTAGCCTAGTGGTTAGAGGAGGCAGGTAGCCTAGTGGTTAGAGGAGGCAGGTAGCCTAGTGGTTAGAGGAGGCAGGTAGCCTAGTGGTTAGAGGAGGCAGGTAGCCTAGTGGTTAGAGGAGGCAGGTAGCCTAGTGGTTAGAGGAGGCAGGTAGCCTAGTGGTTAGAGGAGGCAGGTAGCCTAGTGGTTAGAGGAGGCAGGTAGCCTAGTGGTTAGAGGAGGCAGGTAGCCTAGTGGTTAGAGGAGGCAGGTAGCCTAGTGGTTAGAGGAGGCAGGTAGCCTAGTGGTTAGAGGAGGCAGGTAGCCTAGTGGTTAGAGGAGGCAGGTAGCCTAGTGGTTAGAGGAGGCAGGTAGCCTAGTGGTTAGAGGAGGCAGGTAGCCTAGTGGTTAGAGGAGGCAGGTAGCCTAGTGGTTAGAGGAGGCAGGTAGCCTAGTGGTTAGAGGAGGCAGGTAGCCTAGTGGTTAGAGGAGGCAGGTAGCCTAGTGGTTAGAGGAGGCAGGTAGCCTAGTGGTTAGAGGAGGCAGGTAGCCTAGTGGTTAGAGGAGGCAGGTAGCCTAGTGGTTAGAGGAGGCAGGTAGCCTAGTGGTTAGAGGAGGCAGGTAGCCTAGTGGTTAGAGGAGGCAGGTAGCCTAGTGGTTAGAGGAGGCAGGTAGCCTAGTGGTTAGAGGAGGCAGGTAGCCTAGTGGTTAGAGGAGGCAGGTAGCCTAGTGGTTAGAGGAGGCAGGTAGCCTAGTGGTTAGAGGGAGGCAGGTAGCCTAGTGGTTAGAGGAGGCAGGTAGCCTAGTGGTTAGAGGAGGCAGGTAGCCTAGTGGTTAGAGGAGGCAGGTAGCCTAGTGGTTAGAGGAGGCAGGTAGCCTAGTGGTTAGAGGAGGCAGGTAGCCTAGTGGTTAGAGGAGGCAGGTAGCCTAGTGGTTAGAGGAGGCAGGTAGCCTAGTGGTTAGAGGAGGCAGGTAGCCTAGTGGTTAGAGGAGGCAGGTAGCCTAGTGGTTAGAGGAGGCAGGTAGCCTAGTGGTTAGAGGAGGCAGGTAGCCTAGTGGTTAGAGGAGGCAGGTAGCCTAGTGGTTAGAGGAGGCAGGTAGCCTAGTGGTTAGAGGAGGCAGGTAGCCTAGTGGTTAGAGGAGGCAGGTAGCCTAGTGGTTAGAGGAGGCAGGTAGCCTAGTGGTTAGAGGAGGCAGGTAGCCTAGTGGTTAGAGGAGGCAGGTAGCCTAGTGGTTAGAGGAGGCAGGTAGCCTAGTGGTTAGAGGAGGCAGGTAGCCTAGTGGTTAGAGGAGGCAGGTAGCCTAGTGGTTAGAGGGAGGCAGGTAGCCTAGTGGTTAGAGGAGGCAGGTAGCCTAGTGGTTAGAGGAGGCAGGTAGCCTAGTGGTTAGAGGAGGCAGGTAGCCTAGTGGTTAGAGGAGGCAGGTAGCCTAGTGGTTAGAGGAGGCAGGTAGCCTAGTGGTTAGAGGAGGCAGGTAGCCTAGTGGTTAGAGGAGGCAGGTAGCCTAGTGGTTAGAGGGAGGCAGGTAGCCTAGTGGTTAGAGGAGGCAGGTAGCCTAGTGGTTAGAGGAGGCAGGTAGCCTAGTGGTTAGAGGAGGCAGGTAGCCTAGTGGTTAGAGGAGGCAGGTAGCCTAGTGGTTAGAGGAGGCAGGTAGCCTAGTGGTTAGAGGAGGCAGGTAGCCTAGTGGTTAGAGGAGGCAGGTAGCCTAGTGGTTAGAGGAGGCAGGTAGCCTAGTGGTTAGAGGAGGCAGGTAGCCTAGTGGTTAGAGGAGGCAGGTAGCCTAGTGGTTAGAGGAGGCAGGTAGCCTAGTGGTTAGAGGAGGCAGGTAGCCTAGTGGTTAGAGGGAGGCAGGTAGCCTAGTGGTTAGAGGAGGCAGGTAGCCTAGTGGTTAGAGGAGGCAGGTAGCCTAGTGGTTAGAGGAGGCAGGTAGCCTAGTGGTTAGAGGAGGCAGGTAGCCTAGTGGTTAGAGGAGGCAGGTAGCCTAGTGGTTAGAGGAGGCAGGTAGCCTAGTGGTTAGAGGAGGCAGGTAGCCTAGTGGTTAGAGGAGGCAGGTAGCCTAGTGGTTAGAGGAGGCAGGTAGCCTAGTGGTTAGAGGAGGCAGGTAGCCTAGTGGTTAGAGGAGGCAGGTAGCCTAGTGGTTAGAGGAGGCAGGTAGCCTAGTGGTTAGAGGAGGCAGGTAGCCTAGTGGTTAGAGGAGGCAGGTAGCCTAGTGGTTAGAGGAGGCAGGTAGCCTAGTGGTTAGAGGAGGCAGGTAGCCTAGTGGTTAGAGGAGGCAGGTAGCCTAGTGGTTAGAGGAGGCAGGTAGCCTAGTGGTTAGAGGAGGCAGGTAGCCTAGTGGTTAGAGGAGGCAGGTAGCCTAGTGGTTAGAGGGAGGCAGGTAGCCTAGTGGTTAGAGGAGGCAGGTAGCCTAGTGGTTAGAGGAGGCAGGTAGCCTAGTGGTTAGAGGAGGCAGGTAGCCTAGTGGTTAGAGGAGGCAGGTAGCCTAGTGGTTAGAGGAGGCAGGTAGCCTAGTGGTTAGAGGAGGCAGGTAGCCTAGTGGTTAGAGGATGGCAGGTAGCCTAGTGGTTAGAGGAGGCAGGTAGCCTAGTGGTTAGAGGAGGCAGGTAGCCTAGTGGTTAGAGGAGGCAGGTAGCCTAGTGGTTAGAGGAGGCAGGTAGCCTAGTGGTTAGAGGAGGCAGGTAGCCTAGTGGTTAGAGGAGGCAGGTAGCCTAGTGGTTAGAGGGAGGCAGGTAGCCTAGTGGTTAGAGGAGGCAGGTAGCCTAGTGGTTAGAGGAGGCAGGTAGCCTAGTGGTTAGAGGAGGCAGGTAGCCTAGTGGTTAGAGGAGGCAGGTAGCCTAGTGGTTAGAGGAGGCAGGTAGCCTAGTGGTTAGAGGAGGCAGGTAGCCTAGTGGTTAGAGGAGGCAGGTAGCCTAGTGGTTAGAGGAGGCAGGTAGCCTAGTGGTTAGAGGAGGCAGGTAGCCTAGTGGTTAGAGGAGGCAGGTAGCCTAGTGGTTAGAGGAGGCAGGTAGCCTAGTGGTTAGAGGAGGCAGGTAGCCTAGTGGTTAGAGGAGGCAGGTAGCCTAGTGGTTAGAGGAGGCAGGTAGCCTAGTGGTTAGAGGAGGCAGGTAGCCTAGTGGTTAGAGGAGGCAGGTAGCCTAGTGGTTAGAGGAGGCAGGTAGCCTAGTGGTTAGAGGAGGCAGGTAGCCTAGTGGTTAGAGGAGGCAGGTAGCCTAGTGGTTAGAGGAGGCAGGTAGCCTAGTGGTTAGAGGAGGCAGGTAGCCTAGTGGTTAGAGGAGGCAGGTAGCCTAGTGGTTAGAGGAGGCAGGTAGCCTAGTGGTTAGAGGAGGCAGGTAGCCTAGTGGTTAGAGGAGGCAGGTAGCCTAGTGGTTAGAGGAGGCAGGTAGCCTAGTGGTTAGAGGAGGCAGGTAGCCTAGTGGTTAGAGGAGGCAGGTAGCCTAGTGGTTAGAGGAGGCAGGTAGCCTAGTGGTTAGAGGAGGCAGGTAGCCTAGTGGTTAGAGGAGGCAGGTAGCCTAGTGGTTAGAGGAGGCAGGTAGCCTAGTGGTTAGAGGAGGCAGGTAGCCTAGTGGTTAGAGGAGGCAGGTAGCCTAGTGGTTAGAGGAGGCAGGTAGCCTAGTGGTTAGAGGAGGCAGGTAGCCTAGTGGTTAGAGGAGGCAGGTAGCCTAGTGGTTAGAGGAGGCAGGTAGCCTAGTGGTTAGAGGAGGCAGGTAGCCTAGTGGTTAGAGGAGGCAGGTAGCCTAGTGGTTAGAGGAGGCAGGTAGCCTAGTGGTTAGAGGAGGCAGGTAGCCTAGTGGTTAGAGGAGGCAGGTAGC
>NC_060185.1:11043484-11051266 GCF_021184085.1 Oncorhynchus gorbuscha | reverse complement strand
GGGGCTCCAAGTCTTAGTGGCTCCAGGTCTTAGTGGCCAGGGGCTCCAGGTGTTACAGTGGACAGCGGCTCCAGGTGTGACAGTGGACAGTGGCTCCAGGTGTGAAAGTGGACAGTGGCTCCAGGTGTTACAGTGGACAGGGGCTCCAGGTGTTACAGTGGACAGGGGCTCCAGGTGTTGCAGTGGACAGGGCTCCGGGTGTTACAGTGGACAGGGGCTCCGGTGTTACAGTGGACAGGGGCTCCAGTGTGTTACAGTGGGCAGTGGCTCCGGGTGTTACAGTGGACAGTGGCTCCAGGTGTTAGCAGTGGACAGTGGCTCCAGGTGTTACAGCGGGCAGTGGCTCCAGGTGTTACAGCGGGCAGTGGCTCCAGGTGTTACAGTGGGCAGTGGCTCCAGGTGTTACAGTGGACAGTGGCTCCAGGTGTTACAGTGGACAGTGGCTCCAGGTGTTACAGTGGACAGTGGCTCCAGGTGTTACAGTGGACAGTGGCTCCAGGTGTTACAGTGGACAGTGGCTCCAGGTGTTACAGTGGACAGTGGCTCCAGGTGTTACAGTGGGCAGTGGCTCCAGGTGTTACAGTGACTCCAGGTGTTACAGTGGACAGTGGCTCCAGGTGTTACAGTGGACAGCGGCTCCAGGTGTTACAGTGGACAGCGGCTCCAGGTGTTACAGTGGACAGCGGCTCCAGGTGTTACAGTGGACAGCGGCTCCAGGTGTTACAGTGGACAGCGGCTCCAGGTGTTACAGTGGACTCCAGGTGTTACAGTGGACAGTGGCTCCAGGTGTTACAGTGGACAGTGGCTCCAGGTGTTACAGTGGGCAGGGGCTCCAGGTGTTACAGTGGGCAGGGGCTCCAGGTGTTACAGTGGGCAGGGGCTCCAGGTGTTAGTGGACATTGGCTCCAGGTGTTACAGTGGGCAGTGGCTCCAGGTGTTACAGTGGCTCCAGGTGTTACAGTGGACAGGGGCTCCAGGTGTTACAGTGGGCAGTGGCTCCAGGTGTTACAGTGACTCCAGGTGTTACAGTGGCCAGGGGCTCCAGGTGTTACAGTGGGCAGGGGCTCCAGGTGTAACAGTGGACAGGGGCTCCAAGTCTTAGTGGCTCCAGGTGTTACAGTGGACAGTGGCTCCAGGTGTTACAGTGGGCAGGGGCTCCAGGTGTTACAGTGGGCAGGGGCTCCAAGTCTTAGTGGCTCCAGGTCTTAGTGGCCAGGGGCTCCAGGTGTTACAGTGGACAGCGGCTCCAGGTGTGACAGTGGACAGTGGCTCCAGGTGTGACAGTGGACAGTGGCTCCAGGTGTTACAGTGGACAGTGGCTCCAGGTGTTACAGTGGACAGGGGCTCCAGGTGTTACAGTGGACAGGGGCTCCAGGTGTTACAGTGGACAGGGGCTCCGGGTGTTACAGTGGACAGGGGCTCCGGGTGTTACAGTGGACAGGGGCTCCATGTGTTACAGTGGGCAGTGGCTCCGGGTGTTACAGTGGACAGTGGCTCCAGGTGTTACAGTGGACAGTGGCTCCAGGTGTTACAGCGGACAGTGGCTCCAGGTGTTACAGCGGACAGTGGCTCCAGGTGTTACAGCGGGCAGTGGCTCCAGGTGTTACAGTGGACAGTGGCTCCAGGTGTTACAGTGGACAGTGGCTCCAGGTGTTACAGTGGACAGTGGCTCCAGGTGTTACAGTGGACAGTGGCTCCAGGTGTTACAGTGGACAGTGGCTCCAGGTGTTACAGTGGACAGTGGCTCCAGGTGTTACAGTGGACAGTGGCTCCAGGTGTTACAGTGGACAGTGTCTCCAGGTGTTACAGGGGATCCAGGCATTAGTGGGCAGTGTGTGAGGAGCTCAGCACCAGAAGAGATGAGTAATATCCACTGCTCAGCACACACACACACACACACAAGATTCACTACCCCACTGCTGCTGTGTCGTAAAACATACAGGGCTGGGGTACACACACACACACACTCCCCCACCCCTCGTTAACCTCACCAGTTCTTTGCTCTCCCCAGAGAAGGCCTCCTCTACGTACAGCCTTCCAACAGCGTTGTCCATATTGTTGTTGACGTAGATGGCACACTGCCGCCACACCGCCGCCTCCGACGTGGTACCGTACAACGCCTGCAGGGGGACAACGCAGCATGGCTCACACTGATGACATCACACACACAGAGAGATAGTGAGATGTAGGAAGAGAAGACGGCATAGAGATAAAGGCGGGAGGGGAGAGTAAAAGGAGGAGATGGCGTGTCTGTACCTTGCGGAAGGCTTTCCTGGTGTCTCTGTACTGTCTGCTCAAACCCACCACCATGTTCATGACAAAACGCCACACCATGTAATTCTGCAGGTCTCTGGAAACAACAACATGGATGTACTACACCAGCAACTAGCTACAATGCACTGGACTAGAATGTTTGAATAACTGATGCTTATCATCAATTTACAATTCTGTGTATTTTTCAACGTTCTCACCTCAGTGTAATTGGCTAGGACAAGGCTGAGTCAATATGCTCACCTGAGTGTAATTGGCTATGACAAGGCTGAGTCAATGTGCTCACCTCTTGGTGTACTTGGCCAGAACAGGGTTGAGCCGTCTGAAGTAGTTAGGTGCGTAGTTGATAACATTCTCTGTGTCAGGCACAGTGATGCCGACCGTCCCCATGATTTTCCTGGTGAAGTAACTCCAGTCAAACACCTGAGAGGAGGGGGTTCATCATCAGACATAGTTAACAGAGCAGAAAACTCACGCATAGCACGCACACACAGTCTCTTACTTCTGTGTCGACCTCCAGGCTGAAGTTAGCATTGAGAACACCCAGCTCCATGTTGTTGTAGAGGAGAACTGGGTTGTTACGGTCCTCTGGAGTATCAGTGGCCTGTTGATAAACCGTATGTTAATCAACAACAGGCATTGTTGGACACATCATAAAGGCCCGTCTGTCAATGAACACACAGCAGTGTTGGTCCAGACACCTCCAACAAACAGCATTTTGAGGCCAAGGGGTGTAAATAAAAATTCTGGTTCTATTGTAAAAGGCAGTAGTGTAGCACTGAGCAATGGGACCTGTTGATCTGTTACAAATCTGTTTAGAAAGAGCACATGGGCTCAGGGCTTGGGTACCAACTGGTAAGAACCAGCAGCACCTGGTTACCACACCAACTGGTAAGAACCAGCAGCACCTGGTTACCACACCAACTGGTAAGAACCAGCAGCACCTGGTTACCACACCAACTGGTAAGAACCAGCAGCACCTGGGTACCACACCAACTGGTAAGAACCAGCAGCACCTGGTTACCACACCAACTGGTAAGAACCAGCAGCACCTGGTTACCACACCAACTGGTAAGAACCAGCAGCACCTGGTTACCACACCAACTGGTAAGAACCAGCAGCACCTGGGTACCACACCAACTGGTAAGAACCAGCAGCACATGGTTACCACACCAACTGGTAAGAACCAGCAGCACCTGGTTACCACACCAACTGGTAAGAACCAGCAGCACCTGGTTACCACACCAACTGGTAAGAACCAGCAGCACCTGGGTACCACACCAACTGGTAAGAACCAGCAGCACCTGGTTACCACACCAACTGGTAAGAACCAACAGCACCTGGTTACCACACCAACTGGTAAGAACCAGCAGCACCTGGTTACCACACCAACTGGTAAGAACCAGCAGCACCTGGTTACCACACCAACTGGTAAGAACCAGCAGCACCTGGTTACCACACCAACTGGTAAGAACCAGCAGCACCTGGTTACCACACCAACTGGTAAGAACCAGCAGCACCTGGGTACCACACCAACTGGTAAGAACCAGCAGCACCTGGTTACCACACCAACTAGTAAGAACCAACAGCACCTGGGTACCACACCAACTGGTAAGAACCAGCAGCACCTGGTTACCACACCAACTAGTAAGAACCAACAGCACCTGGGTACCACACCAACTGGTAAGAACCAACAGCACCTGGTTACCACACCAACTGGTAAGAACCAGCAGCACCTGGGTACCACACCAACTGGTAAGAACCAGAGCTGTAAAACATATATTGGTTCAGAACTTGTGAAAGAGCACAGTTTGATGTATGTATGTATGTATGTATGTATGTATGTATGTATGTATGTATGTATGTATGTATGTATGTATGTATGTATGTATGTATGTATGCATATATGTACAGTTGAAGTCTGAAGTTTACATACACCTTATCCAAATACATTTAAACTCAGTTTTTCACAATTTCTGACATTTAATCATAGTAAACATTCCCTGTCTTAGGTCAGTTAGGATCACCACTTTATTTTAAGAATGTGAAATGTCAGATAAATAGTAGAGAGTATGATTTATTTCAGCTTTTATTTATTTCATCACATTCCCAGTGGGTCAGAAGTTTACATAAACTCAATTAGTATTTGGTAGCATTGCCTAAAATTGTTTTACTTGGGTCAAACGTTTCTTGTAGCCTTCCACAAGCGTCCCACAATAAGTTGGGTGAATTTTGGCCAATTCCTCCTGACAGAGCTGGTGTAACTGAGTCAGGTTTGTAGGCCTCCTTGCTCGCACATGCTGTTTCAGTTCTGCCCACAAATTTTCTATAGGATTGAGGTCAGGGCTTTGTGATGGCCACTCCAATAACTTGACTTTGTTGTCCTTAAGCCATTTTGACACAAATTTGAAAGTATGCTTGGGGTCATTGTCCATTTGGAAGACCCTTTGCGAACCAACCTTTAACTTCCTGACTGATGTCTTGAGATGTTGCTTCAATATATTCCATCTATTTTGTGAAGTGCACCAGCCACTCCTGTAGCCCCTCCTCCACACCGTGCTTCATGGTTGGGATGGTGTTCTGCGGCTTGCAAAGAATACCCCCTTCTCCTCCAAACATAACGATGGTCATTATGGCCAAACAGTTCTATTTTTGTTTCATCAGACCAGAGTGTTTATACTTGCGTACTATTGTTTTTACAGATGAATGTGGTACCTACAGGCATTTGGAAATTGCTCCCAAGGACGAACCAGACTTGTGGAGGTCAACATTTTTTTTCTGAAGTCTGGGCTGACTTCTTTTGATTTTCCCATGATGTCAAGCAAAGAGGCACTGAGCTTGAAGGTAGGCCTTGAAATACATCCACAGGTACACCTCCAATTAACTCAAATGATGTCAATTAGCCTATCAGAAGCTTCTAAAGCCATGACATCGTTTTCTGGAATTTTCCAAGCTGTTTAAAGGCACAGTCAACTTAGTGTATGTAAACTTCTGTCCCACTGAATTATAAGTGAAATAATCTGTCTAAACATTTTTTGTAAAAATTACTTGTGTCATGCACAAAGTAGATGTCCTAACCGACTTACCAGAAATATAGTTTGTTAACAAGAAATGTGTGGAGTGGTAGGAAAACAAGTTTTAATGACTCCAACCTCAGTGTATGTAAACTTCCGACTTCAACTGTATACCACAGGTCAAAAGTTTTAGAGCACCTGCTCATTCAATGGTTTTTCTTTATTTGTACTATTTTCTACATTGTAGAATAATAGTGAAGACATCAAAACTATGAAATAACACATATGGGAAACATGTAGTAACCAAAAAAAGTATTCTTTAAATCAAGTTTTCAGCTGTGCTAACATGATTGCAAAAGCGTTTTCAAATTATCAATTAGCTTGTTGCTGATAATGGGCCTCTGTAGATAGTCTTTATTTTTTATTTTTTAAATCAGCCGTTTCCAGCTATAATAGTCATGTACAACATTAACAATGTCTACACTATATTTCTGATCAATGATGATGAATTTAATTGACAAAAAAGTGCTTTTCTTTCAAAAACAAGGAAATGTCTAAGTGACACCAAACTTCTGAATGGTAGTATATATACTATAAATCAGCTGTGTTTGTCAGGGTTAGAAAAAGGTACCAGACCTCTGAATGGTAGTATATATATATACTATAAATCAGCTGTGTTTGCCAGGGTTAGAAAAAGGTGACACCAAATCAGGCCCTCGAGGACTGGAGTTTCCCGCCCCCTGATCTAGAGGACCACCATTATCTCTCACTCATCTTCACAGTCATTTGTTACAACACAACAGCAGCTCATAAGTAAAGCAGGTGTTTCCTAGAACAGCGGAGTGGAACTTACATTGGCGATGTCCTTCTCCAGCTCAATGACCCTGGTGACCTCATCTCTGATCTGGGTCTCGTTGACCACCAGGCTGCGGTCGGTGCGGATAAGCTTGGCTAAGTCTATCATGAACTGTTTGTATGCTCTACATGGCTGGGAGGCACACACAGAAACACGCCTTGTAGTATCAACAGAAAGGAAAAGCAGTCATAAGTAGTTGGGTAGCTAAAGAAGAATGAGAGATACTGTATTCACATCACCGTAACTATAATGAGAGATACTGTATTCACATCACTGTAACTACAGAGACACTGTATTCACATCACTGTAACCACAGAGACACTGTATTCACATCACTGTAACCACAGAGACACTGTATTCACATCACTGTAACCACAGAGACACTGTATTCACATCACTGTAACCACAGAGACACTGTATTCACATCACTGTAACCACAGAGATACTGTATTCACATCACTGTAACCACAGAGATACTGTATTCACATCACTGTAACCACAGAGACACTGTATTCACATCACTGTAACCACAGAGATACTGTATTCACATCACTGTAACCACAGAGATACTGTATTCACATCACTGTAACCACAGAGACACTGTATTCACATCACTGTAACCACAGAGATACTGTATTCACATCACTGTAACCACAGATATACTGTATTCACATCACTGTAACTACAGAGATACTGTATTCACATCACTGTAACTACAATGAGAGATACTGTATTCACATCACTGTAACTACAATGAGAGATACTGTATTCACATCACTGTAACTACAATGAGAGATACTGCATTCACATCACTGTAACTATAATGAGAGATACTGTATTCACATCACTGTAACTACAATGAGAGATACTGTATTCACATCACTGTAACTATAATGAGAGATACTGTATTCACATCACTGTAACTATAATGAGAGATACTGTATTCACAACACTGTAACTATAATGAGAGATACTGTATTCACATCACTGTAACTACAGAGATACTGTATTCACAAACACTAACTATAATGAGAGATACTGTATTCACATCACTGTAACTATGATGACAGATACTGATCTTATCCTAAACTGATGCTGAGGGCTTGGAGTCTATGCTGATGTGGGCCGTTGTGGTTCTGGGTGGATGGACCAGTGATCAGAACAACAGGAAACCCAGACATACCTGTACAGAGAACTCCTTTCCGCCACAACTCCAGACAGAGAAATAATGTGTGTATGTGCTTAGCGGGTAGATGCCTACCTCTGCATAGGACCCAGTACAGCTATAGTGATCTCTGGATAAGAGGCCAAGGCTGGTTTGCTGGTCAAACTGGCAAAAGAGAGAGAAAGAGAGAGAAAGAGAGAGAAAGAGAGAGAAGAGAGAGAAAGAGAGAAAATGCTTTTTTATCAGGACACAAGCAGCCAACAGCAGGAGAAAGCCAATACACTCACTAAACACTAAACACCCAGACCATACAGCCTATCCATACTACTCATTAGGTCAGAAACTGCATGGTTAATAGTTGGTATGACTGTTAAACAGAACAGGATACATTCAGGAGAGCAGTGGCTCATTCGTAGACATATAATAGGCCATTCCCACAGGGCGGCGCACAATTGGCCAAGCGTCGTCCCTCGTAG
>NC_060185.1:11019576-11039576 GCF_021184085.1 Oncorhynchus gorbuscha | reverse complement strand
TTAGCTGTGTGTATGTGCACATGCTGAAGTGTGTATGTACGAATATTTATGTATGAATATAAAGCATTTGAGTCATCTATCTAAGATTAGAATCTTTTTCTATTTCATGGTCCAATTGAAATATGAGAATGAGCGAGTGAGAGAGTGAGAGAGTGAGAGAGAGAGTGAAGAGAGAGAGAGTGAGAGAGAGAGTGAGAGAGAGAGAGAGAGAGAGAGAGAGAGAGAGAGAGAGAGAGAGAGAGAGAAAGAGAGAGAGAGAGAGAGAGTGAGAGAGAGAGAGAGAGAGTGAGAGAGTGAGAGAGTGAGAGAGAGAGTGAGAGAGAGAGAGAGAGAGAGAGAGAGAGAGAGAGAGAGAGAGAGAGAGAGAAGAGAGAGAGTGATTTTAATGACGCTGTATCTCTTTTTCCACTTACTTCTCTCTCCCTCTCCTTTCTTCTCCTGTTCCTGCTGCCCACCGCAGTTTTATGCCTCTCTCTCTTCCCCGTCTCCCTTCCCTCCCCCTCTCTCTCTTCCCCGTCTCCCTTCCCTCCCCTCTCTCTCTTCTCCGTCTCCCTTCCCTCCGCCTCTCTCTTCCCCGTCTCCCTTCCCTCCGCCTCTCTCTTCCCCGTCTCCCTTCCCTCCCCCTCTCTCTCTTCCCCGTCTCCCTTCCCTCCCCCTCTCTCTCTTCCCCATCTCTCTTCCCTCCCCCTCTCTCTCTTCCCCATCTCCCTTCCCTCTCTATCTCTCTCTTCCCCGTCTCCCTTCCCTCCCCCATCTCTCTTCCCCGTCTCCCTTCCCTCTGCCTCTCTCTTCCCCATCTCCCTTCCCTCCCCCTCTCTCTCTTCCCCATCTCCCTTCCCTCCCCTTCTCTCTCTTCCCCATCTCCCTTCCCTCCCCCTCTCTCTCTTCCCCGTCTCCCTTCCCTCCGCCTCTCTCTTCCCTGTCTCCCTTCCCTCTCTATCTCTCTCTTCCCCGTCTCCCTTCCCTCTCTATCTCTCTCTTCCCCATCTCCCTTCCCTCTCTATCTCTCTCTTCCCCATCTCCCTTCCCTCTCTATCTCTCTCTTCCCCGTCTCCCTTCCCTCCCCCCATCTCTCTTCCCCGTCTCCCTTCCCTCTGCCTCTCTCTTCCCCGTCTCCCTTCCCTCCCCCTCTCTCTCTTCCCCATCTCCCTTCCCTCCCCCTCTCTCTCTTTGTAATGTATTAGGTATTCTGCAGTCGGCCTCAGCTGTCACCACAGCACTGGATGTGTGCGAGTGTCTGAAGCACTTAAGGATCTTATATCATCTTTTCATCTCTCCTCATCTTTACCTTGCCCCCCCCTTCTCTCCCTCTCTATCTATCTCTCTGTTCTTCATCTATGTTTCTCACACTTTCTCCCAGGAGCTATACAGACCGGGAATGGAGAGGTGGATCACCTTCACTGTGTTTCATCTATGATAGGATCTGACGGGAAGTCCGTCTTTCTCTACATACTGCTATCTCTCTATATTCTCTCTACATACTGCTATCTCTCTCTATTCTCTCTCTCTCTGCTATCTCTCTCTATTCTCTCTACATACTGCTATCTCTCTCTATTCTCTCTCTCTGCTATCTCTCTCTATTCTCTCCCTCTCTGCTATCTCTCTCTATTCTCTCCCTCTCTGCTATCTCTCTCTATTCTCTCTACATACTGCTATCTCTCTCTATTCTCTCCCTCTCTGCTATCTCTCTCTATTCTCTCCCTCTCTGCTATCTCTCTCTATTCTCTCTCTCTGCTATCTCTCTCTATTCTCTCTCTCTCTACTATCTATCTCTGTTCTCTCCCTCTCTATTCTCTCTCTCTCTGCTATCTATCTCTGTTCTCTCCCTCTCTGCTATCTCTCTCTATTCTCTCTCTCTCTGCTATCTCTCTTTATTCTCTCTCTCTCTGCTATCTCTCTCTATTCTCTCTCTCTGCTATCTCTCTCTATTCTCTCCCTCTCTGCTATCTCTCTCTCTGCTATCTCTCTCTATTCTCTCCCTCTCTGCTATCTCTCTCTATTCTCTCTCTCTCTGCTATCTCTCTCTATTCTCTCCTTCTCTGCTATCTCTCTCTATTCTCTCTCTCTCTGCTATCTCTCTCTATTCTCTCTCTCTGCTATCTCTCTCTATTCTCTCTCTCTCTGCTATCTATCTATGTTCCTCACTTCCTTCATCTCAAACATACACACACACTTACTCGTGTTACTGATGGGTTATTGACCAAAAATAACAACCTAGTTATCTAGATTACTATATATAGTAGAACAGGGTTACCATAACGTTAAAACCCTAGTTATCTAGATGACTATATATAGTAGAACAGAGTTACCATAACACCCTAGTTATCTAGATGACTATATATAGTAGAACAGGGTTACCATAACACCCTAGTTATCTAGATGACTATATATAGTAGAACAGGGTTACCATAACACCCTAGTTATCTAGATGACCATATATAGTAGAACAGGGTTACCATAACACCCTAGTTATCTAGATGACTATATATAGTAGAACAGGGTTACCATAACACCCTAGTTATCTAGATGACTATATATAGTAGAACAGAGTTACCATAACACCCTAGTTATCTAGATGACTATATATAGTAGAACAGGGTTACCATAACACCCTAGTTATCTAGATGACTATATATAGTAGAACAGGGTTACCATAACACCCTAGTTATCTAGATGACTATATATAGTAGAACAGAGTTACCATAACACCCTAGTTATCTAGATGACCATATATAGTAGAACAGGGTTACCATAACACCCTAGTTATCTAGATGACCATATATAGTAGAACAGGGTTACCATAACACCCTAGTTATCTAGATGACTATATATAGTAGAACAGGGTTACCATAACACCCTAGTTATCTAGATGACCATATATAGTAGAACAGGGTTAGCTCTCACAAAATGTCCTCTCACTGTCAACTGAGTTTATTTTCAGCAAACTTAATGTGTAAATATTTGTATGAATATAACGAGATTCAACAACTAAGACAAACTGAACAAGTTCCACAGACATGTGACTAACATAAATTGAATAATATGTCCCTGAACAAAGGGGGGGGTCAAAATCAAAAGTAACAGTCAGTATCTGATGTGGCCACCAGCTGCACTAAGTACTGCAGTGCATCTCCTCCTCATGGACTGCACCAGATTTGCCAGTTCTTGCTGTGAGATGTTGCTGGCCATGGCAGAACACTGACATTTCTGTACTGCAGAAAATCACACATAGAACAAGCCGTATGGCTGGTGGCATTGTCATGCTGGAGGGTCATGTCAGGATGAGCCTGCAGGAAGGGTACCACATGAGGGAGGAGGATGTCTTCCCTGTAATTCACAGCATTGAGATTGCCTGCAATGACAACAAGCTCAGTCCGATGATGCTGTGATACACTGCCCCAGACCATGACGGACCCTCCACCTCTAAATCGATCCCGTTCCAGAGTACAGGCCTCGGTGTAACTCTCATTCCATCGACGATAAACACGAATCCGACCATCACCCTTGGTGAGACAAAACCGCAACTCATCAGTGAAGAGCACGTTTTGCCAGTGTCTGGTCCAGTGATGGTGGGTTTGTGCCCATAGGAGACATTGTTGCCGGTGATGTTTGGTGAGGACCTGCCTTACAACAAGCCTACAATCCCTCAGTCCATTCTCTCTCAGCCTATTGCGGACAGACTGAGCACTGATGGTGGGATTGTGCATTCCTGGTGTAACTCGGGCAGTTGTTGTTGCCATCCTGTACCTGTCCCACAGGTGTGATGTTTCGGATGTACCGATCCTGTGCAGGTGTTGTTACACATGGCCTGCCACTGTGAGGACGATCAGTTGTCCGTCCTGTCTCCCTGTAGTGCTGTCTTATGCGTCGCACACTACGGACATTGCAATTTATTGCCCTGGCTACTTCTGCAGTCCTCATGCCTCCTTGCATCATGCCATGTGGTCATTTTTCAAAACTCTATAGACACAAAACTCAAAACGGTCATCACTTGTAACACAGGCTGTCCAATGTTCAAAACATTTCATTGTGCATTCATATCTTTATAGAAACCTGGCACTTGCAGAATCATTGTTTCAAATAACTAATTCATCATGAAATACCATATGAACATTAATTTAGATCACCCACACACAAGATACCGATAGTTTCACTGTGTAGTTGTTCGTACAATCATTAAATATTGTAGTACAAAGTATGTGATACATGTTTCATTATCCTACTACATGTAAATCATCACTGTAAAATAACTAGTAGAGAGAATACTACAGACATAGTGGAATCATTGAACAAAATAGGAAATGTATTGATAAAATACAATAAAATCACAACATAGGTTTCTTTGAATCAAAGCAAAATAAAAAGCTACATTTTTTTTTTAACTACAGTAAAACGTCAACTGTAGTGTTCCTCACCTGACTTACTGGAAAAAGCAAAACAAAGGATTGATTACTGTACTTCTATATTTCCATCAAACCTGTCTTGTGGATTTGGTCACAGGTTCTTATCCACATCACAATGGATGTTTTCATTAGTCAAACATCTTGGGAAGAATCTTCGGGCGAATCCAGGCCTGTCTGCCGTGATGTCATTGCATGCGTCATCCATGGCCTGGAGAAGGGTGGCTTGTTCGTGATGGTGCCTATCAAATACCTTCCACCTCCATATGGAGAAAAACCTGACATTATCCCACACAATTATATAGGTCACACCATCAGCTCTACAGACCTGATTTAGCTCATCAAGGAAGGTTACATTCGATCAGCGAATCATGTGGCTGCCTGCAACTCAATATATAGAGTACATAGAGTAGAGAGCTTTAGATGTTGTTCGACCAAACATTAGAACGGGCAAGATGCGTAATCTAAGCAACTTTATTGATGCCACACATGGTGATTCCAGCATCTCAGAAACAGCTGCCTTCCTGGGATTTTTACGCACTACAGTCTCTAGAGTTTACAGAGAATGGTGCGAAAAACAAAACACATTCAGTGAGCGGCAGTTCTGTGGGCAAAAACACCTTGTCAATTAGAGAGGTCAGAATCAAATCATCAAATCAAATCAAATTTATTTATATAGCCCTTCGTACATCAGCTGATATCTCAAAGTGCTGTACAGAAACCCAGCCTAAAACCCCAAACAGCAAGCAATGCAGGTGTAGAAGCATGGTGGCTAGGAAAAACTCCCTAGAAAGGCCAAAACCTAGGAAGAAACCTAGAGAGGAACCAGGCTATGTGGGGTGGCCAGTCCTCTTCTGGCTGTGCCGGGTGGAGATTATAACAGAACATGGCCAAGATGTTCAAATGTTCATAAAAGACCAGCATGGTCAAATAATAATAAGGCAGAACAGTTGAAACTGGAGTAGCAGCACGGTCAGGTGGACTGGGGACAGCAAGGAGTCATCATGTCAGGTAGTCCTGAGGCATGGTCCTAGGGCTCAGGTCCTCCGAGAGAGAGAAAGAAAGAGATAATTAGAGAGAGCATATGTGGGGTGGCCAGTCCTCTTCTGGCTGTGCTGGGTGGAGATTATAACAGAACATGGCCAAGATGTTAAAATGTTCAAAAATGACCAGCATGGCAACCACCAGAGAATGTCCAGATTCATTCAAGCTAACAGAAAGGTCACAAATGCTCAAATAACAGCTGTTTAAAACAGTGGTGTGCAGAATGTCATCTCTTAACGTACAACACCATGAATAATTCAGGCTGATGTGGAGGCAAAAGGGGGTCCTACCCAGTACTAGATAGGTGTACCTAATAAAGTGATGCAGTAATGTCAAATCTGAAAACATGGTCTTGAAAAGTGGTACATGGGACCATAGAAACAGTATCTGACAAAGAATGATGATGAAATATTACATCCATAGATAATGTAGTCCAATTAGATAAAGAGGCGGAGAAACTATGGTGGGGTCAGAGCCACCACCGCGGACAGACGCCCACCCAGACCCTCCCCTATAGGTTCAGGTTTTGGGGCCGGAGTCCGCACCTTTGGTGGGGGGGGGGGTACTGTCACATTCTGACCTTAGTTCCTTTGTTTTGCCTTTTGTTTTAGTATGGTCAGGGCGTGAGTTGGGTGGGTTGTCTATGTTAGTTTTTCTATGATTTGCTATTTCTATGTTTGACCTGGTATGGTTCTCAATCAGAGGCAGCTGTCAATCGTTGTCTCTGATTGAGAACCATATTTAGGGAGCCTGTTTTCTATTGTGTTTTGTGGGTGGTTGTTTTCTGTCTTTGTGTGTTTCTGCATCAGACAGAACTGTTCCGGTGGTTTCTTTGTTGTTTTGTTATTCAGTGTTCAGTTTACATTAAAAAGATGAACATGTACCACGCTGCGCATTGGTCCTCACCTTCTTCCACCAACAACGGTCGTTACATAATGTGTGAATTGCGTTTTGAAATGGTAATACTTTGATGTTAAGTTGTCATTTTGGACAGGTGATTTAAATTCAGTGAACAAATTATTTTAGCTTTATGTGTATTGTATCCAAGCAATTGGAAAAAGTGTTGAAAAATTTGCATTTTGATCATTGGTTGTGAGTTTGTGTCTAGAGTTTTGAAAAATGACATCAAGGTTTCGAAATTAGTGCCAAAGTGATTGTAAAAAACTGAAATTGTTTATGGTTCATTCAACAAGCATGGGAAACAGTGTTTAAACCCTTTACAATGAAGATCTGTGAAGTTATTTTGATTTTTACCAATTATCTTTGAAAGACAGGGTCCTGAAAGAGTGAAGTTTCTTTTATTGTTGAGTTTAGTAGTACATGGTTATCATAACACCCTAGTTATCTAGATGACTGTATATAGTCAAAGTAGATCAACATTAGATGAATGAAATATGGACAGCCATAAACCTTATGACCAACCAGAACTCTTTTTCATAGTGGAGACCGAAACTATGACAACCAGAACTATCCTTCATAGTGGAGACCAACACTATGACAACCAGAACTCTTTTTCATAGTGGAGACCAAAACTATGACAACCAGAACTATCCTTCATAGTGGAGACCAACACTATGACAACCAGAACTCTTTTTTCATAGTGGAGACCAAAACTATGGCAAACAGAATTATCCTTCATAGTGGAGACCAACACTATGACAACCAGAACTCTTTTTCATAGTGGAGACCAAAACTATGGCAACCAGAACTCTCCTTCAAAGTGGAGACCAACACTATGGCAACCAGAACTCTCCTTCATAATGGAGACCAACACTATGGCAACCAGAACTCTCGTTCATAATGGAGACCAACACTATGGCAACCAGAACTCTCGTTCATAATGGAGACCAACACTATGGCAACCAGAACTCTCGCTCATAATGGAGACCAACACTATGGCCAACCAGAACTCTCGTTCATAATGGAGACCAACACTATGGCAACCAGAACTCTCGTTCATAATGGAGACCAACACTATGGCAACCAGAACTCTCGTTCATAATGAAGACCAACACTATGGCAACCAGAACTATCCTTCATAGTGGTGACCTTGAACAACACAAAACATTATAGGATGTTTTTCTCTCTTATCTTTTTCTCTCTTATCTCTCTCCCTCTGTCTCTCTCTCTCTCTTTCTGTATCTCTTTCTCTCTTTGTCTGTCTTTCAATTAAATGTAATATACACATTCTCAAAATAAACATATACAGAAGTGACAATGATCAAAGACAGGAATATAATATACTGTTAGTAATGAGCAAAAATAATGATAGTGATACTCGTATTACAACACATAATACAAATGTTAAAAAAGCAATTACAACACATAATAAAAACGAATAGGCAAAAATGAGTCCTTCTGTAGCTCAGTTGGTAGAGCATAGCGCTTGTAACGCCAGGGTAGTGGGTTTGATCCCCGGGACCACCCATACGTAGAATGTATGCACACATGACTGTAAGTCGCTTTGGATAAAAGTGTCTGCTAAATGGCATATATTATTATTATTATATTATAATGAATAATCACACTACACTTCTCACTGGCTGTCCCTCAAGTTGAATAATCACACTACACTTCTCACTGGCTTTCCCTCAAGTTGAATAATCACACTACACTTCTCACTGGCTATCCCTCAAGTTGAATAATCACACTACACTTCTCACTGGCTTTCCCTCAAGTTTAATAATCACACTACACTTCTCACTGGCTGTCCCTCAAGTTGAATAATCACACTACACTTCTCACTGGCTGTCCCTCAAGTTTAATAATCACACTACACTTCTCACTGGCTGTCCCTCAAGTTGAATAATCACACCACTTCTCACTGGCTGTCCCTCAAGTTGAATAATCACACTACACTTCTCACTGGCTGTCCCTCAAGTTGAATAATCACACTACACTTCTCACTGGCTGTCCCTCAAGTTGAATAATCACACTACACTTCTCACTGGAAGTCCCTCAAGTTGAATAATCACACTACACTTCTCACTGGCTGTTCCTGGCTTTGAATAATCACACTACACTTCTCACTGGCTTTCCCTCAAGTTGAATAATCACACTACACTTCTCACTGGCTGTCCCTCAAGTTGAATAATCACACTACACTTCTCACTGGAAGTCCCTCAAATTGAATAATCACACTACACTTCTCACTGGCTGTCCCTGACTTTGAATAATCACACTACACTTCTCACTGACTGTCCCTCGGATTGAAAAACCACACTACACTTCTCACTGGCTGTCCCTTGGGTTGAATAATCACACTACACATCTCACTGACTGTGCCTCAAGTTGAATAATCACACTACACTTCTCACTGGCAGTCTCTCAAGTTGAATAATCACACCACTTCTCACTGGCTGTCCCTCAAGTTGAATAATCACACTACACTTCTCACTGGCTGTCCCTCAAGTTGAATAATCACACTACATTTCTCACTGACAGTCCCTCAAGTTGAATAATCACACTACACTTCTCACTGACAGTCCCTCAAGTTGAATAATCACACTACATTTCTCACTGACAGTCCCTCAAGTTGAATAATCACACTACACTTCTCACTGACAGTCCCTCAAGTTGAATAATCACACTACACTTCTCACTGACAGTCCCTCAAGTTGAATAATCACACTACACTTCTCACTGACAGTCCCTCAAGTTGAATAATCACACTACACTTCTCACTGACTGTCCCTCAGGTTGAATAATCACACTACACTTCTCACTGGCTGTCCCTCAAGTTGAATAATCACACCACTTCTCACTGGCTGTCCCTCAAGTTGAATAATCACACTACACTTCTCACTGGCTGTCCCTCAAGTTGAATAATCACACTACACTTCTCACTGGCTGTCCCTCAAGTTGAATAATCACACTACACTTCTCACTGGCTGTCCCTCAAGTTGAAAAATCACACTACACTTCTCACTGGCTGTCCCTCAAGTTGAATAATCATACTACACTTCTCACTGGCTTTCCCTCAAGTTGAATAATCACACTACACTTCTCACTGGCTGTCCCTCAAGTTGAATAATCACACTACACTTCTCACTGGCTGTCCCTCAAGTTGAATAATCACACTACACTTCTCACTGGCTGTCCCTCAAGTTGAATAATCACACTACACTTCTCACTGGCTGTCCCTCAAGTTGAATAATCACACTACACTTCTCACTGGCTGTCCCTCAAGTTGAATAATCACACTACACTTCTCACTGGCGTTCCCTCAAGTTGAATAATCACACTACACTTCTCACTGGCTTTCCCTCAAGTTGAATAATCACACTACACTTCTCACTGGCTGTCCCTCAAGTTGAATAATCACACTACACTTCTCACTGGCTTTCCCTCAAGTTTAATAATCACACTACACTTCTCACTGGAAGTCCCTCAAGTTGAATAATCACACTACACTTCTCACTGGCTGTTCCTGACTTTGAATAATCACACTACACTTCTCACTGGCTTTCCCTCAAGTTGAATAATCACACTACACTTCTCACTGGCTGTCCCTCAAGTTGAATAATCACACTACACTTCTCACTGGAAGTCCCTCAAATTGAATAATCACACTACACTTCTCACTGGCTGTCCCTGACTTTGAATAATCACACTACACTTCTCACTGACTGTCCCTCGGATTGAAAAACCACACTACACTTCTCACTGGCTGTCCCTTGGGTTGAATAATCACACTACACATCTCACTGACTGTGCCTCAAGTTGAATAATCACACTACACTTCTCACTGGCAGTCTCTCAAGTTGAATAATCACACCACTTCTCACTGGCTGTCCCTCAAGTTGAATAATCACACTACACTTCTCACTGGCTGTCCCTCAAGTTGAATAATCACACTACATTTCTCACTGACAGTCCCTCAAGTTGAATAATCACACTACACTTCTCACTGACAGTCCCTCAAGTTGAATAATCACACTACACTTCTCACTGACAGTCCCTCAAGTTGAATAATCACACTACACTTCTCACTGACAGTCCCTCAAGTTGAATAATCACACTACACTTCTCACTGACTGTCCCTCAGGTTGAATAATCACACTACACTTCTCACTGACTGTCCCTCAGGTTGAATAATCACACTACACTTCTCACTGACAGTCCCTCAAGTTGAATAATCACTACACGTCTCACTGACTGTCCCTCAGGTTGAATAATCACACTACACTTCTCACTGACAGTCCCTCTGGTTGTGGCAGGAGGATCTATTTCTCTCACACGCTCACACACACACAGACTCGTATTGATTTCACTGGTTGTCCTTGGATGTCGGACCATGACAAACATTCCAGAGGCTGAGATGTGTTATGTGTTATGATGTGTTATGTGTTATGATGTGTTATGATGTGTTATGATGTGTTATGTGTTATGATGTGTTATGATGTGTTATGATGTGTTATGATGTGTTATGAGTTATGATGTGTTATGATGTGTTATGATGTGTTATGATGTGTTATAATGTGTGATGTGTTATGATGTGTTATGTGTTATGTGTTATGATGTGTTATGATGTGTTATGTGTTATGATGTGTTATGATGTGTTATGATGTGTTATGATGTGTTACGTGTTATGATGTGTTATGAGTTATGTGTTATGATGTGTTACGTGTTATGAGTTATCTGTTATATGTTATAATGTGTGATGTGTTATAATGTGTTATATGTTATGATGTGTTATGTGTTATGATGTGTTATGATGTGTTATGATGTGTTATGATGTGTTACGTGTTATGAGTTATCTGTTATATGTTATAATGTGTGATGTGTTATAATGTGTTATATGTTATGATGTGTTATGTGTTATGTGTTATATGTTATAATGTGTGATGTGTTATGTGTTATGTGTTATGATGTGTTATATTGTGTTATGATGTGTTATGTTGTGTTATGATGTGTTATGTGTTATGATGTGTTATGATGTGTTATGTGTTATGATGTGTTATGATGTGTTATGATGTGTTATGATGTGTTATGATGTGTTATGTGTTATGATGTGTTACGTGTTATGATGTGTTACGTGTTATGATGTGTTATGAGTTATGTGTTATGTTGTGTTACGTGTTATGAGTTATCTGTTATATGTTATAATGTGTGATGTGTTATAATGTGTTATATGTTATGATGTGTTATGCGTTATAATGTGTTATATGTTATGATGTGTTATGCGTTATAATGTGTTATATGTTATGATGTGTTATGTTGTATGTTGTGATGGGTTATTTTTATTTTTATTTTATTTCACCTTTATTTAACCAGGTAGGCTAGTTGAGAACAAGTTCTCATTTGCAACTGCGACCTGGCCAAGATAAAGCATAGCAGTGTGAACAGACAACACAGATTTACACATGGAGTAAACAATTAACAAGTCAATAACACAGTAGAAAAAAAGGGGAGTCTATATACAATGTGTGCAAAAGGCATGAGGAGGTAGGGGAATAATTACAATATTGCAGATTAACACTGGAGTGATAAATGATCAGATGATCATGTACAGGTAGAGATATTGGTGTGCAAAAGAGCAGAAAAGTAAATAAATAAAACTGTGGGGATGAGGTAGGTGAAAATGGGTGGGCTATTTACCAATAGATTATGTACAGCTGTCTCAGCCTCCAGTATTTATGCTGCAGTAGTTTATGTGTCGGGGGGCTAGGGTCAGTTTGTTTATCTGGAGTACTTCTCCTGTCCTATTCAGGTGTCCTGTGTGAATCTAAGTGTGCGTTCTCTAATTCTCTCCTTCTCTCTTTCTTTCTCTCTCTCGGAGGACCTGAGCCCTAGGACCATGCCCCAGGACTACCTGACATGATGACTCCTTGCTGTCCCCAGTCCACCTGGCCATGCTGCTGCTCCAGTTTCAACTGGCCTGGGCCCTAGGACCATGTCCCAGGACTACCTGACATGAGGACTCCTTGCTGTCCCCAGTCCACCTAGCCATGCTCCTGCTCCAGTTTCAACTGTTCTGCCTTACTATTATTCAACCATGCTGGTCATTTATGAACATTTGAACATCTTGGCCACGTTCTGTTATAATCTCCACCCGGCACAGCCAGAAGAGGATTGGCCACCCCACATATGCTCTCTCTAATTCTCTCTTTCTTTCTCTCTCTCGGAGGACCTGAGCCCTAGGACCGTGCCCCAGGACTACCTGACATGATGGCTCCTTGCTGTCCCCAGTCCACCTGACTGTGCTGCTGCTCCAGTTTCAACTGTTCTGCCTTATTATTATTTGACCATGCTGGTCATTTATGAACATTTGAACATCTTGGTCATGTTCTGTTATAATCTCTACCCGGCACAGCCAGAAGAGGACTGGCCACCCCACATAGCCCGGTTCCTCTCTAGGTTTCTTCCTAGGTTTTGGCCTTTCTAGGGAGTTTTTCCTAGCCACCGTGCTTTTACACCTGCATTGTTTGCTGTTTGGGGTTTTAGGCTGGGTTTCTGTACAGCACTTTGAGATATCAGCTGATGTACGAAGGGCTATATAAATACATTTGATTTGATTTGATTTGATTTGAGCTGCAGCGATCGGTTAGCTGCTCAGATAGCTGATGTTTGAAGTTGGTGAGGGAGATAAAAGTCTCCAACTTCAGCGATTTTTGCAATTCGTTCCAGTCACAGGCAGCAGAGTACTGGAACGAAAGGCGGCCAAATGAGGTGTTGGCTTTAGGGATGATCAGTGAGATACACCTGCTGGAGCGCGTGCTACGGATGGGTGTTGCCATCGTGACCAGTGAACTGAGATAAGGCGGAGCTTTACCTAGCATGGCCTTGTAGATGACCTGGAGCCAGTGGGTCTGGCGACGAATATGTAGCGAGGGCCAGCCGACTAGAGCATACAAGTCGCAGTGATGGGTAGTATAAAGTGCTTTAGTGACAAAACGGATGGCACTGTTATGATGTGTTATGTGTTATATGTTATAATGTGTGATGTGTTATGATGTGTTATGTTATGATGTGTTTTGTGTTATGATGTGTTATGATGTGTTATGATGTGTTATATGTTATAATGTGTGATGTGTTATGTTATGTTGTGTTATGTTATGATGTGTTATGATGTGTTATGTGTTATGATGTGTTATGATGTGTTATGTGTTATGATGTGTTATGATGTGTTATGTGTTATGATGTGTTATGATGTGTTATGATGTGTTATGATGTGTTATGATGTGTTATAATGTGTGATGTGTTATGATGTGTTATGTGTTATGATGGGTTATGATGGGTTATGTTATAATGTGTGATGTGTTATGATGTGTTATGTGTTATGTGTTATGATGTGTTATGTGTTATGTGTTATATGTTATAATGTGTGATGTGTTATGATGTGTTATGATGGGTTATGATGTGTTATGATGGGTTATGTTATATTGTGTTATAATTTCTTATGATGTGTTATATTATATTGTGTTATAATGTCTTATGATGTGTTATGTTATATTGTGTTATGATGTGTTATGTTGTGTTATATTATATTGTGTTATAATGTCTTATGATGTGTTATGTTATATTGTGTTATGATGTGTTATAATGTGTTATGATGTGTTATATTATATTGTGTTATAATGTCTTATGATGTGTTATGTTATATTGTGTTATAATGTGTTCTGATGTGTTATGATGTGTTATGTTGTGTTATGATGTGTTATGTGTTCTGCTGTGTTGTGATGTGTTATGATGTTTTATGTTCTGATGTGTTGTGATGCGTTGTGGTATGTTTGGTTAATCTGGTCCGCCCAGCCCGATCTTTTGCAATTGAGCCTGGAGACGAGGTAACCCATCAGAGTGTGGATGGGCTGCCCAATGGAAACAGTCACAAGATGTTCTCCTCTTAATAACATTTTACTGCAGTGGGCTAAATCAGGGTCACACTGGGGTTCTTTAACCTTTTACTGTAGTGGGCTAAATCAGGGTCACACAGTGGTTCTTTAACCTTTTACTGTAGTGGGCTAAATCAGGGTCACACGGTGGTTCTTTAACCTTTTACTGCAGTGGGCTAAATCAGGGTCACACTGGGGTTCTTTAACCTTTTACTGTAGTGGGCTAAATCAGGGTCACACAGTGGTTCTTTAACCTTTTACTGTAGTGGGCTAAATCAGGGTCACACTGGGGTTCTTTAACCTTTTACTGTAGTGGGCTAAATCAGGGTCACACGGTGGTTCTGTAACCTTTTACTGCAGTGGGCTAAATCTGTCATGTTTTGTCATTTATTATCTTGTCTTGTCCCTGTGCTTCCCATTCTATTCGTTTCCCTCTGCTGGTCTTATTAGGTTCTTTCCCTCTTTCTATCCCTCTCTCTCCCCCTCCCTCTCTCACTCTCTCGCTCTCTCTTCTCTCTATCGTTCCGTTCCTGCTCCCAGCTGTTCCTATTCCCCTAATCAATCATTTAGTCTTCCCACACCTGTTCCCGATCCTTTCCCCTGATTAGAGTCCCTATTTCTTCCTTTGTGTTCCGTTCCTGTCCTGTCGGTTCCTTGTCTAGAATTCACCGTGCTGTGTTTGTGTATCGCCCTGTCGTGTCGTGTTTTCCTCAGATGCTGCGTGGTGAGCAGGTGTCTGAGTCTGTCTGGTTCAAGTGCCTTCCCGAGGCAACCTGCTGTTCACCTGCTGTTCAAGATCGAGTCTCCAGTTTGTCCTCGTCATTTCGAGTGAAAGTTGTGTTTTTTTGTTTGTAATTACTTTACTGGATTAAAGACTCTGTTTTCGCCAAGTCGCTTTTGGGTCCTCTTTCACCTGCATGACAGAAGGAACCGACCAAGGAATGGACCCAGCGACTTCAGACGCTCGTTACACTGCCGTCGAGATCCAAGGAGCCATGCTCGGCAGACACGAGCAGGAATTGTCTGCTGCTCGCCATGCCGTGGAGAACCTGGCCGCTCAGGTTTCCGACCTCTGGACAGTTCCAGAGTCTACGTCTCGTGCCACCTGTTACTTCCTGGCCTGCCGAGCCTCCAGAACCTAGGGTTAATAACCCACCTTGCTACTCCGGGCAGCCCACTGAGTGCCGCTCCTTTCTCACGCAGTGTGAGATTGTGTTCTCTCTCAACCCAACACATACTCTAGAGAGAGAGCTCGGGTTGCTTACGTCATTTCACTCCTTACTGGCCGGGCTCGAGAATGGGGCACAGCTATCTGGGAGGCAAGGGCTGATTGCTCTAACAAGTTCCAGAACTTTAAAGAGGAGATGATTCGGGTTTTTGACCGTTCAGTTTTTGGTAGGGAGGCTTCTAGGGCCCTGGCTTCCTTATGCCAAGGTGAACGGTCCATAACGGATTATTCTATTGAGTTTCGCACTCTTGCTGCCTCTAGTGAGTGGAACGAGCCGGCGCTGCTCGCTCGTTTTCTGGAGGGACTCCACGCAGTGGTTAAGGATGAGATTCTCTCCCGGGAGGTTCCTTCAGATGTGGACTCTTTGATTGCTCTCGCCATCCGCATAGAACGACGGGTAGATCTTCGTCACCGGGCTCGTGGAAGAGAGCTCGCATCAACGGTGTTTCCCTGCTCCGCATCGCAACCATCTCCCTCCTCTGGCTCAGAGTCTGAGCCCATGCAGCTGGGAGGGATTCGCATCTCGACTAAGGAGAGGGAACGGAGGATCACCAACCGCCTGTGCCTCTATTGCGGAGTTGCTGGACATTTTGTTAATTCATGTCCAGTAAAGCCAGAGCTCATCTGTAAGCGGAGGGCTACAGGTGAGCGCAACTACTCAAGTCTCTCCATCAAAATCCTGTACTACTTTGTCGGTCCATCTACGCTGGACCGGTTCGGGTGCTACATGTAGTGCCTTGATAGACTCTGGGGCTGAGGGTTGTTTCATGGACGAAGCATGGGTTCGGAAACATGACATTCCTTTCAGAGAGTTAGAGAAGCCTACGCCCATGTTCGCCTTAGATGGTAGTCATCTTCCCAGTATCAGATTTGAGACACTACCTTTAACCCTCACAGTATCTGGTAACCACAGTGAGACTATTTCTTTTTTGATTTTTCGTTCTCCGTTTACACCTGTTGTTTTGGGTCATCCCTGGCTAGTATGTCATAATCCTTCTATTAATTGGTCTAGTAATTCTATCCTATCCTGGAACGTTTCTTGTCATGTGAAGTGTTTAATGTCTGCCATCCCTCCCGTTTCTTCTGTCCCTACTTCTCAGGAGGAACCTGGCGATTTGACAGGAGTGCCGGAGGAATATCATGATCTGCGCACGGTCTTCAGTCGGTCCCGAGCCAACTCCCTTCCTCCTCACCGGTCGTATGATTGTAGTATTGATCTCCTTCCGGGGACCACTCCTCCTCGGGGTAGACTATACTCTCTGTCGGCTCCCGAACGTAAGGCTCTCGAGGATTATTTGTCTGTGTCTCTTGACGCCGGTACCATAGTGCCTTCTTCCTCTCCGGCCGGGGTTCTTTTTTGTTAAGAAGAAGGACGGTACTCTGCGCCCTGCGTGATTATCGAGGGCTGAATGACATAACGGTTAAGAATCGTTATCCGCTTCCCCTTATGTCATCAGCCTTCGAGATTCTGCAGGGAGCCAGGTGCTTTACTAAGTTGGACCTTCGTAACGCTTACCATCTCGTGCGCATCAGAGAGGGGGACGAGTGGAAAACGGCGTTAACACTCCGTTAGGGCATTTTGAGTACCGGGTTCTGCCGTTTGGTCTCGCCAATGCGCCAGCTGTTTTTCAGGCATTAGTTAATGATGTTCTGAGAGACATGCTGAACATCTTTGTTTTTGTCTATCTTGACGATATCCTGATTTTTTTCTCCGTCACTCGAGATTCATGTTCAGCACGTTCGACGTGTTCTACAGCGCCTTTTAGAGAATTGTCTCTACGTAAGTCTGAGAAGTGCTCTTTTCATGTCTCCTCCGTTACTTTTCTCGGTTCCGTTATTTCCGCTGAAGGCATTCAGATGGATTCCGCTAAGGTCCAAGCTGTCAGTGATTGGCCCGTTCCAAGGTCACGTGTCGAGTTGCAGCGCTTTTAGGTTTCGCTAATTTCTATCGGCGTTTCATTCGTAATTTCGGTCAAGTTGCTGCCCCGCTCACAGCTCTTACTTCTGTCAAGACGTGTTTTAAGTGGTCCGGTTCCGCCCAGGGAGCTTTTGATCTTCTAAAAGAACGTTTTACGTCCGCTCCTATCCTCGTTACTCCTGACGTCACTAGACAATTCATTGTCGAGGTTGACGCTTCAGAGGTAGGCGTGGGAGCCATTCTATCCCAGCGCTTCCAGTCTGACGATAAGGTTCATCCTTGCGCTTATTTTTCTCATCGCCTGTCGCCATCTGAGCGCAACTATGATGTGGGTAACCGTGAACTGCTCGCCATCCGCTTAGCCCTAGGCGAATGGCGACAGTGGTTGGAGGGGGCGACCGTTCCTTTTGTCGTTTGGACAGACCATAAGAACCTTGAGTACATCCGTTCTGCCAAACGACTTAATGCCCGTCAAGCTCGTTGTACGTTGTTTTTCGCTCGTTTCGAGTTTGTGATTTCTTACCGTCCGGGTAGCAAGAACACCAAGCCTGATGCCTTATCCCGTCTGTTTAGTTCTTCTGTGGCTTCTACTGATCCCGAGGGGATTCTTCCTTATGGGCGTGTTGTCGGGTTAACAGTCTGGGGAATTGAAAGACAGGTTAAGCAAGCACTCACGCACACTGCGTCGCCGCGCTTGTCCTAGTAACCTCCTTTCGTTCCTGTTTCCACTTTCGTCTGGCTGTTCTTCAGTGGGCTCACTCTGCC
Organism: Oncorhynchus gorbuscha; assembly: GCF_021184085.1. Taxonomy (NCBI): domain Eukaryota; kingdom Metazoa; phylum Chordata; class Actinopteri; order Salmoniformes; family Salmonidae; genus Oncorhynchus; species Oncorhynchus gorbuscha. Next base: position 11,021,387 of record NC_060185.1, on the reverse strand, counting down.
AAGTTAGCTGGTCATCCCGGTGTTCGAGGCACTCTTGCGTCTATTCGCCAGCGCTTTTTGGTGGCCGACTCAGGAGCGTGACACGCGCCGTTTCGTGGCTGCTTGTTCGGACTGCGCGCAGACTAAGTCGGGTAACTCTCCTCCTGCCGGTCGTCTCAGACCGCTCCCCATTCCTTCTCGACCATGGTCTCACATCGCCCTAGACTTCATTACCGGTCTGCCTTTGTCTGCGGGGAAGACTGTGATTCTTACGGTTGTCGATAGGTTCTCTAAGGCGGCACATTTCATTCCCCTCGCTAAACTTCCTTCCGCTAAGGAGACGGCACAAATCATTATCGAGAATGTATTCAGAATTCATGGCCTCCCGTTAGACGCCGTTTCAGACAGAGGCCCGCAATTCACGTCACAGTTTTGGAGGGAGTTCTGTCGTTTGATTGGTGCGTCCGTCAGTCTCTCTTCCGGGTTTCATCCCCAGTCTAACGGTCAAGCAGAGAGGGCCAATCAGACGATTGGTCGCATACTACGCAGCCTTTCTTTCAGAAACCCTGCGTCTTGGGCAGAACAGCTCCCTGGGCAGAATACGCTCACAATTCGCTTCCTTCGTCTGCTACCGGGTTATCTCCGTTTCAGAGTAGTCTGGGTTACCAGCCTCCTCTGTTCTCATCCCAGCTTGCCGAGTCCAGCGTTCCCTCCGCTCAAGCGTTTGTCCAACGTTGTGAGCGCACCTGGAGGAGGGTGAGGTCTGCACTTTGCCGTTACAGGGCACAGACTGTGAGAGCCGCCAATAAACGCAGGATTAAGAGTCCAAGGTATTGTTGCGGCCAGAGAGTGTGGCTTTCCACTCGCAACCTTCCTCTTACGACAGCTTCTCGTAAGTTGACTCCGCGGTTCATTGGTCCGTTCCGTGTCTCCCAGGTCGTCCAATCCTGTCGCTGTGCGACTGCTTCTTCCGCGACATCTTCGTCGCGTCCATCCTGTCTTCCATGTCTCCTGTGTCAAGCCCTTTCTTCGCACCCCCGTTCGTCTTCCCTCCCCCCCTCCCGTCCTTGTCGAGCGCACCTATTTACAAGGTACATAAGATCATGGACATGCGTTCTCGGGACGGGGTCACCAATACTTAGTGGATTGGGAGGGTTACGGTCCTGAGGAGAGGAGTTGGGTTCCGTCTCGGGGACGTGCTGGACCGTTCACTCATTGATGATTTCCTCCGTTGCCGCCAGGATTCCTCCTCGAGTGCGCCAGGAGGCGCTCGGTGAGTGGGGGTACTGTTATGTTTGTCATTTATTATCTTGTCTTGTCCCTGTGCTTCCCATTCTATTCGTTTCCCTCTGCTGGTCTTATTAGGTTCTTTCCTCTTTCTATCCCTCTCTCTCCCCCTCCTCTCTCACTCTCTCGCTCTCTCTTCTCTCTATCGTTCGTTCCTGCTCCCAGCTGTTCTATTCCCCTAATCAATCATTTAGTCTTCCCCACCTGTTCCCGATCCTTTCCCTGATTAGAGTCCCTATTTCTTCCTTTGTGTTCCGTTCCTGTCCTGTCGGTTCCTTGTCTAGAATTCACCGTGCTGTGTTTGTGTATCGCCCTGTCGTGTCGTGTTTTCCTCAGATGCTGCGTGGTGAGCAGGTGTCTGAGTCTGTCTGGTTCAAGTGCCTTCCCCGAGGCAACCTGCTGTTCACCTGCTGTTCAAGATCGAGTCTCCAGTTTGTCCTCGTCATTTCGAGTGAAAGTTGTGTTTTTGTTTGTAATTACTTTACTGGATTAAAGACTCTGTTTTCGCCAAGTCGCTTTTGGGTCCTCTTTCACCTGCATGACAA